>NW_026652282.1:124757094-124772780 GCF_009828535.3 Hylobates moloch
ACCATGTTGGCCACGCTGGTCTGGAACTCCTGACCTCAGGTGATCCACCTGCCTAGGCCTCCCAAAGTGCTGGGATTACAGGCATGAGCCAATGCACCTGGCCTCCTAGAGACTTCTGGAATGGCTTGGACCAAAATGCTGATAATGATATGGACAATAAAGTCCAGACTGATATGGTCTCAGATGGGGTTGAGAAACTTGGGGCGAACTGGAATAAAGATAATACTTGTTATGCTTTAGCAAAGAGACTGATGGCATTTTGCCCCTGCCCTAGAGATCTGTGGAACTTTGAACTTGAGAAAGATGATTTAGTGTATCTGGCAGAAGAAATTTCTAAGCAGAAAAGTGTTCAAGAGGAAGCAGAGTGTAGAAGATTGGAAAACTTGCAGCTGAAAATGTGATAGAAAAGAAAACCCCATTTTCTGGGGAGAAATTCAAGCTGGCTGCAGAAATTTGTGTAAATAATGAGGAATGAGGAATTGAATGCTAATTGCCAAGACAATGGGGAAAATATTTCCAGGGCATATCAGAGACCTTTGTGGCAGCCCCTCCCATCACAGGCCCAGAGGCCTACGAGGGAAAAATGGTTTCCTGGACCGGGTCCAGGGCCCCTCTGCTGTATGCAGTCTCAGGACTTGGTGCCCTGCATCCCAGCCACTCCAGCTGTGTCTAAAAAGGGCCAATGTATAGCTCGGGCCATTGCTCTGGAGGGTGCAGCCCCAAGCCTTGGCAGCTTCCATCGTGATGTTGAGCCTACAGGTGCACAGAAGTCAATAATTGAGGTTTGGGAACCTCTGTCTAGACTTCAGAGGATATATGGAAACTCCTGGATATCCAGGCAGAAGTTTGATACAGGGGTAGAGCCCTCCTGGAGAACCTGTGTTAGGGCAGTGTGAAAGGGGAATGGTCGACTTTGATCCCACACACAGGTCCCCACTGGGGCACTGCCTAGTGGAGCTGTGAGAAGAGGGCCAGCATCCTGCAGCCCCTAGAATGGTAGATCCATGGACAGCTTACATCATGCACCTGGAAAAGCTGCAGGCACTTGATGTCAGCCTGTGAAAGCAGCTGGGAGGCGGACTGTACCCTGCAAAGCCATAAGGGTGGAGATGCCCAAGGCTGCGGGAGCCCACTTCTTGCATCGGCATGACCTAGATGTGAGACATGAACTCAAAGGAGATCATTTTGGAACTTTAAGATTTAATGACTGCCCTATTTGATTTTGGACAAGCATGGGGCCTGTAGCCAATTTGGCCAATTTCTCCCATTTGGAATGGATGTATTTATCCAGCACCTGTACCCCCATTGTATCTAGAAAGTAACTAACTTGCTTTCAATTTTACAGGCTCGTAGGTGGAAAGGACTTGCCTTGTCTCAGATGAGACTTTGGACTTGGACTTTTGAGTTAATGCTGGAATGAGTTAAGAATTTGGGGGACTGTTGGAAAGGCATGATTGTGTTTTGAAATGTGAGGACATAAGATTTGGGAGGGGCCGGGGATGAAATGATACGGTATGGCTGTGTCTCCATCCAAATCTCATTTTGAATTGTAGTTTCCATAATCCCCACGTGTGGTAGGAGGGAACTGGTGGGAGGAAATTGAATCAGGGGGGCAGGCATCCTCATGCTGTTCTCATGAGATTTGGTGGTTTTATAAGGGGCTTTTCCCCCTTTGCTTAGCACTTCTGTCCCTGCAACCATGTGAAGGGGGATGTGCTTTCTTCCTCTTCTGCTTTAAGTTTCCTGAGGCTTCCCCAGCCATGCGGAACTGTGAGTCAATTAAAACTTTTTCCTTTATAAGTTACCCAATCTTGGGCAGTTCTTTATAGCAGCAGGAGAATGGACTAATACACCATCTGACAAGGGATTAACAACCAGAAGATATAAGCTGCTCAAACAACTCAATAGAAAATATAAATAAATAAATAAATAATCCTGTTTGAAAATGGGCAAAAGATCTGAATAGACATTTCTCTAAAGAAGACATACAAATGCCCAACAGGTATATGAAAAATGCTCAACATCACTAATCATCAGGGAAATGCAAAACAACACCACAATGAGATAGCATCTCATCTCAGTGAAAATGGCTTTTATCTGAAAGACAGGCAATTACAGATGCTTGCAAGGATGCGGTAAAAGGGAAAGCGTATACACTGTTGGTGGAGACGTAAATTAGTATAACCACTATGGAGAACAGTATGGAGATTCCTCAAAATACTAAAGAGAGAACTACCATATGATCCTGCAAATCCACTACTGGGTACATATCAAAAAGAAAGGAAATCAATATGTCCAAGAGCTACCCGCCCTCCCATGTTGATTGCAGCACTATTCACAATAGCCAAAATATGGCATTGACCTAAGTGCCCACCAATGGATGAATGCATAAAGAAAATACGGTATGTATATGTAATGAAATACTATTCAGCCTTAAATATAATGAAATTCTGCCATTTGCAGAAACTTGGATGGAACTGGAGGTCATTATGTTATGTAAAATAAGGTCATCACAGAAAGACAAATATTGCATATTCTCACTTCTATGTAGGAGCTAAAAAGTTTGAGCTAATGAAGATAGTAGAATGATGATTAGTAAGAGCAGGGGAAGGGTAGTAGGGGGGACAGATTACAGGACAAAAAAGAACATAAAGATATTTATTACCACTGAACTGTACACTCAAAATGGTAAAGATGGTAAAGTGTATATGTATTATTTTAACTCTATAAGTAAAATAGATAAATAAATATTACTGAAGGAAACACAATGTGGCTATATGCTATGTACATACAAGAGACACATCTGAAGATGTAAAAATATAGAAGGTTTGAAAGTATTGTGATGGAAAAATATGTGTAGGAAAATCATAAACATAAAGGTAGAGCTGTAAAGTACAGACAAAAGGGCGTATTAAAAATCCTCTTTGAGATAAAATATCATTACACTAACAAATGGAGTATCTTGAGTGGAAAAAGTAACAACTCTAACTTTGTATGTTTCAATAACAGGTACTCAAAATATCTACTGCAAAAAACTGAATTACAAGGAAAAATCAACAAACCTTTAGACTCACAGTAAGTGAAAGACCAATCAGACCAATAATTTGTAAGTTTAAAAAATTAGAACAACCCAATTGGTAAGGATGAGCTAATAAACACTCATAAACTTATCTACTTAACACTCAGTAAAACACACACAGCATATTTCCTTCCCACCCCACCCTCGACAAAAAAAAAAATGACCACGTGCTAAGACATTGGGCAAATCTCAAGAAACACAAAAAGGTTTTACATCCTACATACCATTCTCTTTCAATATGAGGCATTAAATTAAGAATCAATAACAAAAAGCTTTATAGTTGGAAATTGAAAAACACTAAAAAAATTTCAAGAAACAAAAAAGAAACCTTAAAGGATATTTGAAAATCTTTAGAAGTGAACAATAGTGAAAATGTTTACATATGAAATCTTGTTTGGGGCTCTTAAAGCGGTGCTTGGAGGGAAACTGATATTCATAAAGATGCCTTAAAGATCGCCTTTAAGGAAAAGGAAAACCAGTAAGTTAATATACCTCAGGAAACCAAAAGGACCACAGAATACCCCAAGGAAAGTAAAGAAAGAGATGATCCAGATAAGAGCACAAATCAGTGAAACAGAAAACAAAAATAAATAATACAGATGATGAACAAAACAAAACAAAAAAGGTTACTTTGAAAACACTAATGATATAGAAAATTTTGATAAGTTTAATTGAGAAAACGAGACAGGGAGAATTGTTATGGGTAGGGGTAAGAATATGGGTACATGGAGCCCAGTTACACTATTTTTTCTACTTTGGGGTGTGTGTGTGTGTGTGTGTGTGTGTGTGTGTGTGGCGTATGTTTTACATATATATTTATTTATAGGATATAAATATATTTATAGAAATATATTCATATATGTAATAAATGTATATATTTATCACATATTATTTAATTTAAACATTAAATATATTTACATATTTATTTTAAATATAAAATATATATTTACATATTTATTTTAATATAAAATAAATAGGGCTGGGTGTGGTGGCTCATGCCTGTAATCCCAGCACTTTGGGAGGCCAAGGCAGGCAGATCACAAGGTCAGGAGTTCAAGATGAGCCAGCCTGGCCAACATGGTGAAACCCTGTCTCTACTAAAAATACAAAAATTAGCCAGGTGTGGTGACGTGTGCCTGTAATCCTAGCTACTGGGGAGGCTGAGGCAAGAGAATCGCTTGAACCTGGGAGGCAGAAGTTGCAGTGAGCTGAGATTGTGCAACTGCACTCCTGCCTGGACAACAGAGTGAGATTCCATCTCTAAATAAATAAATAAATATATTTATATCCTGTAAATAAATTATTTATATATACATATATTTATAGGATAGATATAGATGGATAGATATGAATGAGAGACAGTTAATTTGGGAATACTTATGAACATACATGCAAATACTAAGAATAAAATAATAGTAAGTCTAACTAAAAAATGTATAAAAAGTAATACCTCCCTGTAAAATCGGATTTTTTGAAGGAATGAAAAGATGGTCTAATATTAGGAAATCTACTGATGTAATTAATAACATTAACAGATTAGAGGAGAAAGTTCATGCAGTCATCTTAATACAGGACAAAGGAAGAGTTACAAAATTTCAAATACATTCATTATTAAACACACACACACACACACACACACACACACACACACACACACACGCACAGCCCACAGGAAACTTTAATACAAAAGTGGCAATATAAGAAACAAGGTTGCCTAGAGTTTATACTTTTGCTGATGCAGGTGGTGGCAAAGCCATCTTGTCTTTAGTAGTACAGATTGACCACTAAACATATAAAAAGATGCTTAAACCTCAAAGGTAATCAGAAAAATGCAAACAAAATAAATTAGATACCATGTTATACCCATCACAGTGTCAACAATAAAGTATGACAATACAAAGCATTAGCAAAAGCACAGAGAAATTGAGTTCTCATACACTGCTATTGAGATTATACATTGATATGATTCATCACAAGAGTATTTGGCCCTAAACTGAAAAAAGTTAAAAATGTGCAAGCCTTAACAAACCACAAATTTTATCTTTAGGTACACACCCTAAAGAAACTAAAAAATGTTCACAAAAATATGTGTACAAGAATGTTTGCTGTATTACTGCTTTTTAATAGCCAAAAAAAGGAAACAGCCCAAATGCACATTAACAAGAGAACGGATGAATGTATGACTACATATTCCTACAATGTAATAATCTTTGACAGTTAAAATAAATGAATTAGAGTAAAATACATTAAAAAGTAGAGTTTTTAATACATGGTAAAAAAATAAGTTGTAAAATGATATACATGCTATGGATGAGTTTTTCAAAACACAAAAGCCACTATTTGTTATTTATGAATGTATGTGATATACACATTCTTATTTATAAAGTATGCATATAAATGACAAAAAGGCAAAAGCAACTTCATGGTTGTGAATATCTTTGAGGAGGGAGGGAAACAGGCAAATGGTATCAGGGTAAGATACACAGGTAACTTTGCTTGTATCTTTAAATATTATTTTTTAGATAATATGCCATAAAAAGACATTTGGCACATTTTTAAGATTTTAAAAAAGTTAGATGATCATATCTATTTTTTCTCTACACAGAGAAATTGACAGCCTAAAATAGACAAAGGTTTTCATCCAGTCTGTGCCTCAGACTGCCAATAAGGGAGAGCTAGAAGTAGACATAGCTACTTTTTCTAGTACTAGAGAGAAAACAGGTACAATAATTTCAAGTCTACTGCCACCAGGAAAGAGATCCCTGTGCTACTCTCCTTTTAATTAACACAATTTTTTTTTTTAATGCATGGTGTTTGGATACTAGGCTAACAGCATAATTTTCATAAGCAGTTGTCATATCAGAATGTATGTTATCTGAATCTGTTGTCTAGAATTATTCCTATAATGTCTTTTTCTGTGTTCTTATTTTCCAGGATTCCATTTTGTTTTTCTCATTAAGCTAGATGGTTAGTTCTTTCGTTGAATTGTATACTTGCACCATTACCTGATTGTCCACTGCATACCCTAGGAAATTTCTCTGTGGCAGCTGACACTAGTGGCACTAGCTGGCACCTAGTGGGATCTAAGCAAAGTATTCCTGGGGAGAGGGTGAGGTTAATAATACCTAAAATTGGCATTTTAAGTTTCCCAGTTATTATCTCCCTGACTCTCCTAACGTTACTCCTCTTTTCCCTCTTTATTTTCTCAGTAGTTTTCTTGGTATAGTTCAGACAAATATTTATTGATTACATACCACAGGACCTTGGGTTCCTGCACCTCTGACACGCTCAAGGACTAGAAGAGAAGTTGGAGCAGTGTCGGGAGCCTTAGGATCTTGAGAGCTAGGATGGAAGCTAAGTCAGAAGGGAATTTGGACCAGATAGAAGAGCAGCCAATGTTTTTCTCAGCTGTTACTTTTCTGCTTTCCTTTCCAGTGACCAACAATATGCCTAGAATGATATTCCTAAGCCACTTGCCCATTGTCTCTGCATTCTAATTCTTTGCAACCTTTCTCTTATTGCCATTTCCACCCTCTTCCTATACATCTGATGGAGAAAATGGTCTAAACTCTCCTAATAATAGATAATTATAGAAGGTTGCATGGCCCCAGTTCACTCAAATTGGGATAGTCTTCTTTGTTCTGTTTCTCTCCTAGGAGATCATGGACACAGGATTGGCATTACTACTGAGGAGCTATGATGCTTTGTGTGACCAGCAAGCTCCATTTGTTGCAAATGAATAACACCAGCCTCAGCACAAGCCTGTGAAACTGCCAGGGCAACCATTTTCCAACTTATCTCTTGTACTCTGAATTAAATTTCTTTTTTTTCCCTCTGACTTTCTCTTTAGAAACATCTACCACTGTTTAGCTTTCATCTTTGCTCAGTTCCCTACTGTCATAGTTCCTTATTTTCATGAATGGAGAAGCCACCAAACCTAGTAGCTGAAGCTTGGAATCAACAATCATTGACTCGCCAGTCTTAATAATCATTATTGTCTCCTGAGGAAAGCTATTTTCACTCTTTATCTGCAGGGCTTGCTACTAATGTTTAATATCATCTCAACAAACACATACAGAGGACCTCTGTCAGGTTCTGTGCTAAATGCTGGAGAAACAGAGATGTCCCTGACATGTTTTCTGTCTTTGAAAATTTTTCAGCTAAGTGGAGGAACACAGTCATTATTTTTCCCTCAAATTTGATTTGTTCCTTCTCATTTATGCTTGCACTTAATTAAAAGTTGGGAGTTTGCCATGTACCAAACACTGAGTCAGACATTTATGGTATTGAGATGAACAAAACAGACATGGCTTATACCTTCATGGAGCTTTTGTCAAAAAAGCTGAGAAGCTGTGTCTGTAAGGGCCAGTGTTTGGCCAAGGAATGTAATGGGTGTAAAACATTATGGGTGGTGGTGTGTCAATGTTCAAAGCGGCAGCGTAATTTTCCCCCTTTGTGAACAAAAGACTGCCTCTATTTCCTTAGGAAAGTATTTTGGACCAAAACGCCCTCTTTTCCTGGAAATGAGCCAAGAACCCAGGCAGCCCAAATTTTCATCAACTTTTCCAAGTAGTCTCAGGGGAGCCTGGGTTCTTGGTGAAACTAGTTGCCAAAGTCAGAAGACTGCCTAATGCTTTACCCAAATGCATCCCTGACCCTGGGATCAATTGAACAGTCTACTTAGTAGCAAAGAAAAAAAAATTTCTCAAAACACCCAAAATATGCTTTTTAGCCAGAATGATTGTAGCTATTCTGCCTTGTGACCGGATGGACATGCAGCTAAAAATAATGTGAAATTCATTTGACCAAAGTCTGCCCTCTCTATCAGGAAGGTGCCATTCTGTTGCTTCAGCTAAATAATGAGGAATAAAAACAAACAAGCAAATTTAACATGAAACTTCAAGAGAGACAGACAGAAAGTCCCAATTGTTAGAAATGTCTCCAGAGCCTGGACACACCCACACACGCCTGCTATGGTGAGGAAGCAGCAGAGTGAGGAGCTGGTTGGAACAGGGACTGTGTGTGTCCTTGTCTGGTGTGCCTGGGTGTAGGTATCTGTTTGCATATGTGTTTCTATAGAATGCCTAGAATAGTGTGTGGGCTGTGCACCCTGTATGTATTTGTTATGTGTATGTATATTTGTCTGAATGTTATTTGTGGTTGTTGGTGCATGAATGAAAATGAGTGAGTGTATGTGTGTGTGAAAAGAGTCACTTCATTTATCCTTTTTATAAATATCCTAATTCATAATTAATTCCTAACAATAGAAAAAGAGCTACATACACCTAGTGAGTATGGTTGTCTCCAATGGCCTGTGAGATCTCTGAATATAGGGATTCCTAGAGCCTTTAATGCATAGTTGGGCTCCTAAGGAGTACTTGTTGAATGACCAACTGGCAACAATTTTAACACATGCCTGTGGGAATTACTAGTTAACAAGTTGACAGAGGGCAATGAAGACATACAGGCTTTCTTGCTGTCCCTAAGAGAGAGCCATGTCCTCCATTCCTCATATCATACATACCCCTTAATGAGCTCTCCCTGTGTGTCAAATGCTGTTAAGTGCCAGGGAAGCCATGGAGACTTGGTACTTGCCCTTGAGGAGTTCAAAGGAAGTCTCATGTACCCTTCTCTTTATTCTACACTTGAAAGACAAGGTTCAGACATCTCCTTTACCCATGCCTGGCCTTCCAAACATTCACATACTGATGATTTCTTCTCCTGAGAACTAGCCAGCTTTTCCAATTGACTCATAGACCTTGCAGCTGATTGAAGAGTCATGTAAAATCAACAGGCCTAAATCAACTCTCAGGCTCCAGCCTTTTCCCCTTTGTACTCCATCCTGCACAGATCACCAGATCAACCATTCCAAAACAACACATATATTTTTACTGTCCTAACAAAATCCACCCAATGGCTCTGCATTACCTATAAGAAAACCTCTACCACTTCCCTATACAACTGTTTGTGTTAGTCCGACAGGTGGAAAGAAGCTTTGTCCCCTGCCAAGTAGTAGTCCCACTGAAAATAGACATACAGAAAAAAACTCTAAATAGTGAACATGGGCATGTCATTATCTTCAAACACATTTTCCCTGATACCAGGATTTTTATTTGCAACACAAAGTCAGTCATTCAACAAAAACTTATTGAGCATCTAATAATGGCCAGGTATACAAAGCAGATAATAGCTTTTTTGTGTCTCTAAATCATAATTATTCAATTGAATATTTGATACTCAGTATGTATCGATAGGTTATCTATTTGAGTGAGGCCTTCTGCTTCAACTCTCCACTGTGCTCTTTGTTTTGAGTACAATGGATAATGGTGAGAAAAGGGGCCACCCCCTTGCTAGTTCTGCTGTGCCCTGCCGTATATTTTGAGTCTGCAGTGAAGCTCTCTCCATGCCCAAATCTTTACAAAGAATAGTTTCCAGAAGTGATTTAGATTCTTTCTCCAAACTATTTGTATCATTCTGGCCAGTCCATGTCCCTAGTGGATGAAGCCCAGTTGCAAGGAACAGACTTCTTGGATGACACCACCAGCTGCTTTACTGAGAATCCCCGCCACAATTCTCTCCTCATATGACCTATCTGTACCAATAAGTGTGGTGCCAGCAGAGTGTGAAGGGAGAAGTCAGGGAAGGTTTAATTAAGGATAGGGAACCAAACAAAGTTTTGAAAGATGTGTCGTGGGAGAAAGATAAGGGCACTCCTGAAAGGGGTATATACATTATATGTGAATAGGTGGGGACAGGAAGGCAAAGATGGATTTGGCTAAACGTAGAGTGGCAAGGGTAGGAAATCCGTATGAGAAAAGACCACTCCTTAGAATATAGCTACAAGGCCCTGCCTTAGGAAAGCTCCAATTTATTTTCTTTGGTCTAGCGCATCCTCTTTTACATTTACCTTTGCAAGAACTTACCATGTCAGTGTCTGACACAGGGCCAAAACTGGTCACGTAGATGTCAGTCTTCACTTCAGTCACGGCATCTGCGTGAAAGAAAGTAGAAAAGCAGAACGTCAGGAAAGGCTTTTGTCTTAGCTCAGAGAGAGTCCAGTGCAGTACTCTGAATGACAGCCAACTTACTACTTCCAAGAAAGGAAAACCCCTCAAAAACTTCTCATCTGTGCTATCTCTTCACAGGGAACATGCTAGGTACAGACTCAAAGTCTATCCCTTTAGATATCATTGAAAATGACAGCAGAATACCAAAACAACAAAGCTTAGATAGGGCCCTTAGAGATCCCTGACATTCACAAGAGCTGAGCTCTCACTGAGCTTACCCTTACCTGTAATAGGTTACAAATGTTGCAATATCCAACACTCTTCCACTTCTAGGAACATAGGATGATTGTGCTTCCACTCCCCTGCCTTTCTAAAATAGAGAGGGGCAATAGGAATGGTTCTGGATGTGGGAGAAAGTAATATGTGTCTCTCATGGCTGGAACAATTAATGTCTAATGCAAGACTCTCCATGCCATGATGATCGTAAAAACACACATTGATGTGGTGCTACAATAAAATTGAAAAAGTCTGGAATGATGAGCTAATATATGGAGGACCACTGCCCTGGAGAGTTGCCTGGATCCACAATAGACTTTGCATGAATGAGAAATAATTTTGGGGGGGGTTAATTGTCCCATATTTGGAGATAACTGATATCATTTGATACACTCTTTGCATTTATTTTCCTTCATTGTAACCGTTTGTTTTACTTGTCAATCTTCCCACCTAACCCAAGAGCTTCTGAAAGGTTTATTACTCAGATGGTGCTCACTAAACATCAAGTTTTGCATGAATGGATTAATCTCATCACACACCACATATTTGCCAAATTGGAAATTAATACTGTCTTAGTCCATTCAGGCTGTTACAACAAAATACCTTAGACTGCGTAATTTATAAAGAACATAAATTCATTGCTCACAGTTCTGGAGTCTGGGAAGTCTCAGATCAAGGCACCAGCAGGTTCAGTGTCTGGTGAGGGTCCATTCCTCATAGATGGTGCCTTCTATGTCCTCACATGATGGAAGGGGCTAGGGAGCTTGCTCAAGCTTCTTTTATAAGAGCACTAATCTCAATCATGAGGGTGAAGCCCTCCTGACCTAATCGCCTTCTAAAGGCCTCACCTCTTAGTACTATCACACAAATTTCAGCATACAGATTGTGGGGAGACAAAAACATCCAGAACAGCAGCTACCCAGAGAAGTGAAGTTTTTCCACTACTGAGTTTCTCTTTTCCTACTTCTGTCAGCCCTACTTACCCCCATTGCAGCCCAGTTAGCCTACCTATTCCTGCATACCTCAAATGGAGCATGAGCTAAGGCAGGCTATCCCAGCCTTGCAAAGCCCATTTCAGCCTACCAGACACCTCAAGATTACACTAAACCAAACAAGTCTCACTCCAGCCCAGCATAGCTGACCTGAATTGAGCACACTAGTAACACAGCTAACAGGAGTAAAGCCTACACAAGACTTGATGTATGTCTATAATAGAGCTGGCTACTGCAGTCTATGGTGCTATTTCTTTTCTCTCACGGAAAGGTAGGGAACACATCTACTCCATCTGTACCATATTAGCTGTACTCATCCAGACCTGAGTTTTGGCCCAAATGTATTTTAGCTCTCATTGACTTCCCACTTTCCAGAACCACTCCTTAGGCTTAATATATTGTGCCCCTACTCAGGCATTTATGTGTTCAATATACTCAAGGCCACTACACTCATCCATAAACATTCCCATTTTGAGAAGAGACTATGAGTATCATTTAATAATAATCAACACTATAATCAGTTCACCAAAATACACAATTTACTCCCAAGCTTAATCAGCAAATAACATGTCTCTGAAACTAGAGCTGTGTTTTAAATAGCTGGGCTCTCATCTACAGCAGAGGATTCTTTGGAGCTATTTCTGTACTTGAAGGAGAAGAGATAAAACTTCAGAACCCAGAATATGCTGCCCTAAGGTTTCTCCCTTCAGACACATTGCCAGGCTCATTGGCTAAAGAAGCAAATGCCTATATACCTACTGTGTGACATAATGACCTCCAATTGTCCTATCCCCAAATACAGAAAACAAAATAAATTCATTAATGGAAGAGACCACTATTATATTTGAATCCAATATTTTAGGCAAAAACATTGCAGATACAGAATAACTTTCTAAATCAATATAGTTGTAAAATTGTAAGATAGTCATGCAGACTTCCAACATCCTACAGATAAGAAGAGAGATAGAAGGGAAAGTCTATAAAATTTATAGGTAATATGGTTTGGCTCTGTGTCCCCATCCAAATCTCACCGTGAATTGTAATCCCCATACTTCCCATGTGTCAAGGCGGGACCAGGTGGTGGTAATTGAATCGTGGGGGCGGTTTTCCCCATGCTGTTCTCATGATAATGAGTGAATTTCATGAGATTTGATGGTTTTATAAGTGTCTGGCATTTCCCCTGCTGGCACTCATTCTCTCTCCTGTTGCCCTATGAAGAGGTGCCTTCCACTGTGATTGTAAGTTTCTTGAGGTCTCCAGAGCCATGCAAAACTGTGAAACGATTAAACCTATTTTCTTTATAAATTACCCAGTCTCGGGTATTTCTTCATAGCAGTGTGAGAACAGACGAATACAATGGTTATGGTGGGACTCAAGAGTTAATGGATAGGATGGCTTGATGGCAATCACAACTCTAAAGTGACCAAGGAAGGTCTTCTATCTATATTGCCTCCTCCAATCCTCTTCTAAGTACCTTTCTTCTATTTCTTTTTTTTTCTTCCATCCTTCTTTCCTCCCCTCCTTCATTCAACACCACTTCCTCTATTCCAATTTTCTTACCTGCCAGACTCTTTCCAAATGGGATAGAAATGGAGGAAGAAGGGATTTGGTGTCCAGTGTACCAGATCAGCCAGCTACTAGATCAAACTTCTCAACATTATTTTCCTGCTGTTCCCCACACTGTTTCCTTCTTAACAATCAATGGTGGCCTTTTCAATGAAAGTGAACAGGTTAGAAATAAGAATGGCACCAGATCTGCATCAACCAGAAATCCTTCATGCAGTCAGGTGTGGAAAAGGGATTGTTACTGCATCCTGGTATCATAAGTGAGAGAGGGCTCTGAATTTATGTTACCATCCATAGGCCTCTACTCCAAGCCCAGGCAAAAACAGGGATATTTGACATGACTCCAGTGTTCTACACGGGGACCACTATGCCTTGATGTCTAGCCCCATTTTCTGGCTAAGAAATCGAGCTGTCTTGGGGCAAGGCACCTGATAACACATGGAGAAGAACCCTGATGAATATGATACAGTAGTTAAAAGCATGACTAAGTTTGGATTTAGGCTCTGCCACTGCTCTTTGTGTGCCTTTGTACCTGTTTCTTCTTCTGGAATATTGAGATAATGATACTTCAGAATTGCTCTGAGAATTTAAGGAAATAGTATTTAAACCAGTAGTTAGAAAAGATTCAGTGTTTAGTACATATTAGCTAATGCTGCTGCTTAATACTATTTCTGAGACTAGATCACATGAGCCACCCATAAGGCCAAATGGGCAGAACTCACACAGATGTCTAAGGTCCTGGGTCCTAGACACTGAAGACAGTATCCACTCACCGCTTCAGCTCCTCTATGTGAAGGAATGACTAGGAGTTTCCTATTTCATTTAATTAAGTGCAAAGGCCAGTGAATTAAACTGAAACTCATGAGGGCCACAATATATAGAGTCTAGCCTCTGTTGACAGAATTCTTGATAGAGACAAATATGAAATATTAATTAATGGAAGATAAGAAGGGATTTTTCTTCTCTTTTTATATAATTGTTTACAGTTGCTGCTTGGCTCTTTCTTCATTTGCTTCAGGGATTTAATTTCCTTCCAATATTCTCTGAAACAAAAGGTGAATACAATTATTTTTTCCTTTTGCGAATTTACTGCAGTATTGGAAGCACTTGGATGATCCTCAAGTGGTCTGAACATATATGCATAACGTACACATATACATGATTACACACACCCTTAAACTTCAATAGGACTCCCATTGGTAGGGAACTCATTCGCCAGGCCCTACAGTACTTCTGCTTGCTGCTAATCTGAAAGAATAAAGATGAGCTGATCAACAAGTGATCACTGTATTTATGTTGAGTATATTGCTTATAATATATTGTATTTTCTGGTTTTACCTCAAATATATGTCCAATAATTCTTGAATTTTCTTGAAACCAGTCTCTATAAGTTTCCCATTTCTAGCTGCTCCACCCCAGCACAAACATGCACATTTATCTTAGTGGTATCCTTTGGATCCACACAAAAAAGTCTGCTTTCTGTTCCCTTTAAGAAAAAAAAAAAGATTTAAGAGCTTCAGAGATTTAAAGAAAGTGATCCTTGTACCCCTGTCTGCTCTTCTTGTTTCTTTCCATACTAAATGCCCCAACTTATTTTGATTATCTCTCCCTTCTTTTTTTTCCCCCTTTGGCTCACCTTGTATTTTTTCTTTCTTTCTTTCTTTAATTATACTTTAAGTTCTAGGATACATGTGCACAACGTGCAGGTTTGTTACATAGGTATACATGTGCCCTGTTGGTTTGCTGCACACATTAATTCGTCATTTACATTAGGTATTTCTCCTAATGCTATCCCTCCCCCTGCCCCCTGCCCCATGACAGGCCCTGGGGTGTGATGTTCCCTGCCCTGTGTCCAAGTGTTCTCCCTGTTCAATTACCACCTATGAGTGAGAACATGCAGTGTTTGGTTTTCTGTCCTTGCGACAGTTTGCTCAGAATGATGGTTTCCAGCTGCATCCATGTCCCTGCAAAGGACATGAACTCATCCTTTTTTATGGCTGCATAGTATTCCATGGTATATATATGCCATATTTTCTTAATCGAGTCTATCATTGGTGGACATTTGGGTTGGTTCCAAGTCTCTGCTATTGTGAATAGTGCCACAATGAACATATGTGTGCATGTTTCTTTATAGTAGCATGATTTATAATTCTATGGGTATATACTCAGTAATGGGATCACTAGGTCAAATGGCATTTCCAGTTCTAGATCCTTAAGGAATCCCACACTGTCTTTCACAATGACTGAACTAGTTTACACTCCCACCAACAATGTAAAAGCACTCCTATTTCTCCACATCCTCTCCAGTATCTGTTCTTTCCTTTTTAATGATCACCATTCTAACTGGTGTGTGATGGTATCTCATTGTGGTTTTGATTTGCATTTCTCTGATGACCAGTGATGATGAGCATTTTTTCATGTGCCTGTTGGCTGCATAAATGTCTTCTTTTGAGAAGTGTATGTTCATATCCTTTGCCCACTTTTTGATGGGGTTGTTTGTTTTTTTCTTGTAAATTTGTTTAAGTTCCTTGTAGATTCTGGATATCAGCCCTTTGTCAGATGGGTAGATTGCAAAAATTTTCTCCCATTCTGTAGGTTGCCTGTTCACTCTGATGATAGTTTCTTTTGCTGTGCAGAAGTTTTTTAGTTTATTTAGATCCCATTTTTCAATTTTGGCTTTTGTTGCCATTGCTTTTGGTGTTTTAGTCATCAAGTCCTTGCCCATGCCTATGTCCTGAATGGTATTGCCTAGGTTTTCTTCTAGGG
>NW_026652282.1:124777687-124797017 GCF_009828535.3 Hylobates moloch
GCACCATTTATTAAATAAGGAATCTTTTCCCCATTTGTTGTTTTTGTCAGGTCTGTCAAAGGTCAGATAGTTGTAGATGTGTGGCGTTATTTTTAAGGCCTCTGTTCTGTTCCATTGGTCTATATATCTGTTTTGGTACCAGTACCATGCTGTTTTGGTTACTGTAGCTTTGTAGTATAGTTTCAAGTCAGGTAGTGTGATGTCTCCAGCTTTGTTCTTTTGGCTTAGGATTGTCTTGGCATTGCAGGCTCTTATTTGGTTCCATATGAACTTTAAAGTAGTTTTTTCCAATTCTGTGAAGAAAGTCATTGGTAGCTTGATGGGGATGGCATTGAATCTATAAATTACCTTGGGCAGTATGGCCATTTTTACAATATTGATTCTTCCTATTCATGAGCATGGAATGTTCTTCCATTTGTTTGTGTCCTCTTTTATTTCGTTGAGCAATAGTTTGTAGTTCTCCTTGAAGAGGTCCTTCACATCCCTTGTAAGTTGGATTCCTAGGTATTTTATTCTCTTTGAAGCAATTGTGAATGGGACTTCACTCATGATGTGGCTCTTTGTCTGTTATTGGTGTATAGGAATGCTTGTGATTTTTGCACATTGATTTTGTATCCTGAGACTTTGCTGAAGTTACTTATCAGCTTAAGGAGACTTTGGGCTGAGACAATGGGGTTTTCTAAATATACAATCATGTCATCTGCAAACGGGGACAATTTGACTGCCTCTTTTCCTAATTGAATACCCTTTATTTATTTCTCTTGCCTGATTGCCCTGGCCAGAAATTTCAACATTATGTTGAATAGCAGTGGTGGGAGAGGGCACCCGTCTTGTGACAATTTTCAAAGGCAATGCTTCACAGTTTGTGCCCATTCAGTATGATATTGGCTGTGGGTTTGTCGTAAATAGCTCTTATTATTTTGAGATACGTTCCATCAATACCTAGTGTATTGAGAGTTTTTAGCATAAAGGGCTGTTGAATTTTGTTGAAGGCCTTTTCTGCATCTGTTGAGATAATCATGTGGTTTTTTTCTTTGGTTCTGTTTATATGATGGATCATGTTTATTGATTTGTGTATGTTGAACCAGCCTTGCATCCCAGGGATGAAGCCAACTTCATCGTGATGGATAAGCTTTTAGATGTACCGCTGGATTCGGTTTGCCAGTATTTTATTGAGGATTTTTGCATCAATGTTCATCAGGGATATTGGTCTAAATTTCTCTTTTTTTGTCTCTGCCAGGCTTTGATATCAGAATAATGCTGCCCTCATAAAATGAGTTAGGGAGGATTCCCTCTTTTTCTGGTGATTGGAATAGTTTCAAAAGGATGGTATCAGCTCCTCTTTGTACCTCTGGTGAATTCGGCTGCAAATCCGTCTGGTCCTGGACTTTTTTTTAGTTGGTAGGCTATTAATTATTGTCTCAATTTCAGAGCCTGTTATTGGTCTATTCAGAGATTCAACTTCTTCCTGGTTTAGTCTTGGGAGGGTGTATGTGTCGAGGAATTTATCCATTTCTTTTAGATTTTCTAGTTTATTTGCATAGAGGTGTTGATCCTATTCTCTGATGGTAGTTTGTATTTCTGTGGGATGAGTGGTGATATCCCCTTTATCATTTTTTATTGCGTCTATTTGATTCTTCTCTCTTTTCTTCTTTATTAGTCTTGCTAGCAGTCTATCAATTTTGTTGATCTTTTCAGTAAACCAGCTCCTGGATTCACTGATTGATTTTTTAAAGGGTTTTTTTTGTGTCTCTAGCTCCTTCAGTTCTGCTCTGATCCTAGTTATTTCTTGCCTTCTGCTAGCTTTTGAATTTGTTTGTTCTTGCTTCTCTAGTTCTTTTAATTGTGATGTTAGGGTGTTGATTTTAGATCTTTCCTGCTTTCTCTTGAGGGCATTTAGTGCAATAAATTTCCCTCTACACACTGCTTTAAATGTGTCCCAGAGATTCTGGTATGTTGTGTCTTTGTTCTCATAGGTTTCAAAGAACATATTTATTTCTGCCATCATTTTGTTATTTACCCAGTAGTCATTCAGGAGCAGGTTGTTCAGTTTCTATGTAGCTGTGTGGTTTTGAGTGAGTTTCTTAATCCTGAGTTCTAACTTGATTGCACTGTGGTCTGAGAGACAGTTTGTTGTGATTTCTGTTCTTTTACATGTGCTGAGGAGTGCTTTACTTCCAACTATGTGGTCGATTTTGGAATAAGTGCGATGTGGTGCTGAGAAGAATGTATATTCTGTTGATTTGGGGTGGAGAGTTCTGTAGATGTCTATTAGATCTGCTTGGTGCACAACTGAGTTCAAGTCCTGGATATCCTTTTTAACCTTCTGTGTCATTGATCTGTCTAATATTGACAGTGGGGTGTTAAAGTCTCCCATTATTAATGTGTGGGAGTCTAAGTCTCTTTGTAGGTCTCTAAGGACTTGCTTTATGAATCTGGGTGCTCCTGTATTGGGTGCATATATATTTAGGACGGTTAGCTCTTCTTGTTGAATTGATCCCTTTACCATTATGTAATGGCCTTCTTTGTCTCTTTTGATCTTTGTTGGTTTAAAGTCTGTTTTATCAGAGACTAGGATTGCAACCCCTGTTTTTTTTGTTTGTTTTCCACTTGTTTGGTAGATCTTTCTCCATTCCTTTATTTTGAGCCTATGTGTGTCTCTGCACATGAGATGGATCTCCTGAATACAGCACACTGATGGGTCTTGACTCTTTATCCAATTTGCCAGTCTGTATCTTTTAATTGGGGCGTTTAGCCCATTTACAGTTAAGGTTAACAACTGTTAACATTACAATAACAACAATAATAACAATAACAATTGTTATTGTTAACAAACAATAGTTTGTGTGAATTTGATCCTGTCATTATGATGTTAGCTCGTTATACTGCCCATTAGTTGATGCAATTTCTTCCTAGCATCAATTGTCTTTACAATTTGTCATGTTTTTGCAGTGGTTGGTACCAGTTGTTCCTTTCCATGTCTAGTGCTTCCTTCAGGAGCTCTTGTAAGGCAGGCCTGGTGGTGAAAAAATCTCTCAGCCTTTGCCTCTCTGTAAAGGATTTTATTTCTTCTTCACTTATGAAGCTTAGTTTGGCTGGATATGAAATTCTGGGTTGAAAATTCTTTTCTTGAAGAATGTTGAATATTGGCCCCTACTGTCTTCTGGCTTGTAGAGTTTCTGCCAAGAGATCCACTGTCAGTCTGATGGGCTTCCCTTTGTGGGTAACCCAACCTTTCTCTCTGGCTGCCCTTTACATTTTTTCCTTCATTTCAACCTTGGTGAATCTGACCATTATGTGTCTTGGGGTTGCTCTTCTTGAGGAGTATCTTTGTGGTGTTCTCTGTATTTCCTGAATTTGAATGTTGGCCTACCTTGCTAGGTTGGGGAAGTTCTCCCGGATAATATCCTGAAGAGTGTTTTCCAACTTGGTTCCATTCTCCCCATCACTTTCAGGTACACCAATCAGACGTAGATTTGGTCTTTTCACATAGTCCCATATTTCTTGGAGGCTTCGTTCGTTTCTTTGTACTCTTTTTTCTCTAAACTTCTCTTCTCACTTGATTTCATTAATTTGATCTTCAATCACTGATACCCTTTCTTCCACTTGATCAAATTGTCTACTGAAGCTTGTGCATGTGTCACATAGTTCTTGTGCCATGGTTTTCAGCTCCATCGGTCATTGAAGGTCTTCTCTACACTGTTTATTCTAGTTAGCCATTCATCTAATCTTTTTTCAAGATTTTTATCTTCCTTGCGATGGGTTCAAACATCCTCCTTTAGCTCAGAGAAGTTTGTTATTACCGACTTTCTGAAGCCTACTTCTGTCAACTCGTCAAAGTCATTCTCCATCCAGCTTTGTTCCATTGCTGGTGAGGAGCTGTGATCCTTTGGAGGAGAAGAGGCACTCTGGTTTTTAGAATTTTCAGCTTTTCTGCTCTGGTTTCTCCCCATCTTTGTGGTTTTATCTACCTTTGGTCTTTGATGATGGTGACATACAGATGGGGTTTTGGTGTGGATGTTCTTTTTGTTCATGTTGATGCTATTCCTTTCTGTTTGTTAGTTTTCCTTCTAACAGTCAGGTCTCTCAGCTGCAGGTCTGTTGGAGTTTGCTGGAAGTCCACTCCAGATGCTGTTTGCCTGGGTATCACCAGTGGAGGCTGCAGAACAGCAAATATTGCAGAACAGCAAATATTGCTGCCTGATTCTTCCTCTGGAAGCTTCATCCCAGAGGGGCACCCACCTGTATGAGGTGTCAGTCAGCCCCTATTGGGAGGTGTCTCTTAGTTAGGCTACATGGGGGTCTGGGACCCACTTGAGGAGGCAGTCTGTCCGTTCTCCAAGCTCAAACACTGTGCTGGGAGAACCACTGCTCTCTTCAGAGCTGTCAGACAGGGACGTTTAAGTCTGCTGAAGTTTCTGCTGCCTTTTGTTCAGCTATGCCCTGCCCCTAGAGGTGGAGACTACAGAGGCAGCTGGCCTTGCTGAGCTGCAGTGGGGCTCCGCCCAGTTCAAGCTTCCCCAACTGCTTTGTTTACCTACTCAAGCCTCACCAGTGGCAGATGCCCCTCCCCCTGCCAGGCTGCTGCCTCACAGGTGAATCTCAGACTGCTGCGCTAGCAGTGAGCAAGGCTCCGTGGGCATGGGATCTGCTGAGCCAGGTATGGGATATAATCTCCTGCTGTGCCGTTTGCTAAGACCACTGCAAAAGCGCAGTATTTGGACAGGAGTGTCCCGTTTTTCCAGGTACTGTCTGTCACAGCTTCCCTTGACTAGGAAAGGGAAATCCCCTGACCCCTTGCACTTCCTCGGTGAGGCAATGCCCCACCCTGCTTCAGGTTGCCCTCCATGGGCTGTACCCACTGTGCAACCAGTCCCAATGAGATGAAACAGTTACCTCAGTTTGAAATGCAGAAATCACCCATCTTCTGAATCAATCACACTGGGAGCTGCAGACTGGAGCTGTTCCTATTTGGCCACCTTGGAATGGAAAAATGTCTCCCTTCTTTTGACATGGCTTTGAGCACCCTCGCTGTACCCTATTAATTTTTTTCCTCTGTCTCAGGTCAGATTTGTTAACTGTCCCTCTGAAATACATTTTGTGGTGAGAGTTTGTCACAATTCTACTAGACATATGAGATAAATGATATGAACAAAACTCAACTACACCTTTACATCTCACTATGGGTCATGATAGACTCTTTAGTTCCTCACAATGCCATTCTAAGGATAGTGAGGTTTTGAGGATTTGGGCTTTGGCCAAGAGAACAAAGTCATGACTTTTCTGTTTTCTCACCTCCAGATCACTGGGAATTTTGGTGAATAAGTGCTCATTATTGTACACACTTTTCATCTTGAAGAGGGACTGGGTGCCTGTAAATGGGCTCCCATGTGACTAGCTATCTGAGTTGGCTAGCTTCCTAGATTTAAGGAGTGGACAACAGTGACTTATGTACAAGCTCTTGCAGATCTAAGATCTAGAGTGCTTTGTTCTCATGTTAATGACCTTTCCATTTGTCATTCGCAATATTTGGGGACGAAGATACTATAAGTACTCATTAATTTCCCCTTCCCCTTGCAGTAGCATTAATCACAGATAAACACTATGCAAGAATCATAAACAGGTTGCTTACGGAAGCAGAAATTACACAAGATTGTATCAGAAGTCCTGAGCTCCAATCTAGGCTCTGCAATTGACTCACACCCACTTTTGCAGGCTGTTTGGGCAAACCTGACAACTTTTGACATTTGGTAGGCTTGGGGTCTAGCATTTTGCTTGCATATGCCATTCCCTCTAGTGTCTAGTACCAGGAATGTGCAGCAAAACTTTGATAATCAGCTGCTTTTCCTTTTCTTTCTCTCTTTTTTTTTTTTTTTGAGACAGAGTCTCACACAGTTGCCCAGGCTGGAATGCAGTGGCATGATCTTGGCTCACTGCAAACTCCATCTCCTGGGCTCAAGCCATTCTCCTTCCTCAGCCTCCCAAGTAGCTGGGATTACAGGCACCCACCACCACACCCGGCTATTTTTGTATTTTTAGTAGATAAGGGATTTCACCATGTTGGCCAGGCTGGTATTGAACTCCTGACCTCAAGTGATCCACCTGCCTTGGCCTCCCAAAGTGCTGAGATTACAGGCGTGAGCCACCACACCCGGCCAGCCAGCTGCTTTTCTGTTGAGGACTTTAGTGGTGGAGTGTACACAACATATGCTGATAAAGTAACACCAGAAGGAACTACCAAAACATTTAAGAGATCACAATCACCACCCTAACCACTGTGGGTTCTTGTTAACTCCACTATTGTTTTACTAGAATCTAGACTCTGACAAAGGTAGGACTGGACAAAGTTCACTGCCTGTTTCCAAAAATTCTCAGATGTTTCATTCTTAATGAAGTCTCAAAATTAATGTTCCAGTCCCAGGCCACATATAGTTGTTGGACAGTAGACACCATTCAGAGGATTCTAATCCATTCACTGGCCCTACAAAAGCACTGATTCTTGTGCCATCATTCTCAGCATTCTACTTTCTTCATCTTTATCCCATTCCTCAATTTGACATTTAATACTGAAATTGTAAAGTACCAAAACATATTTCAATTGTCAATTCAAATAATTTCATTTGCCTTTCACTTGTTCTAGATTTTCCCTTCCTCCAACCTCTCCTTTTGCTTTTTCCCTACACTTATTATTGGTTACTTATACTGACACTTACCCAGAATGTAATGGGAAAAACACTGCATCTGATTTTTAAAACATCTCAGTATAAGCTCTAGCAGTGCCACTGACAAGCTTATGACTTTGAATAAGACTTTTAACTCTCTGAGCTTCAGTTTCTTTATCTAGAACATGAAGAGTTTCAGCACGGAGATATTTAAGGTCCATTTCAAAAAATATTCTATAATAGGAGGAAAGGGGTAGATATAGCCAACCTCATAGAAAGAAATGTCAGTAACAAGTGTGGAAGAAATAAAACATTCGAGAGCAGACTCTTCACCAGTTCATTGCCCCTCACTGCAAATAGAGTTCACTCCCAAGAGGTAGTAGGATTTCCTTGGAGCACCATTATAACAAAATTAGAAAGAGAAGTTGATGCAGTGCCCAAATGATGACCAAAACATAACTTGGAGGCTCACTGCACAATATCCTTTCCACTGTAGAGGAGTGTCCTTCAACTGGAACAAGCTGAGAGCCAGAGGAGAAATAATAAAATCTTCAAAACAGCTGAAATATTCCTAAATATTACAAGGATGTGCTGGTATCTTTACAGGGCCTACAGATTCTTAGCCTAAACATAAAATTAATTCGTAGAAGAACCACTAATATAGGATGTAGAGGTTGGGTTAGTCTTGGCTCTACTTCAAGTTAACTATGCCTCAGTTTCCTTGTCTTTTTTTTTTATTATTATACTTTAAGTTTTACGGTACATGTGCACAACATGCAGGTTAGTTACATATGTATACATGTGCCCTGTTGGTGTGCTGCACCCAGTAACTCTTCATTTAACATTAGGTATATCTCCTAATGCTATCCCTCCCCCCTCACCCCCACAACAGGCCCCGGTGTGTGATGTTTCCCTTCCTGTGTCCAAGTGTTCTCATTGTTCAATTCCCACCTATGAGTGAGAACATGCGGTGTTTGGTTTTTTGTCCTTGCGATAGTTTGCTGAGAATGATGGTTTCCAGCTTCATCCATGTCCCTACAAAGGACATGAACTCATCGTTTTTTATGGCTGCATAGTATTCCATGGTGTATATGTGCCACATTTTCTTAATCTAGTCTATCATTGTTGGACTTTTGGGTTGGTTCCAAGTCTTTGCTAGTGTGAATAGCGCCGCAATAAACATACGTGTGCGTGTGTCTTCATAGCAGCATGATTTATAATCCTTTGGGTATATACCCAGTAATGGGATGGCTGGGTCAAACGGTATTTCTAGTTCTAGATCCCTGAGGAATCACCACACTGACTTCCACAGTGGTTGAACTAGTTTACAGTCCCACCAACAGTGTAAAAATGTTCCTAATTATATTAATAAAGAAAGAATGAGAGAAGATCCATATGAATACTATCAGAAATGACAAAGGGGATATTATCACTGACTCCACAGAAACACAAAAAACTCTCAGAGACTATTACGAGCACCTCTATGATCACAAACTAGAAAACCTGGATGAAACTGATAAATTCCTGGAAACATACAACCTCCCAAGATTGAATGAGGAAGAAATTGAAACCCTGAGCAAATCAATAATGAGTTCCAAAATTCAATTAATAATAAAATACCTACTAACCAGAAAAAGCCCTGGACCAGATGTGCTCACAGCCCAATTCTACCAGATGTATAAAGAAGAGCATGTAACAATCCTACCATCTAGTCCAAAAAATGATGAGAAGGGACTCCTCTCTAACTCATTCTATGAAGCCAGTATCATTCTGATACCAAAACCTGGCAAAAACACAATGCAAAAAGAAAACTTCAGCCAATATCCCTGATAAACAACATAGATGCAAAAATCCTTAACAAAATATTAGCACACCAAATCCAGCAACACATAAAAAGGCTAATCCATCACAATCAACTAGGCTTTATTCTTGGGATACAAGGTTGGTTCAGCATGTACAAATTAATGAATGTGATTCATAACATACAAATAAAAACAAAAACCACATGATCATCCCAATAGGCAAAAAAACAGCTTTTGATAAAATTCAACATTCCTTCATGTTAAAACCTCAACAAACTAGGCATCAAAGACATACTTCAAAATAATAAGTCATCAATGACAAACCCACAACAAACATACTGAATGGGCAAAAGCTGTAATCATTCCCCTTGAAAACCAGAACAAGACACGGATGTCCACTCTCAGCACTCCTATTCAACACATTCATTGGAAGTTCTTGCTAGAGCAATCAGGCAAAAGAAGGAAATAAAAGACAGACATCCAAATAGAAAGGGAGGAAGCCAAACTATCCCTCTTCATGGATGATATGATTCTATACCTAGGAAACACCACAGTTTTGGGCCACAGACTCCTAGAGCTGATAAAAAAAAACTTCAGCAAAGTCTTAGGATACAAAATCAATGTACAAATTTCAGTAGTATTTCCATACACCAAAAGCATCCAAGCTGAAAGCCAAATCAAGAATGCAATCCCATTCACAATAGCCACAAAATGAATAAAACACCTAGGAATACAGCTAACCACGGAGGTAAAAGATCTCTGTCTACAACAAGAATTATAAAACACTGCTCTAAGAAATCAGAGATGACACAAACAAATGGAAAAGTACTCCATGCTCATGGATAGGAAGAACCAATATTCTTAAAATGGCCATGCTGACCAAAGCAATGCACAGATTCAATAAGAAGCCCAAATAGCCAAAGAAGTCCTAAGCAAAAAGAACAAAGCTGGAGGCATCATACTATTCTACTTCAAACTGTACTATAAGGCTACAATAACCAAAACAGTATGGCACTAGAACAAAAACAGACACATAGACCAATAGAACATGCTACAGAACCCAGAAATAAAGCTACACACCTACAACCATGTGATCTTTGACAAAGTTGACAATAACAAGCAATGGCGAAAGGTCTCCTTATTTAATAAATGGTGCTGGGATAACTGGCTAGCCATATGCAGAAGATTGAAACTATATGCTTTCTTTTCACCATATACAAAATCAACTCAAGGTAGATTAAATACTTAAATTGAAAACCTAAAACTATAAAAACTCTTGAAGAAAACCTAGGAAATACCATTTTGGACATAGGACCTGGCAAAGATTTCATGACAAAGAAATTAAAAGCAATTGCAACAAGAACAAAAATTGACAAATAATATCTAATTAAACTGATGAGCTTCTGCACAGCAAAAGAAACTATCAAAAATGTAAATGGACAGCCTACAGAATGGGAAAAATAATCACAAACTACACATCTCACAAAGATCTAATATCCGTAATCTATACAGAATTCAAACAAATCAACAAGCAAGAATCAAACAACTCCATTAAAAAATGGGAAAAGGACATGAACAGACACTTCTTCAAAGACGACATACATGCAGCCAACAGACATATGAAAAAATGCGCAACATCACTAATCATTGGAGAAATGCAAATCAAAGCCACAATGAGATAGCCATTCCGACTGGTGTGAGATGGTATTATATACTGTATAAGGTAAACCATTTGCCTCTCAAATCTGTTATCCCTGGACTCCACATTCTGCAGCCTACAAGCCAGGTCTGCCCAGTCTGTGCTCAGCACAGATACTAGCTGTATGTTCTCTCAGGTTTTTAAGGAAATGCTATTTCCAGTACCTCCATTACTGGCCTTGACTTTACTCTAGCTAGAAATTACCTGAATGTAATTGCTGGAACTGAAACTGGCATTTTTGGCTCTAATATCTGCCATCAGCCCTACTGCTATTTATTGCTATTTCTGCTGCAGCAACTGCCCGAGAAATGTACTGGTTATGCTAAAACCACATCCTTTCCTCTTCAGATATATTTGCATCAGTAGAACTTGAGCTCTAGGCTCACAGAGGAACACAGTGCAGGCTGTCTTTATCGTGTTTGTGCTAAAGTTGGGGGGATGAAGAGAGGTGTCTTTCCTTTGGATAAGTGGTCTGGTCAGCTGAGACCCATTCCTAGGTTTCAAATAAGCACTAAGGAACCTGGTTGGCAGTCTTACCCAGGAAGATGGTCATTTACACTATTTAAGATTCCAGCAGGGAACACAGGACCATCATAATCAAGCTCCTTGCCCAGGCTGGAATGAGTCCCAGGAAAGGAAGATATCATGAGGTCAAAGGTATGACTAACAGTTCATTCAGACGGGCTCATGTATCTGACCACATCCAAGCACACCAGGACTTCCCTGCTACATGACATGTCGACCCACCAACTGCTAACACAATCAGAGTATTTGTCTTTCTTCTCTCAGTACCACATACATACTTCTCCTGTTGCATTTATCACACCCTATCATAATTTTATGTTTTCAGAGTTCTGCCTTGTCAACTACATTTAGCTTCTTGAGGGCAGGAACCATATATTGCTCATTTGTACCTACCTAGAACCCAACAAAACAACAGAACAATAAATAATTGCTGAATTGGATAAATAAATGAAACTGTCAAGTTGTCCATTTTCTAGAATAAAATCTTATTTTAAGAGTAAGTAAGATCTTATCACTTCCCTGTGTTAAAACCTTCTGATGGCTTCATAACATAATTTGAATAAAACTCAAGTCTTTACCAAGATGTATAATTCCCACATGATCTGGCTTCTGCCTACCCCTCTCATTTCATGTCCTTTCTACAGTCCATCCCAACTGGTTGTTTTTGTTTCTCTGTCTCTGGAATGTATCAAGGCCATTATCATCTCAGATTTGTCACATGTGCTATTCCCTCCACCTGTAAAGCTCTGTCTGGTGAACTCTCACTTACTCTTTATGTCTTGGCTTAAATGGCACTTTGTCAGAGAGGCATTCTCTCTGTTTTTCCTAAATATGAATTAGGTATTACTGTTATTCTATTTCACATCACAGTTTATAGTTAGAAATTGTATGATTATTTCTTTAATGTTTATCTCTCTCACATGCCAGATTGCAAATATCATGAAGTAGAAATTTTTGGCCATTTTATTTACCAAGCTAACCTCTACATTAAGTACAATGGTTGGCACATAGCTGGTAATCAAAAAATGTGTTGAATAAAAAGATTTTTTTTCTAGGAAAAAGAAATGGCGGATAGGAGGCAGGACCAAATTGCAGCTCCAACTTGGACAGACAGAGCAGCATGTGGAGACTCGCACCATGAACTTTTGGTCCAAGAACTACTGCAGGAATATACCAGGAAAGCTAAGAGAACCCACAGACCTTTTGAAGGAAGCGGATTGCTCCTGCAGGACCTGGGAGACAGCTGGAATACTGTTAGTGCCCAAATTGTGAAAGTGAGAAAGGGGGATCATCTGCCCCCAAACACACACCCTCACTGAGGAACCTGAAGGTCCAGATCACAGGAGAAGGATTTGACCTTACCTGGAGCTGAGACAATTTAGAGAGCCACGCAAAATACAGGGGTAGAGGAAGCAGCGGGAAAAGGCCTGTGGGCTCTCTGAGTCCTCAGGAAAGCCATTTCTGACTTGTCTCACAGAGGTCCTTGGGGAGGGCTGCCAGAGAAACTGGGAAAATACCACAGGGAGAAGGAAACCTCCAGCTAAACTTTGTAACAATTCCATCCAAACGTGAAGTTTCCTGGCCAGAACTCAGGGGACGGCATGAATCTGGTGTGCAGATTCGACAGGTGAGGAGGCATGAAAGCCCTGCTTGCTTTCTCAGCTGGGAAGCTGGTAGCCTGGGACAAGTTCTCAGCCTTGCTAACCCACTGTCTGGAAACAAACTCGGTGCCATTTGTGGGAGCACGGTAGGAGTGAGACTGGCCTGTTGAGTTGCATGGGAGCTGGGTGAGGCCTGTAACTGCTGAGTGTCCCCTACTTCCCTGACAACCTGCATGATACAGCAGAGGCAGCCATAATCCTCCTGGAAACATGACTCCATTGACCTGGGAATCATACCTCCATCCCCCACAGCAGTCACAGCAAGCACCACCCAAGGAGAGTCTGAGCTCAGACACACCTAACCCTGCCCCCAGCTGATGATCCTTCCCTTCCCACCCTGGTAGCTGAAGACAAAGGTCATATTCTCTTGGGAGTTCTAGGCCCGCCCCCCCCCACCACCACATGACCCTCCCCTGTACTACCACAGCTGATGCTCTCTTGAATGCAACACCTCCTGGCAGGAGGCCAACCAGCACAAAATTAGCGCGTTAAACAACTACAACTAAGGGTCCTCACAGAATCCATTTCACTCCGCTGCCACCTCCACTGGAGCAGGTGCAGGCATCCATGACTGAGAGACCTGAAGACAGTTCACATCACAGGACTTAGAGAAATGCAAACTGTACTGAAAAGTCTCAGCAATAGAACTGAAAAAGCAGAAGAAAGAACTTCAGAGTTCAAAAACATAGTTTTTGAAATAACCCAATCCATCAAACACAAAGAAAAAAGAATTAAAACTAATGAACAAAGACTCCAAGAAGTTTGGGATTATGTTAAACGAACAAACCTAAGAATAATTGGCATTCCTGAGGAAGAAAAGAAATTTAAAAGTTTGGAAAGCATATTTGGGGGAATAATCAAGGAAAACTTCCCCAGCCTTGCTAGAGATCTAGACATCCAAATACAATAAGCTCAAAGAACTCCTTGGAAATTCATCACAAAAAGATCATCACCTAGGCACATAGTCATCAGGTTATCTAAAGTGAAGACAAAGGAGAGAATCTTAAGAGCTGTGAGGCAAAAGCACCAGGTAACCTATAAAGGAAAACCTATCAAATTAAGAGCAGATTTCTCAGCAGAAACCCTACAAGCTAGAAAGAATTGGGGCCCTCGCTTCAGCCTCCTTAAACAAAAATTATCAGCCAAGAATTCTGTATCCAGTGAAACTAAGCTTCATAAATGAAGGAAAGATACAGTCTCTTTCAGACAAACAAATGCTGAGATAATTCACCATTACCAAGCCAGCACTACAAGAAAAGCTAAAAGGAGCTCTGAATCTTGAAACAAATCCCAGAAACATGTCAAAACAGAACCTCTTTAAATCATGAGTCTCACAGGACCTATAAAACAAAAACAATTAAAAAACCATGTATTCAGGCAACAAATAGCACAATGATTGGAATAGTAGCTCACATATCAATACTAATGTTGAATGTAAATGGCCTGCATGCTCCACTTAAAAGATACAGAATTGAAATGGATAAGAATTCACCAACCAAGTATCTACTGCCCTCAAGAGACTCACCTAAGAAATAAGGAGTTTGCAAATTGACACCAAAAGCAAGCAGGAGTAGCTATTCTTATATCAGACAAAACAAATTTTAAAGCAACAGCAGTTAAAGTCAAAGAGGGACATTATATAATGATAAAAGGCCTTGTACAAGAGTAAAATGTCACAAACCTAAATATATATGCACCTAACACTGGAGCTCCCAAATTTATAAAATGATTACTACTAGACGTAAGAAATGAGATAGATAGTAACATAATAATAATGAAGGACTTCAGTACTCCACTGACAGCACTAGACAGGTCATCAAGACCAAGTCAACAGAGAAACAATTGATTTAAACTATACCCAAGAAAAAATGGACTTAACAGATATTTACAAAACATTCCACTCAACAAACACAGAATAAACATTCTATTTATCAGCACATGGAATTGTCTCCAAGATAGACCATATAATAGGACATAAAATAAGTCTCCATAAATTTAAGAAAATTGAAAGTATATCAAGTACTCTCTCAGACCACAGTGGAATAAAATTGTAAATCAACTCCAAAAGGAACTTTCAAAACCATGCTAATACATGGAAATTGAATAACCTGCTCATCAGTAATCACTGGGTCAACAATGAAATCAAGATGGACATTTAAAAATTATTTGAACTGAACGATAATAGTGACAACCTATCAAAATCTCTGGGATATGGCAAAAGCAGTGCTAAGAGGAAAGTTCATAGCCTTAAATGCCTACATCAAAAAGTCTGAAAGAGCACAAATAGAAAATCAAAGGTCACACCTCAAGGAACTAGAGAAATAATGGACCAAACCTAAACCCAGCAGAAGAAAAGAAATAACCAAGATTAGAGCAGACTATGAAATTGAAACAAAAAAGAAACAATAAAAAGATAAATGAAACAAAAAGTCTATTCTTTGAACAGATACATAAAATTGATAGATTATTAGCAAGATTAACCAAAAAAAGAAGAGAGAAGATCCAAATAAGCTCAATTAGAAATGAAATGGGAGATATTACAGCTGACACCACAGAAATACAAAAGATCATTTAAAGCTAGTATGAACACCTTTACTTGCATAATCTAGAAAACCTAGAAGAGATGGATAAATTCCTGGAAATATACAACCCTCCTACCTTAAATCAGGAAGAATTAGAAACCCTGAACAGACCAATAACAAGCAGTGAGATCGAAATGTTAATTTTAAAAAATTACCCAAAAAAACCCATAAAAATCCAGGACCAGACCGATTCACTGTCTGATAGCTGAATTCTATCAGACATTCAAAGTAGAATTGGTACCAATTCTATTGACACTATTTAACAAGATAGAGAAACAGGGAATCCTCCCTAAATCATTCTATGAAGCCAGTAACACCCTAATACAAAAACCAGAAAAGGACATAACAAAAATAGAAAACTACAGACCAATATCCATGATGAACATGGATGCAAAAATCCCTAACAAAATACTAGCTAACCGAATCCAACAGCTTATCAAAAAGGTAATCCACCATGATCAAGTGGGTTTCATACCAGGGATGCAGGGATGATGTAACACATGCAAGTCAATAAATGTGATACACCACACAAACAGAATTAAAAACAAAAATCACATGATCATCTCAATAGATGCAGAAAAAGTGTCTTTATTTATGCGGGAAGAGCACTTGACAAAATCCAGCATCCCTTCCTGATTAAAACCCTCAGCAAAGTCAGCATACCTCAATGTAATAAAAGCCATCAATGACAAACCCACAGCCAAAATAATACTAAATGGAGAAAAGTTGAAAGCATTCCCTCTGAGAACTGGAAGAAGACAAGGATGCCCATTCTCACCACTTCTATTTAACATAGTACCAGAAGTCCTAGCCAGAGCCGACATGAGAATGGAATAAAGAGCATCAAAATCAGTAAAGAGGAAGTCAAACTGTTACTGTTTGCTGATATGTTCATATGGCAAGAAGACCCTAAACAAAGAGAAACACAGCCCATGCTTATAGATGGGTAGAATCAATATTGTGAAAATGACCATATTGCCAAAAGCAATCACAAATGTAATGCAATTCCCATCAATATACCACCATCATTCCTCACAGAACTAGAAAAAGCAATCCTAAAATTCATGTGGAACCAAAAAAGAGCCCACATAGCCAAAGCAAGGCTAAGCAAAAAGAACAAATCTGGTGGCATCACATTACTTGACTTCAAACTATACTATAAGGCCATAGTCACCAAAACAGCATGGTACTGGTATAAAAATAAGCACGGAGACCAATGGGACAAAATAGAGAACCCAGAAATAAACTTAAATACTTACAGCCAACTGATCTTCCACAAAGCAAACAAAAACATAAAATGGGGAAAGGACACTCTATTCAACAAATGCTTCTGGGACAATTGGCAAGCCACATGTAGGAGAATGAAACTGTGTCCTCATCTCTCACCTTATGCAAAAATCAACTCAACATGGATTAAGGACTTAAATCTAAGACCTGAAACTATAAAAATTCTGGAAGATGACCTCAGAAAAAAACTTTAGACATTGGCTTAGGCAAAGCCTTTATGACTAAGAACCCAAAAGCAAATGTAACAAAAACAAAAGATAAGTAGGTGGGACTTAATTAACCTAGAGATCTTCTGTACGGTAAAAGGGACAGTCAGCAGAGTAAACAGACAACCCACAGAGTAGGAGAAAATCTTCACAAATCTATACATCTGACAAGGGACTTATATCCAGAATCTATAATGAATTAAAAAAAATAGTGAGAAAAAAACAAACAATCGCATCAAAAAGTGGGCTAAGGACATGAATAGACAATTCTCAAAAGAAGATATACAAATGGCAACAAACATATGAAAAAATGCTCATCATCACTAATGATCAGGGAAATGCAAATCAAATCCACAATGTGATACCACCTAGCTCCTGAAAGGATGGCCATAATCAAAAACATAAAAAAAAAGATGTTAGCATAGATGCAGTGAAAAGGGCACACTTCTACACTGGTAGTGGGAATATAAACTAGTACAGCCACTATGGTAAATAGTGTGGAGATTCCTTAAAGAACTAAAAGTGGAACTACCATTTTACCCAGCAATCCCACTACTGGATATCTACCCAGAAAAAAAGTCATTATATGAAGGAGATACTTGCACACGCATGTTTATAGCAGCACAATTCACAATTGCAAAAATACGGAACCAGCCCAAATGCCCAGCAATCAATAAGTGGATAAAGAAATTGTCGTATATACATATACTATGGAATACGACTCAGCCATAAAAGGAACAAATTAATGACATTCTCAGCAACCTGGATGGAACTGGAGACTATCATTCTCAGTGAAGTAACTCAGGAATGGAAAACCAAACATCGTATGTTCTCACTCATAAATGGGAGCTAAACTATGAGGATGCAAAGCTATAAGAATGATACAATGAACTTTGAGGACTCAGGGGAAAGGGTGGAAGGGGGTGAGGAATAAAAGACTACAAATGGGGTTGAGTGTATACTGCTCAGGTGATGGGTGCACCAAAATCTCACAAATCACCACTAAAGAACTTACTCATGTAACCAAATACCACCTGTTCCCCCAAAGCCTATGGAAATAAAAAATCTAAAAAATAAAAAATAAATAAAGATGGATAGGTAGGTATATAAATGGAAGGATATCCAGCATATCTGCTTTAAAGTTACCTTGATTTGGTCTTTCTTAACATTAATCATCACACAGAGGAGGGATCAAACTTCTCAGAGCTCCATATCCTTAATGCTTTGTTATTCTTCCTCCCCAGCCTCCAACTCCAACCTGATAAAGGCTTGGACCAAAAATAAACATGCTAAAATAAACAAACTTTTTTTTTCTCCGTTGCCTGATTATTTTACGGTCCCATCTGTTTACCCTTTGAATACCTGGTAATCTATTTGATCACAAATTGTTTTATTTTTATATGTTCCAGAATCTTCTCTGCTATAGACATTAAGACATGGTTGAATAAAATTGGATGATTCAAGGTGGAGAATAAGAAGGAAATGATAAGGTAAAGAGAAAACATCTTCCTGTCACTTCAGCAAGCAGGGCCTCACATACGGTTAAATAACCTCACATAGGTTAAAGAAATGATTCCCAAACTTGGCTACATATTAGACTCACATGGGGAGCTTTGAAATCTTCTGATTGTCCTAGTTCCACCAGTTAAATCAGAACATCTGTGGGTAAAGTCCAAGAATCAGTACTTTTTATTATGGTAAAATACAGGGAATCAATATTTTTTAAAGATCATCAGGGAATTCCAATGTGCATCAAAATCAGTGCACAAAATCGAATTTAGTGCATCAAAATATGAGCACCACTGTATTGAAGTCTTATGGGCATCACTGTGAGTGCTGAGGGCCCTTGGAAAAGACTGTTGTCATATGACTTCTTTGATTAGTCCTCAGGCATCCCTTCGGTCTAATTCCAGATCCAAACCTACTCTTTGGAGATTGATTTTAGGCATTAATTAATTTAATTGGATCTCTTGGGCGGAAAGTGAAACAAAGTAGTAACAAAAGACTGCAGTCTTTTTGTTGCTATGTAGCATCCCTCTCCACCAATCAGTGATTTAGCAAATGTCCATGAACATTTCTCCATTTTCCTAGTTAGGTGTTTGTGCAAGAGAACTTTCCTCACAGTTTTCAATGACAAATACTGGGGTTATACAAAGTACACAGACCTTCATGTCAAACACGCTGAGTTCCTTTCCTCCCCATCCTTCCCTACTCTCTCCTCTCTTCTCCCTGCCACTCCTCTCCTCTCCATCAAAAAATAAAGTAAAACAATTTAAAAGTTTCTCAAACATTTAATCATAGAATTGCTACATGACCCCACAATTCCACTCCTAGGTATAAAACCTGAAAAAAGGTGTTCAAACAAAAGCTTATACATAAATGTTTACAGCAATACAATTTACATTAGCAAAAAGATGGAAGCACCTCAAATGTCTATGAATGAACAGATAAACAAATTGTGGTTTATCCATACAATAGAATATTATTCATTCATAAAAAAGAATGACATACTGATAACGTGTACTGATACATGGATGTACCTCCAATATATTATGCTAAATCAAAGAAAGCAGACACAAAAGGCCACATATTGTATGATTCCATCTATACGAAATATTCAGAATGGGTGCGGACATAGAGAATGCAAATTCATGGTTGCCAGGGGCTGAGAAGAGGAGAAACAGGGGTAAACTGCTTAATGGATAAGGGGTTTTACTTTGGAGGGATGGAAATGATTTGGAACTAGACAGAAGTTGTGGTAGCCTAACACTGTGAACATGTACTAAATGCCACTGAATTGTTCCTGTAAAATGGTTACCTTTTTATGTTATGTGAATTTCACCACAATAAATGATTTAAAATAAAGTCAATTTTTTTTTTTTTTTTTTTAGATGGAGTTTTGCTCT
>NW_026652282.1:124802017-124811738 GCF_009828535.3 Hylobates moloch
AAGGATATGAACAGACACTTCTCAAAAGAAGACATTTGTGCAACCAACAGACACATGAAAAAATGCTCATCATCACTGGCCATCAGAGAAATGCAAATCAAAACCACAATGAGATACCATCTCACACCTGTTAGAATGGCAATCATTAAAAACCCAGGAAACAACAGGTGCTGGAGAGGATGTACAGAAATAGGAACACTTTTACACTGTTGGTGGGACTGTAAACTAGTACAACTATTGTGGAAGACAGTGTGGCGATTCCTCAAGGATCTAGAACTAGAAATACCATTTGACCCAGCCATCCCATTACTGGGTATATACCCAAAGGATTATAAATCATGCTGCTATAAGGACACATGCATACATATGTTTATTGTGGCACTATTCACAATAGCAGAGACTTGGAACCAACCTAAATGTCCATCAATGATGACTGGATTAAGAAAATGTGGCACATATACACCATGGAATAGTATGCAGCCATAAAAAAGGATGAGTTCATGTTCTTTGTTGGGACATGGATGCAGCTGGAAACCCTCATTCTGAGCAAACTGTGGCAAGGACAGAAAACCAAACACCGCATGTTCTCACTCATAGGTGGGAATTGAACAATGAGAACACTTGAACACAGCATGGGGAACATCACACACCGGGACCTGACGTGGGGGTGGGGGGAGGGGGGAGGGATAGCCTTAGGAGATATACCTAATGTAAATGACGAGTTAATGGGTGCAGCACACCAACATGGCACATGTATACATATGTAACAAACCTGCACGTTGTGCACATGTACCCTAGAACTTAAAGTACAATAAAAAAACTGTTTCCTATGTATTCATAATTAATATTAACATAAAAAGGAATCTTTGTAGTCTTGCATTAAAAATCCACTTGACTTTGTTAAGCTACCTAAACATTTGACAAAACAATTTCATTTTTCAAAACACTGGATCACTTGTTGATTTCTCACAGGATGTTAACATTCAGTGGAACACCGTTTGAGGAATGTTGACTAAGAAGACAGTGATCAGGACTGTGAAACACCCTGAAACCAGAAAACATGAAGGACACATGAAGACACTAAAGATAGAATTTCCCTCAAATTTCCAGAGGCTCATCACATAAAAACAGACTTTGGAAGGAAAAAAAAAAAAAAGCCAACTCTCCCATAATTAAAACTGGCACCATGAATTAAAAGGGACCATCTACGGAACTTCTTAGGAAGGTTTAAAGTGGGAGCACTAACTCACGTATTAGAGGTAATCAAGCAGAAGCTAGATAGCTAAGTACCAGCAGTGCTACAAAAGGGATTATCGTCCTCGAAGAGGCTGGTTCAGAAAAAATTTGGAAGTTTCTTCACGAGTTAACATTCTGTACTTCACTAACCAGCTCATGGACATCTTATGATTTTACAGGCACTTCAACTGGAAGTGTTCTGTGATGTAAAGTAATTCAGTGATGAGTTGAAATTCCATGAAAGTGTTTGCCCAGGGACACACAGAGTGCACTCCTTGGTAAAGTACATATCAAATACCACACTTAATTTCATACCAGCCAGCTGTTGCACAGCAGGGGCCCAAGTATAGCAGGGAAACATAGATTTACCATTTTAGAATCATCAAACTGAAGAATGAAGGAGGTGAAATCTAAACTCATTTACAGGTCAACAAGTAAAGGGACAGGAAGAGATTTAACCAAAGTTGACAAGTCATGCTGGTAGAGCTGTAACTAAAGTCTCCTCTCAGTCCAAGACTCTTCCCATCACTCCAATGACTACCAAACCCCTGATGTACTATGATCAATAATAATCTGGAATCCCCTCAAGAATAAACTTATCTTTAGGTTTTAATATATATCTAATTAATGTTAAATAAATCTACATTTAGTCATTAAAGTTTTCTCTGTAGAGTTAAGTGCCCCATCAGCCAAGTTTTGAGTTGGTGTGTTACACTACCACATATCTTCTTTAATTCACCACTATGGCCATTAAGTTGATGATTCATTTCCTGTTTAACTTCCTTTTAGCTAGAAATCAAAACAGCCCATCAAAATGCTGTAGTTGTCTCCTGAATGTCAAAGGAGTGTTTCTTAAACACAAGAGCACATCTGCTTTTCAATTTGAAAACAATTCAGTGTGCTGTTTCTTATCCAATACTACAAACATTGTTCTGTCAAATATCTTACTAATGTGACTTTTTAGCCATCTTATTAATATGGCTTCTCTCTTCATAATTCATAGAAGACAGAATGCCTACAACCACTAATTCATTCCCTGTGTTCCTTTTTCTGGTGGAGAATGAAAACTATTTCTCAAAAAAAGCTATGCTAAAATTGCTAATTGGGAGAGGTTGTGCCCTTTCTGTCCACCTTGTGTTCATTATTTCAGTTACAGCAAGCACTTTTCTCAAGCACTTTCTTTCCCAGTACTTAGGTGGAAGAAAGGGAAGGAAACAAACTCCCATTTACTGAGCATCTATTTGATAGGTTATTTACATAATTTATTTTCTTAATCCTCAGAACAACTTGGCAAGGTATCTCGACCCTTTTTTTTTACAGATGAGAAAACAGACTTGGGGAAAACAAGAAAGTGCTCCATGATTAGACAGCTAGAACAACTGGCAGAGACCGGATTGACCTCTTGGTCTGCCTGCCTGTAAAAGCCCTATTCTCTGGTGCAAACCCTGTTTGAAGGGGCAAAGATCCATGCCAACGCAGAGGCCTGCGTAGACAAAAGCTGCCTTATAATGAGCAGGACCCAGGCCCTAGAGTGTTTTTGCTTTAACCCACAAGCATCATCTTGCTTCTCATTTTAAAATTTTATGGTCAAAAATTCTCTTTGGAGGCTTGGGACTTCAAATTCAGTAACTTTAATCATGCTACTTACTGAAAATTTCTTCCTAATGGCATACATTATCCACCCATCACAACTCCCTTTGCACAAGCCAATCTTGTGTAGATTACTACATGTAGTAGAATCATTTGGATAAGAACTGTGAGCTGAGAATTGGCCATTGTTTTTCTTCCCAGGGCAATTTTGTGATCCTTGGCATTGCTTAGAGGCCAAAGATCTGGGTGTGATCCTGGTAGAAAGCACCAAAGCTTTTAGTGGATACATGAGGCTGGTATAATAAAATTGAAAAATTTTATATACGTGGCAGCTTTTCTCACAGAACATTTGCTGAATTCTGAGGTTGCACAAGAGGCTGAAAAGGCAGGCCAAAACACTCAGAAAAGGAGAACAAAATATCCTGTAGCCTTGCAGTGCTTATGAAACACGGAGAAAAGAACTTCCTTAATCATATAAAAAAATTTACAAAGTAAACCTACAACAAACTCCATTATAATGGTGAAATATCAAAAGCTTTCCACTGAAATAAGAAACAAAACAAGGATAGCTGCTATTACCTCTTCTGTTCTACTCTAATTGAAGATGATATGAATTTGTATGCAGAAAACCTAAAAGAAATTGTAGACAAATGTTGGAATTAATAAGTCAGTACAAAAAGGCTTCTAGATACAAGGGCAAGGTGTAAAACCAATCGTATCTCCACATAGCTATAACAAATGTTATTTTATCTTTCTGTTGCCCTAATCCTCCTATACTGAAGAACAAATTCTTAAAATGGCATGAAAAATCATATCTCAAGGCACAGATCAAGCAAAAATATGTAAGACCTCGAAAGTGAAAAGGCCAAAACATTATTGAGAGAAATTAAGAGGAATATACTAATTTATGAATTAGAACATTCAGTATTATAAAGATTTTTTAAAACTCCACAAGTTTACTTATATATTCAATATGAAGCCAACCTGAGTAGATTTTTTTCTCAGAAAATAAGTTGATTATAAAATTTATCTAGAAATTCGAAAGGCCATGAATAGTCAAGATAATCTTGAAAATAACAAGGCTGGATGACTTACATTACCAGATATCAAACCTATCATAAATATATAGTAATTAAGATAGAAGTGACATTTATCATGAGAATGAAGTTTGGCCTAAACATATGTATATCAATCATTGTTATTTACTATATCAACACACTAAAAAGAAAAATTATATAACTAGCCTAATAGAGAAAGAACAACTGAAAAATTGTGACATTCCTGTTAAAAACTTTTAGCAAACTAGGAGTAGAAGAAAACTTCCCAAAATTGATAAATTTCATCTAGGAAAATCCTACACCTATCATCATATTTAATGTTGAAAGACTGAACCCTTTCTCCCTAAGATCAGGAACAAGACAATGGTGTCTGCTTTCACCATGTCTATTCAACATTATATGTGAAGTCTACTCAGTGCAATAAAGAAAGAAAAAAGAGCATCCATATTGCACAGGAAGAATTAAAATGGTCTTTCTTCCTATAGGACATAATCATTTAAGCATATTATCTGATGAATCCACAAAAAACGAGAAGTTTCACTTCTGATATGAAAACATGAAGAACTCTGCAGACCTGCTCCTCAGCGAAATGGAAATTTATTATTATTATTTTTCCTTTCTGTGAAGAATGGGGTCGGGCTATGTTGCCCGGCCTGTTCTCGAATTCCTGGGCTCAAGCTATCTTCACGCCTTTGCCTCCCTAAGTGCTGGGATTATAGGTGTGAGCCACTATGCCTGGTCTAAAACTTATTTTTGAAACAACAAAATAAAGTTTCTGAAAATGCTCCTATGGGCATACATAAAATTTAAAAAAATGTATTCAAGAAAAAATGTATTCAAAAAAATCTACTAAAGCTGAGTAAGAAAGCAAGAGGTTAGAATATTTAAACCGAGAACCATTCCCACCCACCCCCCAGCTCAGTGAAACAGAAACTCTATTCTAGATGTGTGCAACCAAGAACACAGGGCTGTCTCTTTCCCCATCTCCCAGTTGAAGAGCTATCTTCCTGGGTAAGGCACGACGTCAGCATTTCTCATCCAGGAATAAGCTACCTGTTGCTGAGCTAAATTCTAAGCAACTTTGGCTAAGAGTTTCTTCCTTTCTTGCTCCCAGCCCTCACTTATGGCATGGAGACTCTAACTTGGGAATAGCACTGCTGAGAGTACTGTGGCCTCAAGTTCTCTTGATCTGGCTAATGGAGCAGTGGTCCATGCTCAAAAATGCAAGCTGAGGAGACCTGGGGCCACTGCCATCACCCCTCTACCAAGCACTCAGCAACTAACATAGGGTCGTTCCTCAGAGAAAAGTGTGCCTTGTTCTCACCCCAAGAACTAGAACCATAGCTTAGAGATTTTGCCCAAGAGAGAAGCAGACCATAGAAGAGAGAGCATCAGATCGTTCCCCAAAGGAACTGACTTCATTTGCAACAAAGTATGGAGAAGTTCAAGCCTAGGGGTGCTCTCAAAAACAATGGAGACTGTAGTGAAAGGCAATTAGGAGAAAACTAAAAGATACATTGGACATAGAGGCTCAACTGTAGACCAGCTAGTTTGCTGGAGAGAAACTGTGGAAAAGAAAGCTAGAAGGAGCCCTTCTGCAGTCAGAACAAATACCAAACAAATCTTTCACCTCTGGAACTATTAAAACCTTCAAAGAATTTTTTAAATTTTATTTTTATAGATTTAAGTGTACAAGTGCAGTTGTGTTACCTGGATATATTGCATAGTGGTGATGTCTGGGCTTTTATTATACCCACCACCTGAAACTTCAAAGATTTTTTTTTTTTTTTTTTTCAGAGACTGAGTCTCTTTCTGTTTACCCAGGCTGAAGTACAGTGGCACAGTTATGACTCACTGCCTCTAATTCTTGAGCTCAAGAGATCCTGCTACCTCAGCCTCTCGAGTAGCTGGGACTACGGTTGCATGCTACCATGCCCAGCTAATTTTTTTATTGTTTTGTAGAGACAGGGTCTCACTATACTGCCCAGGTTGGTCTTAAACTCCTAGCCTCAAGTGATCCTCCTGCCTTAACCTCCCAAAGTGTTGGGATTACAGGGGTAAGCCAGCATCCTGCCAATTTCAAAGTTTTTCGAAGTATATTTTCTTAATTTATTTAGCACTGAGGTCCAAGGAAAGGAACAACTGTTGGCCCCCAAAAGGGCAGTTACTGAGACCTATGTTAAGGATTTTTTGTATCCCACCCCACCACAGGCCTTTATTCTTTATATTCAATATCTCCCCCCTTTAATTTTTTGCTCCTGCCAATGACACTTATAGTCAAAACTTAGTTATAATAATGGCTCCAAGGAGAGTGATTTTAACATAGCCAATGACCAAGTTAATGCTAAGAAACTGTTCCTGCTTCAGCTCACAATGGCTCCACTTCTCCGTATCACTCCTAATGAATATGTAGCTTGGATTGTGTACAATTTAAACCTGTTTCTTGTTCTAATGTAACAAAAATAAAATCCTTTTGGCAGCCAGACAAACATCTTCATTACCAACCATGGGTTTCCATCCCTTGCTTGACAATCATCCCACCCATCCCGTAAGTTTAAATGTATAATTTGTCAATGAGCAACGTTTTCCTAAGACAACATACACATCTAGAAATACTTGCTACCTTTAAGTAAGTTTGGTGAAATTTCTTAGTTCATACAAAATTCAGTGAGACCAGAAAACAAGATGAGTAGAACTGAACCTTTCAGGAACAGCTAATTAATAAAGAGAAGAGCACTTTGCTGGCCTCCTAGAAAGACCCCAGTTTTGTAATTTGGAGTCTTCAGAAGACTCTGCATTATAATTTCCAGAAGCTGGTTTCAGGAAGAGAGTTTTAAATATTATGCAGAAAATGATTTTAGGAGTCACAGAATAACATGTCTCAAAGGGATCTCAAGTGGTCCCCCAGTTCTATTTTAAACAGCTTCAAGAGGAAATCTGTTGGCTACAAGAGACAAGTCAAGAGTCATAGGTATCTTCTAATTCCCCTTCTAGATGGATTCGGATTTGATTAATCCATCCATTAAAAAGATACAAGGAGAGAGAAACTGCAGGTTATGGTTGCAGAGTGGTCATGTGGATTCCCCCAAAGATAATGCTCAGAATCAAGATAAAATATTTTAAAAAAAATTTACTGGTGCATAACAGATGTACGTGGCTTTGGGATACATGTGATAATTTAATATAGTCATATAGTTTGTAAAGATTAAATCAGTGTACTTAGGATATCCATCACCTTAGAGATGCGTCTTTTCTTTGTGCTAGAACTATTCAAATTTTTCACTCCTAGCTATCTTGAAATAAAAATACATTATTGTAAACTAAAGTCACCCTATTGATTGTACTAACACTAGGTCTTATTTTTACTATCTAACTGTATATTTATACCTAATCAACTTCTCTTCATCTCTCCCTTCCTCCTACCCTTCCCAGCCTCTAGTAACCACCAATTTACTCTCTATCTCCATGGGATCCACTATTTTAAGGTCCACACATGAGTGAGAACATGTGATAATTGTCTTTCCGTGCTTGGCTTGTTTAACTTAACAAACACCTCCAGTTCCACCCATGTTGCTGCAAATGACAGGAATTCATTATTTTGGTTGGGCATGGTGACTCACAACTGTAATCCCAGCACTTTGGGAGGCTAAGGTGGGAGGATTGTTTGAGCCCAGGAGTTCAAGACCAGCCTGGGCAACATAGTGAGACCCTGTCTCTACAAAAAATAAATATAAAAAATAAATTAGCCTGTAGTCCCAGCTCTTCAGGAGGCTAAGGAAGGAAGATCCCTTGAACCCAGGAGATCAAGGCTGCAGGGAGCCATGATCATGCTACTGCACTCCAGCTCGGGCAACAGAGCAAGACCTTGCCTTAAAAAAAATTTAAAAAACAAACAAAAACAGAAAAAAAAGATTTTGTAATTTTCCATGGCTGAATAATATTCCATGATGTACATATACCACATTTTCTTTATCCATTCATCTGTTAATGGGCACTTAGGTCTATTCCATATTCTGGCTCTTGTAAATAGCACTGTAATAAACATGAGAGTACAGATATCTGTGGATATCTTGGATATATTGATTTATTTTAGATATATACCCAATAGTGCAAGTCGGCAAAGAACACCCTATTATGTCGTAATTTTTTTTTTTTTTTTTTTAAGACGGAGTCTTGCTCTGTCGCCCAGGCTGGAGCGCAGTGGTGTGATCTCGGCTCACTGCAAACTCCACCTCCCAGGTTCAAGTAATTGTCCTGCCTGAGCCTCCCAAGTAGCTGGGATGCACCACCACACCCGGATAATTTTTGTATTTTTAGTAGAGACGGGGTTTCACCATGTTGGCCAGGCTGGTCTCAAACTCCTGACCTCAGATGATCTGCCCACCTTGGCCTCCCGAAGTGCTGGGATATGTGAGCCACTGCCCCCAGCCTATGCTGTAATTTTTTTTAAATGTTATGATGCACAATATGGTCTATTTTCATAAATGTTCTAGTACACTTGAAGAGAATGTGTACTTTGCTGTTGTTGATTGGAGCGTTCTATAAATGCCAGTTAGGTCAAGTTGGTTGTTAGCGTGGGTCAAGTTTCTGCTTCCTTTACTTATTTTCTGTCTACTTGTTCCATTATCTAATTTGGGCATTGTTGAAATCTCTATATTATAGACCATCTCTTTCTCGTTTCACTTCTCAGTCTGTACTCCTAGTAATATTCTTTGCTCTCATGTCTACTTTTTCTGATATTAAAATAACTACTCCAACCTTCTTTTAATTCGTGTTAGTATGATGCATCTTTTCCTATCATTTTATCTTTAACCCACTTGTGGTTTTATATTTAAAGTGCATTTCTCTCAGGGAGAAATTTGCTCTTTTTTAAATCCAATCTGACCACCTCTGCCTTTAAATATGGGTGTTTAGATGATTTATATTTAATGAGATTATCTGTGTAGTTAAGTTTAAATCTACAACCTTGCTATTTGTTTTCTGTTTGTTTCTTCTATTCTTTGTTAGATTTTCCTCTTTTTCTGCCTTCCTACGGATTGAATATTTTTCTTATTACATTTTTATATCCTTCGTTGCTTTATTAGCTATCATTTTCAAGTTCTATAGTGCACATCCTTATCACAGTTTACCTACAGGTAATATTATCTCACTTTCTGTGTAATATAAAACTGTTCAATGGCATATTTCCCCTTCTTTGTGCTTTCATTGACATACATTTTCCTTATACATATATTACAAACTACACAATACATGGTTATTATTTTTGCTTTAAGTATTTACTTATCATTTAGTGAGAATTTTTAAATGAGGAACTATTTTACATTTACCCACAGTTTCCATTTCCACTGCCCTTCCCTTCTTTGTATAGATCCAGATTTCTATCTGGCATCATTTTCCTTGTGCTGACACATTTCTTCCAGTACAGATCTGCTGGTGACGAATCTTTTTAAGTGTGTATGTGTTTGAAAAAAGTGTTTATTTTGCCTTTTGGGGGGAAATTTATTTTCTCTGGTTAAAGACTCCTGGGCTGGCTTTTGTTTTTCGCTCAGTACTTTAAAGGTGTTTCTCCACTACCTTCTGACAAAAAGTCTAGTATCCTTCTAAAGTTTGTCATCTGTGCATAATGTCTTCTTTTACTCTATTTGGTTTCAGATTTTCTTTTTATCATTGGTTCTTTTTTTTTATTATTATACTTTAAGTTCTAGGGTACATGTGCACAATGTGCAGGTTTGTTACGTATGTATCCATGTGCCATGTTGGTGTGCTGCACCCATTAACTCGTCATTTAGCATTAGGTATATCTCCTAATGCTGTCCCTCCCCCCTCCCCCCACCCCA
>NW_026652282.1:124811789-124873049 GCF_009828535.3 Hylobates moloch
CCCGTGTCCACGAGTTCTCATTGTTCAATTTCCACCTATGAGTGAGAACATGCGGTGTTTGGTTTTTTGTCCTTGCGATAGTTTACTGAGAATGATGTTTTCCAGTTTCATCCATGTCCCTACTAAGCAATTTTCTCCTTTCTCTTGGTGTAATTTTCTTCATGCTTCTTGTCCTTGGGGTTGTTGACTTTCTTGATTGGGGAGATTGCAATTGCAATCAAAGTTAGAATTGTTTGATTTTTTTATTTCAATACCCTTTGGGGTACAAGTGTTTTTGGTTACATGGATGAATTATATAGTGGTGAATTCTGAGATTTTAGTGCACCCATCACCTGAGTAGTGTACATTGTACCCAATATGTATTTTTTATCCCATATCTCCCTCTCAATCTCCCACTTCTGAGTCTCCAAAGTCCATTTTATCACTCTGTCTGCCTTTGTGTAATCATAGCTTAGTTCCCACTTATAAGTGAGAACATATAGTATTTGGTTTTCCATTTCTTAGTTATTTCACTTCAAATAATGGCCTCCAGCTCCGTCCACCCAAGTTACTGCAAGGACATTATTCCACTCCTTTTTATGGCCAAGTAGTATTCCACAATGTGTATGTATCACATTTTCTTTTTCCACTCATTGGTTGATGGGCACTTAGGTTGGTTCCATAGCTTTGCAATTGTGAACTGGGCTGCAATAAACATATGTGTGCATGTGTCTTTTTTATATAATGACTTCTTTTCCTTTTAATAGATACCAAGTAGTGGGATTACTGGATCAAATGGTAGCTCTACTTTTAGTTCTTTAAGGAATCTCCATACTGTTTTCCATAGAGGTTGTACTAATTTACATGCCCACTAGCAGTTTATAAACATTTCCCTTTCACCATATCCATAACAACATCTATTGACTTTTTTTTTTTTTTTTTTTTTTTTTGAGTCTTGCTCTGTTGCCAAGCTGGAGTGCAGTGGCGTGATCTTGGCTCACTGCCATCTCTGCCTCCCGGATTCAAGCCATTCTCCTGCCTCAGCCTCCCAACTAGCTGGGACTACAGGCACACACCACTACCCCCAGCTAATTTTTTTGTATTTTTAGTAGAGATGGGGTTTCACAATGTTGGCCAGGATGGTCTCGATCTCTTGACCTTGTGATCTACCTGCCTCGGCCTCCAAAAGTGCTGGGATTACAGGCATGAGCCACCACGCCCAGCCTGACTTTACTTTATTTTATTTTATTTTATTTTATTTTATTTTATTTATTTTATTTTATTTTAGATGGAGTCTCACTCTATTGCCCAGGCTGGAATGTAGTGGCATGATCTCGGGTCACTGCAACCTCTGTCTCCCTGGTTCAAGCAATTATCCTGCCTCAGCCTCCCAGGTAGCTGGGACTACAGGCACACCTCACCACGCCTGGCTAATTTTTGTATTTTTAGTAGAGATGGGGCTTCATCATATTAGCCAGGCTGGTCTCGAACTCCTGACCTCGGGATCCGCCCACCTCAGGCTCTCAAAGTTTTGGGATTATAGGCGTGAGCCACCGTGGCCGGCCTATTGACTTTTTAATAATGGCCATTCTTGCAGGAGGAACGTAGTATCTCACTGTGGTTTTAATTTGCATTTCCCTGATGATTAGTGATGTTGAGCAGTTTTTCATGTTTCTTAACATTTATATATATTCTTTTGAAAAATGTCTATTAATGTCATTTGCCCAAAAAGTCAGAATTTTTTGACCAGTTTTTCTTCAAGTATATTTTCTGCCCCCTTCAGGTAATCCCATTACAGTTACATTAGACTACATGAAGTTGTACCACAGTGCACTGATTTCCATTTCATTTTTCAGTCTTTTTTTCTCTCCATGTCTTGTTTTGCTAATTATTATTGCTATATCCTCAGGCTCATTACCGTTTCTGCCCTTTTTGGGTTGTAGTTTAGTTTCTTGTTTCTTTGCATGCTTGGTAATTTTTGACTGGAAATTTTTTTCCAGAAAATTTTCTCAAATTTTTTGACTGGAAACTTTTGACTGGAAACATCGTGAATTCCACTTTGTTAGATATCAGATTTTTTTACTGCTATGAATGTTTTTGATTTTTGTTCTGAGATAATGTGTTACTTAGAAATAGTTAAATTCTTTGAAGCTTGATTTTAACCTTTGTCATGTGGGAGTAGAGCAGCCTTTAGTCTTGGGATAATTTTGCCATGCCACTGAGGCCATATTCTTCTGAGCACCCTACCCCATGTACCAGGTGTTAAAAGTGTTTCCACCAAGTAGAGTGATGGAAACTCTGGTTGGTGAAAACACAAGTTATTCCAAACCCTGATGTTTTACCCACTGTTTCCAGTGGTCTTTTTCTCATCCTTAAGTTGTGAGGTAAGGAGTACCTGAAAACTTGTGGAACCACCCTCTACAGATTTCTGCCTTTCTCTCTCTCTCTCTCTCTCTCTCTGTCTTTCTCTACACAACTTTTTAGTCTCCATGCAGCTCTATCTTCTCCTCTGCCTTATGAATTAATAACCTTGGCCTCCCTAATTTCTCAACTTCTCAACTGAAACAGTCCACCAGACACTATTTGGGTTCCCCTCCCTGCACTGTAGCCTAAAAATTTGCTCCAGGCAGTTAAGGATCAGCAATCACAGAGCTCACCTTGTTTGTTTTCTTTCTTTCAGGAATCAATATCCTGTGCTGCCTTTGTTTGATTTCTATAAAACACTATATATTTGTTCATTTCTTTGTGGTTGTTTAAGATGAGAGAGTAAATCTGGTCCTTATTTTCTTTCTCTTCTTTCCATATTAATTGTTCCAACCCCAAATCCAAAAGAAACAAAATGCAATTGCACCATTCTCCCTCCAGTCTTCCCTATTTTAGAAAATAGCACCACCCAATCATACAAGCCAGGAATCTAGAAGTTATCCCTTTCTCCTCCTCTTTTTCTAACCCCATAATCTAAGCAGTCACCAAATTCTCTCCATTCCCACAGTCATTATTTTCATCCTAGAAAATTGCAATTAATTTGTGACTGGTCTCTCTTCCCTCAATACCGCTCTACTCTAATCCATTATTTATATAAAAGAAGGTGTTATATAGCCTTAGTCCAAAATCAAAACACAATGAAAAAACTGCAAATATATATTTAACTTTACTTAATGTGTTTATTGTAGTACTATGGGTGTAGTAATTTCAAAATAAATATTTTTGTATATTGTAGGATTAAACAAATGGGTACATGTATCAATTAAAAGTACTTGTTGGACTGCAATTAGTAGTACCAGTGTAAACTCACTGCCATACATGCACACACACATACATACACATATATACAATACATCTGTGTGTGTATATGTGTGAGTGTGTGTGTATTTGCTATTTTCCCAGTTCTATCTACTGAAAAATCCTGGAAGCAATGAGATCCTAGCAGTAATGAGGACACCTAGCAGCCAGAAATTTTTTTTTTTTTTTTTTTTTTTTTTTTTTTTTTTTTGAGACAGAGTCTCGCTCTCTCACCCAGGCTGGAGTGCAGTGGCGCGATCTCGGCTCGCTGCAAGCTCCGCCTCCCGGGTTCACACCATTCTCCTGCCTCAGCCTCTCCGAGTAGCTGGGACTACAGGCGCCCGCCACCACGCCCGGCTAATTTTTTTGTACTTTTAGTAGAGACGGGGTTTCACCGTGGTCTCGATCTCCTGACCTCGTGATCCACCCGCCTCGGCCTCCCAAAGTGCTGGGATTACAAGCGTGAGCCACCGCGCCCGGCCTAGCAGCCAGAAATTTGATTCTAAATGTAATTTCTCACAAAAGGTACCCCTTATTCTTGGAAAAATGACTAATTCCAAGGCTGGATTATAGAAAGTACAAAATAAGTCTGGAATATACTGTCATGCCATATAATAAGAAAGTACTCAAAAAATGAGAGCATATCGAAAGGAAACAGAAGCCAAATGGAATAGGCTTCCACTAGGGAATATGGGAAATTATTAGCAAAAATTTTAATCAAAATAGTCTATTGAAATGAATGATATTAATGGACTGTAATCCATCGAATAAAGCAAGAATCCATTCATACTGACATTAGCTAATTAATTAAAGAGAAAGACTTTTTCTTACAATAGAATGTCATTTAGTAAGTGTAGAATAATAATAGCTTTAGAAAATCACCATTTTGCCACCATAATTGTTATTAGTCTCACAAGGATAATCTATAGCTGCTAAGACTATTGGGTGTAAGCTGGAAAAGGCATAAAATAGTGTCAGAACATCTCTCCACAAATTACGTATTAATTATAAACTTTTAAAATAGTAATTTTAGAGTGCAGCAACCTGGTAAACATCTAAATTAACATTACCAGTAACGGAGCAAACAGATTTCAAGTCCCTTCTTGAGTAATGTGCTGATAAAGACATAATTAACTCCTATGGTGTTACTTTGAAAATGAATATGGAAGATCTAATCAATGTCATGAAAGACAAAGAAATGCTGAGTGTAGGCTAAACAGACACAACAATAAATGTAATGCATAATCCTGGATTGAATCCTAAATCAACGAAAATTTCTATAAAGTACATTTTGGGGATAATTGGAAAAATTTGAATATAGACTACAAATTATAAAATAGCATTAGATTACATTTTGTGAATTTATAATAGCCCGTGATATAATACATTTACCTTCTTGTGATCATATTGCTGATTATACTAAACTGATGGCCAACTAAGATCTCACATGGCCAGTAGATTATTCCTTTTTGGAGTGTCAAGCTGATATATTCTCAGGGTTTTGAAAACAAAGGCATGTTTCTCAGCTTTTCCTGGACCACACCAGTCATCCAGGCAAGTATTGGTATTCTGTTACTAGAAATGGGCATTGTCTAACCTTGAGGTAGAGATGCTCCTCAACTTATAAGACCACATCCCAATAAACCCATCATAAATTGGGAATGTAGTAAGTCTAAATCCATTGGGCTATGTCCCATAAACCCATCATAAAGGCAGAAATCATACGTCAAACCATTGTGAGTCATGGAACATCTGTGTATTACTCCATATGCACCTAGCAAAAACCTAGAATCTTCTGAAGCCAGACCAGAGAAATCACCTACTGAAATGAAGGATTATGACTAATTTTCAATGCTCATAGGGAAGAAATTCAGCTTTACACTAACCTCATTGGCCAATAGACTACTGAAGGCACTTACAACTCTTTTTAGATAACAATGGCCGAGAAGAAGATCTGAAAAGGACTTCAAAGATCTTAAAAGGACTGACCTCCAAGCCCAGGTCGCAGCCGGTTGTCATAGCCGTCTAGAAGACGATCCAAGATTCTGGTGAAGATAGTGATGTTGTCAGTGCTGTCATCAGGAATATCTGGGGCATGCTTAGGAGACAGCCTGAGGCAATGCAAGGAAAAGGAAAAAAAATAATAGTTCTTAACAGGAAAAAAAAAATACATGACTAGATATTGTAATTCAAGAAGATTTCAATTAATAGACTGGGCCAATTACATAGACCTATATCTTATCCAAAATAGCAATCAGTACATATTTGTCACAATGATTGCTTGTGTAGGAGGCAGACAGTGTGGTTAATACTTGAACTCTTACTCTAGCATTGGTATGAGCTTTGCCAGCCATATATCCTGGCCCTAACCCAGCAGTAAAGAGACACAAGTAGAAATTCTGGACAGAATGTCACTGAGAACACTTCCCAGCATACAGTTAGTTCATCAAATGGTGCTGCATGATTAAACAGGCATCAAAATAAAGAAGGGAAATGTTACTGAGAACTTACCTCACACTTCTAGCCCAGAGAAATTTAGTTCACAGAAAAACAGGGTTAGACAGATCCTTAAATTGTATATAGTCTACTTCTACCCTCATCCTATGGGGATAGGGAAACCAAGCAGTAGCAGTCCATCAACTGTTAAAGCTACCAGACTTTAAGACTATTACAAGATGCCTTAATCACTCTCATTTTATACATAGGAAAACAAGCGCAGACAGGAAACCAAATTTCCCCAAAGTCATATTGCTAGTGAGAGGCAGGCATAAGGCTATAATCTAACTTTTCTAATTTTCCAGTGTCCTTTAGGTACCTCCTGATACTCCAATTTGGATTACTTCTGTAAGTAAGTCTTTCTGAAGACTATGCACTTTACTAACCACCTAATCAGGCTCAGGCACTGTGACTGATATTTTCAGTTTTTGAGGAAGAGCTTGGTGTGGTTTGACAGGACTAGAAATAAAGGCCCTGGGTAGTTCAGAGGAAATAGGAATATGGTAAAAGATATGGCTTTTTCCAAGGGTCAAGAAGCATGGTGTGGAATCAACCAATGGACCAGGAGCTAGAAATCCTGGGTCCTAGTACCAGGTGCATTTGTGACTGGGGATACCATTAAGCTACTTACAGCACTTGTATGTCTTTAAGTCTCAGTTTTTCCTCATTCTTAACTTGAACCCAGGAAGTTGACATTAATACATATATAATAACTATTCCTAGCATCCAGTTAATCAGGGCTATAAAAGTCAAGATTCTAGTTAAGAAGGAGTCTTAAGAGACAGTCAGTATGTCTTCCCACTAATATTTATCCCTAGCAGTGAACAAGGCTTCCGTTCTGAAAAGATGCTCAGAAGAAGCTACAGAATAGTATAAACATCAATATGTCTTCCCTATAATATTTATCCCTAACAGTGAACAAGGCTTCTGTTCTGAAAAGATCCTGAGAAAGAGCTACAGAAGTGTATAAACATCTGATTTGAATAGTTCTCACTCTAAACTGCCACACTGTAGCTGATAACCAAGTGAGTTTGAACTTAATTTATAAACCTAATTTAATTCACTTAATCATCCAATGCATTTTTGTTAACTATGTGTCTATTACTGTTCTAGGTGTTATGATGGAGCAGAAAGCAAAATAAAGTAAAACAAAGCAAGTAATCCTTCCCCTACTTAACTTATGGAGTTGCTGAGATAGTCAAATTATATAATAGATACACATGGGAAAAAAATAAGTAGGCTTAAAGAGTCTGGAAGCATGCATTTGAATTTATTCGTTGTATGACCTTAGGCAAGCTATATAACACCTCTAGTAATAGCTTTAGGATCTTTAAAATTAAAATAACTTACAGATACGTTGCATTAAAATAAAAAAATCAGTATATTAAAATTACCAGGCTTACTGCTTCCCATCTAGAAGTATTCAAAGTGTGTTTTCTCTTTCTCAGACTAGTGGTTTATGCACTCGAATGCATTATTCAAGTATAAATATAAACAACAAGCAATTGGCACCCTCATCAGACAAAAGCCATAAGGAAAGCTTTGGCCAGAGAGGAACTGGAACCTAGTCAACAGTAGGCAAGACTGGCTGCTTTCGTGGACAGATCACGAGAAGTGATACAGATGCCTCATTGGCAAGGGGGAAGAAAGAAGGGAACTGTAGTGACATCAGTATGCTGAGAAGATAAATATAGGTACACTGTCAGGTGACAGTCCACCCTTGGCTCAGTCCACCAATGGTCTAGATCCATCTGACACGGGCTGTAGGGGGAAGGGTTGTGGCAGCTCAACTAATTTCGTGCAAACCCCTTTCTCATTATCCCTTAACTCTCACGGTGGAAGATCTTGACCCTGGGTAGCCTAATTCAGTTTCTTGGAAGTAGATTCATAAACTGAATGAAAAAAATTTCTTGAGTTACTAGATGGGGCAGAAAGGAGAATCCTCATAGAATCATAGGGAAAATATATAGGGCTTCAGAGATTACCTATTCCAGATGGATCTGTAGGTGAGAATACTAAAGCCTTGAACATAATTTTTAGTCACCCCGAGAGGTGATGAGACAGCTAAAATATTGATCCAAAATTGCTGAATATCAAGAACATACACTGGAAGAAAAGACAGTCTCTTCAACAAACGGTGCTGGGAAAACTGGATATCCATACGCAGAAGAATGAAACTAGACCCCTATCTCTTGCAATATACAAAAATCATATCAAAATGGATTAAAAGACTGAAATCTAAGACTTCACACTGTAAGAATACTACAAGAAAACTTTGGGGAACATCTCCAGGACATCGGTCTGGGCAAAACTTTCTTGAGCAATACCCTACAAGCACAGGCAACCAAAGCAAAAATGGACAAATGGGATCACATCACATTACAAAGCTTCTTCACAGCAAAGGAAGCAATCAACGAAGTGAAGGGACAACCCACAGAATGGGAGAAAATATTTGCAAACTATCCATCTGACAAAGAATTAATAACCAGAATAGATAAAGAGCTCAAACAACTCTGTAGGAAAAAGTATAATAATCCAATTAAAAATGGGCAGAATATTTGAATAGACATTTCTCAGAAGAAGACATACAAATGACAAACAGGCATATGAAAAGGTGCTTAATAGCACTGATCATCAGAGCAATGCAAATCACAACTACAATAACATATCATCTCACCCCAGATAAAATGGCTTACATCCAAAAGACAGGAAATAACAAATGCTGACGAGAATGTAGAGGAAAGGGAACCCTCGTACACTGTTGGTGGGAATGTAAATTAGTACAACCACTATGGAGAAGAGTTTGGTGGTTCCTCAAAATATTAAAAATAGAGCTACCATATGATCCAGCAATCCCACTGCTGGGTATATACCCCAAAGGAAGGAAATCAGTATATCAAAGAGATATCTGCACACCCATGTTTGTCACAGGACTGTTCACAATAGGTAAGATTTGGAAGCAACCTAAATATCCATAATAGATGATTGGATAAAGAAAATGTGATACATGTACACAATGGAGTACTATTCAGTCATAAAAATAATGAGATCCTGTCATTTGCAAAACATGGATGAAACTGGAGATCATTACGCTAAGTGAGATAAGCCAGGCACAAAAAGACAAAAATTGCATGTTGTCATTTATTTGTGGGAGCTAAAAATTAAAACAATTGAACTCATGGAGACAGAGAGCAGAAGCATTGTTACTAGAGGTTGGGAAGGATAGTGGAGTGGTTGAGGGAAAGTGGGGATGGTTAATGTGTTTTAATGTGTATAAAATAATAAAAAGAATGAAACCTAGTATTTGATAGCACAAAGGGTGACATCAATAGTAATAATTTAATTGTACATTTTAAAATAACTAATTGGATTGTTTTTAACACAAAGGATAAATGTTTGAGGGGATGGATACCACATTCTCCATGATGTGATTATTTCATATTGCATGCTTGTATCAAAACATCTCATGCACCCCATAAATATATATACCTATGATGTACCCATAAAAATGAAAAATTAAACAATTCTTTAAAAAAAATCCTGAATATAAGGCCAATACACTGTGCTTTCTTTCTTACTGAAATACTAGCTTCCATGAGAATGCATTTCCATTTCCTCCTGCTGACTGTTGATATCTTAGCATCATTCTTCATCAAAAAGTTGAAAACTTTTAAGTCAAAAAGCAATGCTAGTTTGTGACCAGTCTGGACAATATGGTGAAATCCTGCCTCTACAAAAACACAAAAATTAGCTAGGCATGGTGGCACACCTGTAGTCCCATTTACTGGGGAGGCTGAGGTTGGCAGATTACTTGAGCCCGGGAAGCGGAGGTTGCAGTGAGCTGAGATCACGCTACTGCACTCCAGCCTGGGCAACAGAGCAAGACCCTGTCTAAAATAAATAAATACATGAATAAAAATCAGTGCTAAATATCACCCCCAAATTATTTTCAATATGTTGTTCTATGGTTTTATTCTTTATTACTGATTTTTTTTCTCCTAATGTGCACTAAATTATTGTGTGGGGAAGCAGATTTAATCTGCAACCTAAATAGAACTCTTTCTTATTCAGTAACTAAACTGCAATGTGATCCTATAGTTTGAATTCAAAGGTAGTTTGGGGAAAAAAGGAATCATGGCATATCAGAATGATGGAGAACCTTAGAGACTGTATAATTCTCTCCCTTCATTTTACACATGAGACACCTAAGACAGCAACACCAAAGAGAGAAATGAATTGCTTGATGCTATATGTTTATCAAGTTAATGAGAGCGACACTAAAACATGTCCATTGCACCTCATATTTGCCACTACTGGTTAGATAAAATATGATGATAATAATAATAATTCATCATTGAAAAATGAAAATGACGATACTAATACACTATCTGAAGGTTATGCAAGTTTAGTCATTTTCCTAGCCCTAAAGATGGATCAGTGGTAAATTCACAGGACCAGAATCAAATGACTAGAATTTAGTTCTGTCTCTGCCACTAACTGACTGTGAGACCTACGGGCATACCTCCGGGATATTGTGAGTTTGGTTCCAGGCCACTCCAATAAAGCAAATATCACAATTAAGTGAGTCACAAATATTTTGGTTTCCCGTGCATATAAAAGTTACGTTTGTACTGTACAGCACTCTATTTAAAGTGTTCGATAGCATTATGTCTAAAAATCAATTTACATACTTTAATTAAAAACACTTTATTGCTAAAAAATGCTAAGAATCATCTGAGGCTTCAACAAGTCATAATCTCCTTGCCGGTAGAAGGTTTTGCCTCAGTGTGGACGGCTGCTGACCAGTCGGGGTGGTGGTTGCTAAAGGTTGGGGCAGCTGTGGCAATTTCTTAAAATAAGACAACAATGAAGTTTGCTTCATCAATTGACTCTTCTTTTCACAAAAGATTTATCTTCAGCATGTGATGCTGTTTGGTCGCATTTTACCCACAGTAGAACTTCTTTCAAAATTGCAGCCAATCCTCTTAAACCCTGACACTGCTTTATCAACTAAGTTTATGTAATATTCTAAATCCTTTGTCGTCATTTCAACAATATTCACAGCATCTTCACTAGGAGTAGATTCCATATCAAGAAATCACTCTCATTGCTCGTCTGTGAGAAGCAACTCATCCCTTCAAGTTTTTTCATGAGACTGCAGCAATTCAGTCACAACTTTGGGCTCTACTTCTAATTATAGTTTTCTTGCCATTTCCACCACGTCTGCAGTTACTTCTTCCACTGAAGTCTCGAACCCCTCAAAGTCACCCATGAGGATTGGAACCAACTTCTTCCACACTCCTGTTAATGTTTATATTTTGACCTGCTCCCCTGAATCATGAATGCTCTTAGTGATATCCAGAAAGGTGAATCATTTCCAGAAGATTTTCAGCGGGCTTTTCTTGGATCCATCATAGGAATCACTATCTGTGGAAGCTATAACCTTATGAAATGTATCTCTTAAATAATACAACTTGAAAGTCTAAATTTCTTCTTGATCAATGGGCTGAAGAATGGATGTTGTACTGTAAGCATGAAAACAACATTCATTTTGCACATCTCCACCAAAGCTCCTGGGTGATCAGGTGCATTGTCATTGAAAAATAATATTTCAAAAGGAGTATTTTTTCCTGGGAAGTAGACTGCAACCGTGTGCTTAAAATATTCGGTAAACCATGCTACAAACAGACGTGCTGTCGTTCAGGCTTTGTTATTTCATTTACAGAGCATAGAGAGAGTGGATTTAGCATAATTCTTAAGGGTCCTAGGATTTTCCCAGCAGTAAATGAACAATGGGCTTCAGCTTAAAGTTACCAGCTGCATTTGCCCCTGACAAAAGAGTCAGCCACTGCTTTGAAGTTTCAAAGTCAGGCATTTTCTTCTCTCTAGCTATTAAAGTCCTGAAAGACATCTTCTTCCAATAGAAGGATGTTTCATCTACCAAAATCTGTTGTTCATGTAGCCACCTTTATCAATTCTCATAGCTAGATCTTCTGGAGAACTCGCTGCAGCTCCTCCATCAGCACTTGTGTTTCACCTTGCACTTTTATGTTATGGATATGGCTTCTTTCCTTAAACCTCATGAACCAACCTCCACTAGCTTCAAACTTTTTCTGCAGCTTCTTTATCTCTCCCAGTCTTCACAGAACTGAAGAGTTATAGCATTGCTTTGAATTTGGCTTTGCTTGAAGAGAATGTTGTGTCTGGCTTGATCTTCTATCCACTAAAACTTTCTCCATATTCGCAATAAGGCTGTTTCACTTTCTTATCATTTATGTGCTCACTGGAGTAGTATTTTTAATTTCCTTCAAAAACCTTTCATTCGCATTGACAACTTGGCTAACTGCTTGCCACAAGAGGCCTAGCTTTTAGAGTATCTCAGCTTTTGTCATGCCTTCCTTACTAAGCTTAATCATTTCTAGCTTTTGATTTAAAGTGAGAGCCACGTAAATTTTTATTTCACTTGAACACTTACAGGGCTATGTAGGTCTACTAATTGGCCTATTTTCAATATTGTGGTATCTCAGGGAGAAGGAAGGCCTAAGGAGAGGGGGAGAGACAGGGGAATGGCCCTTCGGTGGAATAATCAGTCAGAGCAAACACAATATTTACCAATTAAGTCCACTGTCTTACATGAGTGGAATTCATGGTGCCCCAAAACAATTAAAATAATAACATCAAAGATCACCGATCACAGATCACCGTAACAGATATAATAATCAAGACTGAAAATTTGTAAGAATGACCAAAATGCGGCACAGAGACATAAAGTGAGCACATGCTGTTGGAAAAATGGCACCAATAGACTCACTCAACACAGGGTTGCCACAAACATTCAATTTGTAAAAAACATGCTATCCACAAAGCACAATAAAGTGAAGCATAATCAAATGAGGTATGCTTGTACTTCCACATATGTAAAATGGGGATAACAATAACCTACATTAGAAAACTTTTGAAATAAATAAGTAAATAATAAATACAAAATTGTTTCATAAACGAAGGTTGTTCATTAACTTACCCCCAAACTCCTGAAAATGCAATGAAAAATCTTTAAAATACATTATCTTTTAGGCTATAGGAGAAAGTCAAGATCACTGACCATCTAGAGCATCCTCAATGAAGTTGTCAAACTAATGCTGTCACTGCCAACATCCTTCATTGAGGATCCTGGTGTGTTTATGTTAAGGGAAAGCAGGAGAGGCACAAATGTGGAGATGCTGACGCAGTTCATATAACATCCCAAAGAGGAAAGATATTTACTTCATTAAAAGGTTGGCATTTTTCCTAAACCACATATTTCCTGGGAGAGAGCAGATTTTTTTAAATAATAAAAATTCGGAATTACTGAGCCGATTATGTCTCTGCATCGCTCACAAACCTTTCCTAACTCTTCATAGCTAATCAAAATTCCAGTGCCTAAGCCTGACATTCATAGCCTTCTGCAATCTGTTCCTGATATACTTTTACAGTTGCAAATTCTACTACTTCTCTTTCTGACCAGCAATCACAGGCAAATCAGATTACTCACCATTTCCAAATATTCCTCATGTTTTCATTCTTCAAGTCCAGTCTTTCCTATAAGTGGAAATGTTCAACTAAAGATTCAGCACTAAGGATGCCAGTTATATACTAGGGAGGAAATGAGAAACACCTATAATTCAATAGCACACAGAAGCTGCTTGAAGAAAAAAAAAAAGCAGAGGAACTAACCTGATTTTGGCTAGAATATGCCAAATCCATATGAAAAAGACAGCTGTTCTTTTCTGAAATAGCTTATATGGACTGGTAATAAAACTACAGAGGTACTGCCTTGAGACACACCTACCCACTTGGTAAAACAAAGACCAAGTCCTTCATGCCTTCTTAGTAACTAAAAGCCACTGCTTCACAAAAAGAGAGAAATATTTAATTAGTGTATGTTGTGAATGATAAAATAAGCTAGTAGACCTTAAAGATATGATTCCATGTGACCATAAGCAGACATATCGCAACTTAAAATGTGTCATGAACCAAAGTTTGCAAAGAAGCAGGGGTACATTCTTCCTTTGAAACAATGCCATAAAGGGTAGCTGGTTTTCTAGACAAGAGTAAGCAATACTGTTTCTCATAGTCAATCTGAATGACTGTAACCATAGTGCCAATGCATGAGCAACATTTCTGGTTAAGCAGGTATTAATAGGCCAACCTGAGAACCATTTATAACACTGTTGATGTGGAAAGATTTTTTTTTGACACAAAAGAAGAGAAAACTAAAGTACTAAAAATATTATCTCCCCTACTATTATTTGTTCTTTACCCCCACACCCACAGCTATGATCAAAGCAATGAGCTGGCCACCAGCTCAAACACTTTGAATTAATCCTGATGGTTGATATCCTTACAATGGAGAGCCCTGACAGTCATCACCCTAAGCAAGTGATAAAATTCAGTATCAGCCATACTGGGACAACCTTGCCTCCTGACATAATGCAACAGGAAGCCACAACATCACCTACAAAGTATCATTGATTGTGGCCTCACATGTCCATCCCTGTTCTGTGTTACAAATTCTGCACTTCCACCTCAAAAGGGAAAATGGTAGGATAAAATTATATTTCTTATTTCTCCAGGTCCTATAAGAAAAATGCACTTGCCCCATCTTAACATGGTCTACCCAGCTATGTGGCTGAGATATTAAGAACTCAGTGGTTGAGAGATTACTATATGTAAGTAAATGTTCGTGTATGTAAAAGAAATTGACATGTGCCTCATTCTTACTTAAAAGTAACCAAACTCAGGAAAAGCAATACATCATAATGATTAATAGCATGGACTCTGGAGCCAAACTTTCTGGGTTTCAATCCTAACTCTTCTATTTTCTAGCTGTGTGAGCTTTGGCAAGTTACCTGACCTCTCTCTGTCTCCATATTTTATCTGCAAAGGAATAATAACATCACTTAGCTATCAGGTCTGTTATAAGGATTATGTTAACATATATTAATAACTTAGAATAGAGCTTGGTATATAGGACTCTATGAATATAAAGTTTAAACTAACATAATGGAATAAGTAAGGAATAAGACTAAGGAATCGAATTTCAAAAAAATAGCTTAATTAGATAACAAGGGAGAGTGTCCGGTTTGAAGCAGTGTCTGGAAAACATATTATGCCAAGAGAATAGTTGAAAGGAATGAGAGTTAACCTGCAGACAAGAAAGCGTGGAGTATATCTGAAAGCCACTATGTGGAAAAAGAAGCAAACGTTGCCAATGTTACAGGGCCCTGTAACTAGGAGGTGTTTGAAAAAGGTGGACTTCAGCTCAATATAGGAAGCACTTTCTAACCCCTGGAGCTATGCCCTGTGGTACTAATGCAGCTTATCACTGCAGAGATTCAAACTGGTAGGTGAATCATCAGCCATAAAGCAGGAGGGATTCTTTCCCAGGATAGGAGCCTAGGAACTGACAGCCTCTCAGGTCCCAAGTCTGGTTCTGAAATTTTAAGATTTAATAATCAAATGCTAAGAGTATTGATGCACTGATTCTTTAATAGAAATTACATGTACATGGAAGGGTTCGGACTTTTCATACTTATATTCCAAGTAAAAGTAAGTGCATGTGTGGCCACAGGTGACAGTTTATTCCGAGATTAAGAGAACTGAGAAAATCATTTTCAAGATGAATACAGATGCTTACAAGCACTGACACCTTTAGATAGTAGAACCAAGTCAGGCTGTAGATATGACAAGAAGACAAGCAACTCCCCAGCCAGCTCCTCTTCAGTTCACTGCATCAGCTGTCACCATGGCCACCACCATATAATGTTGATGCAGAAAATGTGTTAATATAGTGTCATATTCCTCCCAAATCATAGTCCCTACTCTATTAGTAGTGTGGAAATATGCGGCCTTGTGTGCAGCATATTTCATTTGCCTTTTCACTATTCTCCACCCTGTTCTCCTTTCTAGAAGGCTAATTTTTACGCACTACATTACAGGTGCCATTGGCCTCCTGCTTCAACCTGAGTTTGGCCACCTTGGCTGAAGATCAGAGGAAGACGAAAAGACTGGGCATGTAATTCCCTGGCTCTCTCCCTGCGAAATCTTCTCAGGCTGGCTGTTTCCTCCACCAAAAATCTGCACCTCTTAAGAAAGCTTGATTTACTTCTGAGGGCTCTGTTCTGTTCCATTGATCTATGTCTCTGTTGTGGTACCAGTACCATGCTGTTTTGGTTACTGTAGCCTTGTAGTATAGTTTGAAGTCAGGTAGCGTGATGCCTCCAGCTTTGTTCTTTTGGCTTAGGATTGACTTGGCGATGCGGGCTCTTTTTTGGTTCCATATGAACTTTAAAGTAGTTTTTTCCAATTCTGTGAAGAAAGTCATTGGTAGCTTGATGGGGATGGCATTGAATCTATAAATTACCTTGGGCAGTATGGCCATTTTCACGATATTGATTCTTCCTACCCATGAGCATGGAATGTTGTTCCATTTGTTTGTATCCTCTTTTATTTCATTGAGCAGTGGTTTGTAGTTCTCCTTGAAGAGGTCCTTCACATCCCTTGTAAGTTGGATTCCTAGGTATTTTATTCTCTTTGAAGCAATTGTGAATGGGAGTTCACTCATGATTTGGCTCTCTGTCTGTGATTGGTGTACAAGAATGCTTGTGATTTTTGTACATTGATTTTGTATCCTGAGACTTTGCTGAAGTTGCTAATCAGCTTAAGGAGATTTGGGGCTGAGACAATGGGGTTTTCTAGATATACAATCATGTCATCTGCAAACAGGGACACTTTGACTTCCTCTTCTCCTAATTGAATACCCTTTATTTCCTTCTCCTGCCTGATTGCCCCGGCCAGAACTTCCAGCACTATGTTGAATAGGAGTGGTGAGAGAGGGCATCCCTGTCTTGTGCCAGTTTTCAAAGGGAATGCTTCCAGTTTTTGCCCATTCAGTATGATATAGGCTGTGGGTTTGTCATAGATAGCTCTCATTATTTTGAGATACGTCCCATCAATACCTAATTTATTGAGAGTTTTTAGCATGAAGAGCCGCACATCTACAACTATCTGATCTTTGACAAACCTGACAAAAACAAGCAATGGGGAAAGGATTCCCTATTTAATAAATGGTGCTGGGAAAACTGGCTAGCCATATGTAGAAAGCTGAAACTGGATCCCTTCCTTACACCTTATACAAAAATTAATTCAAGATGGATTAAAGACTTACATGTTAGACCTAAAACCATAAAAACCCTAGAAGAAAACCTAGGCAATACCATTCAGGACATAGGCATGGGCAAGGACTTCATGTCTAAAACACCAAAAGCAATGGCAACAAAAGCCAAAATTGACAAATGGGATCTAATTAAACTAAAGAGCTTCTGCACAGCAAAAGAAACTACCATCAGAGTGAACAGGCAACCTACAGAATGGGAGAAAATTTTTGCAACCTACTCATCTGACAAAGGGCTAATAGCCAGAATCTACAATGAACTCAAACAAGTTTACAGGAAAAAAACAACCCCATCAAAAAGTGGGCGAAGGATATGAACAGACACTTCTCAAAAGAAGACATTTATGCAGCCAAAAAACACATGCAAAAATGCTCATCATCACTGGCCATCAGAGAAATGCAAATCCAAACCACAATGAGATACCATCTCACACCAGTTAGAATGGCCATCATTAAAAAGTCAGGAAACAACAGGTGCTGGAGAGGATGTACAGAAATAGGAACACTTTTACACTGTTGGTGGGACTGTAAACTAGTTCAACCATTGTGGAAGTCAGTGTGGCGATTCCTCAAGGATTTAGAACTAGAAATACCATTTGACCCAGCCATCCCATTACTGGGTATATGCCCAAAGGAGGAGAAATCATGCTGCTATAAAGACATACGCACACATATGTTTATTGCGGCACTATTCACAATAGCAAAGAGTTGGAACCAACCCAAATGTCCAACAACGACAGACTGGATTAAGAAAATGTGGCACATACACAGCATGGAATACTATGCAGCCATAAAAAATGATGAGTTCATGTCCTTTGTAGGGACATGGATGCAGTATATATCCAAGGACAAAAACAAAACACCCATGTTCTCATCATAGGTGGGAATTGAAAAGAGCACATGGACACAGGAGGACTGTTGTGGGGTGGGGGGAGGGGGTCGGGACAGCATTAGGAGATACACCTAATGCTAAATGACGAGTTAATGGGTGCAACAAACCAACATGGCACATGGATACATATGTAACAAACCTGCACATTGTGCACATGTACCCTAAAACCTAAAGTATAATAATAAAATAAAATAAAAATAAATAAATAAATAAAAAAGAAAGCTTGATTTACATGATATGTGTGCTGTTCATCTTAGGTTCTTACTCCATTCCTTGTGGTTTCCCTCCACTTAGATCATAACTTTATGATTAGTCTCTGCAAATATATCCTCCTCAAATAATTGAAATGTCCCATCTGTATTCTCTGGGATCCTGACAAATTCAACAAATTGCAGTCAGATCTGGCATTTGCTGCTTAGGCACTTACGTGTTGACCCATTATGAAAACTGCTGATATTCGATCATTCTGACCTAGCAAAATGTCAGTTTCAAAATGGTTCAACTTGACATTGTTCACATACATAATTCCATTTGCTAACAGTCAAAATACTTGACCAGGAACCAGGAGTATAGGAAATTCATTTATTATATGAAATTGAAATTACTCTCTGTAGCTTTTTATCAAAAATGCAGGACTGGGAATCACAAACTGGTGCTCTAGACCTGGGTCTATTATTAACTCGTTGTAAGAAAGTCAATTTTCCTTTCTGAGCCTCAGTTTCTTCAAGTACAAATTAAAAAATCAGATTATATGCTCTCTACAGGTTTCTTCATGGGTGCTATTCTAAAGTTCCAGAATCCCAAATCCCATACTATACTGTTAGTTTCTTAAAAACAGGAACTGTGTCCCCAAAGATTCCTTACACCAGAATCATCTGGGGCATTTTAAGCACTATTCCCAGAGCTACCAAATCATAATCTTCAAATGTGGAGCCTGCGTTCTTGCTTACAAATACTGAATGTTGAGAACTATTCCATCTAGCACATGAGTTATACAAAGTACTGGTCGATAAACCACTGTTGATTATTAAAATGGCTGTGGTGGCCAATGTAGGTGGTTTAATTGAATAAATCACTAAAGTTGGATAAACTAATGCAGTAATGGATTTTTTCAATACACAAAAACATAATTAAGAAAGTATGGAAATGATCAAAAAGCAGCAGCAGCTCTTGAGTACCACAACTATCAGCAAAAACTCTATGTTTTAAAATTATATTGGATCCTTTATTTATGGCAAATACAACCCTAAAATTTGTGATTTTTATGATTAACCAAGTCTAATTTTGTCATGATTTTTTTCTTTACAGCTTTATTTTAGGTTCGGGGGTACATGTGCAGGTTTGTTATGTAGGTAAATTATATGTCATGAGGGTTGGTGTACAGATATTTCGTCACCCAGGTAATAAGCATAGTACCCAACAGGCAATTTTCCTATACTCACCCTCCTTCCACACTCTACCCTCAAGTAGGCCCTGGTGTTTATTGTTCCCTTCTTTGTGTCCATGTGTACTCAATGTTCAGCTCCCACTTACAAGTGTGAACACGTAGTATTTGGTTTATTGTTCCTGTGTTAGTTTGTTCAGGATAATAGCCTCCAGCTGCATCCATGTTGCTGCAAATGACATGATCTCGTTCTTTTTTATGACTGCATAGTATTCCATGGTGTATATGTACCACATTTCTTTAATCCACTTTAATGAGCATTTAGGTTGATTCCATGTCTTTCCTATTATGAAGAGTGCTGCAATGAACATATGCATGCATGTGTCTTTATGATAGAATGAGTTATATTCCTTTGGATATATATCCAATAATGGGATTCCTAGGTCAAATAGTAATTCCATTTTAAGTTCTTTGAGAAGTCACCAAACTACTTTCCACAATGGCCGAACTAATTTACATTCCCACCAGCAGTGTATGAGATAGTTGTAGGTGTGCAGCATTATTTTTGAGCTCTGTATTCTGTTCTCTGCAACCTGACCAGCAGCTGTTATAATTTGACTTTTTAATAATAGCAGACAAACAGAGAGCCAAATCATGAGTGAACTCATTAGGAGTTATACCTAATGCTAAATGACGAGTTAATGGGTGCAGGAAATCAACATGGCACATGGATACATATGTAACAAACCTGCACATTGTGCACATGTACCCTAAAACCTAAAGTATAATAATAATTTTTTAAAAAATCAAAAAAAAAATAATAGCCATTCGGACTGATATGAGATGGTATCTCATTGTGGTTTTGATTTGCATTTCTCTAATGATCAGTGATGTTCAGCATTGTTTCATATGCTTGTTTGCCACAAAAAAATGTCTTCTTCTGAGGAGTGTCTGTTCATGTCTGTTGCCTATTTTTTTAATTGGGTTGTTTTTTGCTTGTGAATTTGTTTAAGTTCCTTATAGATGCTGGATATTAGACCTTTGTTGGATGCATACCTTACAAATATTTTCTTCCATTCTGTAGATTGTCTGTTTACTCCCTTGATAGTTTCTTTTGCTGTGCAGAAGCTCTTTCATTTTATTAGGTCCCATTTGTCAATTTTTGGTTTTGTTGCAATTGCTTTTCATGTCTTCATCATGAAATCTTTGCCAGGTCCTATGTCTAGAATGATATTTTCTAGATTATCTTCCAGGGTTTTTGTAGTTTTAGGTTTGATATGTAAGTCTTTAATCCACCTTCCCAGCACCATTTATTGAATAGGGATTTCTTTCCCCATTGCTTGTTTTTGTCAATGCTGTGAAAGATCAGATGTTTGTAGGTCTGTGGCATTATTTCTGGGCTCTCTATTTGGTTCACTTGGTCTATGTGTCTATTTCTGTACCGGCACCATGCCGTTTTGGTTACTATAGCCCCATAGTATAGTTTGAAGTCAGGTAGTGTGATGTCTCTAACTTTGTTCTTTTTGCTTAGGATTACCTTGGCTATTTGGGCTCTTTTGGGGTTCCATATACATTTTAAAATAGTTTTTTTCTAGCTCGGTAAAGAATGTCATTGGTAGTTTGATAAGAATAGCATTGAATCTGTAAATTGCTTTTGGAAGTATGGCCATTTTAACAATATTGATTCTTCCTATCCATGCGCATGGAATTTTTTTCGTTTGTTTGTGTCATCTCTGATTTCTTTGAGCAGTGTGTTGTAACGCTTATTGTAGAGCTCTTTCACCACCCTGGTTACCTGTATTCACAGGTATTTTACTCTTTCACGGCTATCATAAATGGGATTGTGTTTTTGATTTGGCTGTCAGCTTGGATGTTGTTGGTGTATGATGCTACTGATTTTTGTACATTAATTTTGTATCCTGAAACTTTGCCGAAGTTTTAAAATCAGATCGAGGAGCTTTTGGGCAGAGAGTTTTCTGGGTATAGAATCATATTGTCTGCAAACAGAGATAGTTAGACTCCCTATCTTCTGATTGGTATGCCTTTTATATCTTTCTCTTGCCTGATTGCTCTGGCTAGGACTTCAGTACCATGTTGAATAGGAGTAGTGAGAGAGGGCATCCATGTCTTGTTCTGCCTTTCAAGGGGAATGCTTCCAGCTTTTGCCCATTCAGTATGCTGTTGGCTATGGGTTTTTTCATAGACCTTATTATTTTGAAGTATGTTCCTTCAATGCCTAGTTTGGGTGGTGGCTTATACCTGTAGTCCTTCATTTTAATGAAATAATGTTGATTTTTATCAAAAGCCTTTTATGCATCTACTGAGATAATTATGTGTGTTTTTGTTTTTAGTTCTACTTATGTGGTGAATCACATTTATTAATTTTGCATATGTTGAACCAACCTTGCATCCCAGGCATACTGTCTACTTGATCATGGTGGATTCAATTTTTGATATGCTACTGGATTTGGTTTGCTACATTTTATTGAGGATTTTTGCATCTATATTCCTCAAGGATATTGGCCAAAAGTTTTCTTTTTTGTTGTGTCTCTACCAGGTTTTGGTATTAGGATGATGCTGGTCTCATAGAATGAGTTAGGGAAGAGTTCCTCCTCCTCAATTATTTGGAATAGTTGCAGTAGGAATGGTACCAGTTCTTCTTTATACATCTGGTAGAATTTGGCTGTGAATTAATTTGTTCCTAGACTTTTTCCGATTGGTAGGCTTTTTTTTACTGATTCAATTTTGGAACTTGTTATTGGTCTGTTCAGGGATTCAATTTCTTCCTGGTTCAGTCTTAGGAAGTTGCATGTTTCCAGGAATTTATCCATTTCTTCTAGGTTTTCTAGTTTGTATGCATAGAGATGTTCACAGTAGTCTCTGAGGGTTTTCTGTATTTCTCTGGGGTCAGTAGTAACATGCTCTTTGTTATTTCTGATTGTGTTTATTTGGATCTTCTCTTTTTTTCTTTATTAGAATAACTAGTGGTCTATCCATCTTATTCATTCTTTCAAAGAACACACTCCTGGACTTAATCTTTTGTATGTTATTTTGCATCTCGATTTCCTTCAGTTCAGCTCTGATTTTTGTTATTTCTTGTCTTTTGCTAGCTTTGGGGTTGGTTTCCTCTTGGTTCTCTAAGTTCTTCTAGGTGTGACATTAGGTTGTTAATTTGAGATCTGTGTAACTTTTTGACTTGGGCATTTAGTGCTATAAACTTCCCTCTTAACACTCTTTAGCCATGTCCCAGAGATTCTGGTATTTGTATCTTTGTTCTCATTACTTTCAAGAAATTTCCTTATTTCTGCCTTAATTTCATTATTTACTCAAAAGACATGCAGGAGAATACAACCTTAATATTTGGGCCATGCTTTTAGTAGTATCATGCCTCAAAAGTATTAATTGCACTGGGCTTGGAGGAAAGTAAAGAAAAAAATGTTTCTAATTCAGGAAACAGAGACCAGGTGTGGTAGCCCACACCTGTAATACCAATACTTTGGGAGGTCAATGTGGGAAGATCTTTTGAGGTCAGGAGTTTGAGATCAGCCTGGGCAAGACAGTGAGACCCTATCTCTACAAAATAATTTTAAAAATTAGCCACGTGTGGTGGCTTATACCTGTAGTCCCAGCTACTCAGGAGGCTCAGGCAGGAGGATCATGTGATCATGTGAGCCCAGGAGTTTCAAAGTTTGAAGTTACAATGAGCTATGATCACATCATTGCATTACAGCCTGGGTAGCAGAGTAAGACCCTGTCTTAAAAAAAAAGAAAGAAAGAAAGAGAAAGAAAGAAGAAAGAAAGAAGAAAGAAAGAAAGAAAGAAGAAAGAATGAAAGAAAGAAAGAAAGAAAGAAAGAAAGAAAGAAAGAAAGAAAGAAAGAAAGAAAGAAAACATGCAGTGATTGTATTGCCTCTTTACTAAAACCAAGCACTTCACTCTGCTTTTTTAGGTAGGATTTCTTGGCCTCCTCCTTGACATAATTACTAAAAACCTAGGCTATCTGGTTTTCTAAGCATCAACAGGATGCTAACAAACCATTGTAAAGAGGAGACGGGATGTAAGAACTAACACTGGCCGGGCGCAGTGGCTCATCCCTGTAATCCCAGGACTTTGGGAGGCTGAGGTGGGCGGATCACAAGGTCAGGGGCTCGAAACCAGCCTGACCAACATGGTGAAACCCCGTCTCTACTAAAAATACAAAAATTAGCTGGGCGTGGTGGCACGTGCCTGTAATCCCAGCTACTCCGGAGGCTGAGGCAGGAGAATGGCTTGAACCCAGGACACGGAAGTTGCAGTGAGCCGAGATCGCGCCATTGCACTCCAGCCTGGGTGAAGAGCGAGACTCCGTCTCAAAAAAAAAGAAATAAAAAATTCGAATGACTATAATGAACATGTGCTTAGGAATTTTTTGTTTTTTTTGTTTTTGTCTGTCTGTGTTAGAGATAGAGTCTCACTGTGTGGCCATGGCTGGCCTTTAACTCCTGAGCTCAAGAGATCCTTCTGTATCAGCCACCCAAGTAGCTGGGACTATAGGCATGTGCCATGGCATGCAACCGTGAATTTTCTTTATGATGACCAAAAGTCACAAAGAAATGGGACTATTCTGTTTTAAAAAAAAAAATCCTTGTTTAGGGTTATAAGAAAATATGCAATATTATTTTTAGAAAACTATATTATCAGAGTTAAAATGTAAAAGGCTTTAACATTTGAAGTGGTAAGGTTAATTTATTTAGAACCTTCATCTTATTTAGAATCTATCATGGCCCAATGAAATGAAATACATGAGGAGTTAACAAAACAGAACTGGTTTTATTTTCCATTTTGGAAGAAAGAACAAAAAGAGTCTTATATACCAAGATTCTAAGGACATACAAGCCCAGTTCTGCAGCCTCAGCCCCAGAGATTACTGTAAAAATGCTGATATAAGATGAAAAGACTCACAGTACATTAAGATAATCAACATTGCAAAAATAATTAGGAATACTTCCTACTTCAAGATGTATGCTTCCAAGAATATAGGACAATAGCCAAATGTAAAACCAAAAAAAAAAAAAAAAGTCACTACCAAGGAATAAAAATACCTTGTGTAATACTGAAATATTGCAGGACTAAGAGGTCATTTCTAGTAATGATATTCCTTGGATTAGAAGGGATTTTAAAGTCTAAAAGGAGTTCAACATTGCTGAACACAGTTTGGTGGCAGAGAGACTAAGAAATAAGGCTAGCAAGGTGGATAGAAGCTGGGTCCTAATGGGTTTTATAAAATCATGTTAAAAGAGTTTGTACCTTATTATGGGGACAACAGAAAACCATGAAAGGGCTCCAAATAGGGTAGGTATGGTCAAACATGCATTATAGAAAAAATAGTTACAGAGTGGAGGTTAGTTTGGATGGAAACAAGATTTTAGGAAGTAAGACAAGGTTCGCGCAGTGGTCCAAGTGGGAGACAACATCAGACTAAACTAGGGTGCTAGCAGAAAAGTTGGAAAAAAGTAGATGAATCCAAGAGATATGGGAGGTAGAAATGACAAATCTTGGTGATTGATTCGATCTGGAGAGCAAAGGGTAGAAAACTGGCAAAAATGATTCCAAGTTTCTGACTTGAGCAACTGGGTACATAGTGGTACCACTGACTGAAACAGGAAAAAAATGGAAGAGGAATATTTTTGTCTGTTTGTTGTTTGTTTTGTTATGTTTGTTCTTTAGGGTGGGGGAGGGAGATGAAGATAATTAAATACATTGGACATGCTTAGTTTAAGAAGTGTGTGGAATAGCCAAGTGGGCATGTTCAGTAGACAGTTGGATATAGAAGTCTGACATTCAAGAGAAGTCTGGAATGAAGATTGAGATGAGAGTCATTGGCATTTACATATATAAGGTAACTACATCATAGAAATGGATTAAATCACTCAGGAGATCTATAGGGTAAGAAGTGTGCCTAGAACAAAACAAGGAAAAACACAAACACCTGAGGGGTGAACAAAAGAAGACTAAAAAGGACCTTTATATCACAAAGGTCTTTGATGTACCTGTGTAGTATTGTGGAAAATATTGCAGAAAGCATAGTCATAAAAGTATAAAGAAAACCAGTTGTAGTATTTATTATTGGTATAATACTATTCTCGGATCCCTTTTACTGGGCCAGTGAAATCATCCTGCAGCTACTTTGGAAAATTACTATCTGTTGAAGGGAGTCGTCTTACCTAAAATGTCTGGAAGACTATGCCTTTCTCCAGGGGATCCACAGGCAAAGACTAATTGAGGTGAGAGTACACAAGCTTGGGTCCCTTGCCTCAAAGTAGGACAAATCTTTTAGTGCCATTTATGCCCCATTTCTCCTCATGAGGTCAAATTGAGGCTACACCTTTGCTTTACTTCTTCTCTTTCCCTATCTTCCTTCCCTTACTTCCTTACAGGTTTCTGTTGAAAGTGACCTCTCAATAAATCATTTGCTCAAGAATCCTTGTTTCATACTGTTTCTAGAGAACCCAATCAAAACACCAGAGAATTATAGTGTCTCTGAAGCCAAAAAGAATTATTATTAAAATATACATTTATATTTTATGCATGTTTCTACATGGATTTTTATTTCATAATAAAATGAAGTTAAGGATGGAGAAGTCAACTATATTGGAACGTAAGAACAGAGAAGTGTTCATTTCAGCAACAGAACCAACATTGGCCATCTTGGCTGCAGAAGTTGCCTTAGAGTCTGGGGTTGGAAGTCAGATGGCAGCAAGTGAATGAATGGGTGAGAGGTAAATAGATGCAATGAAGCATACCACTCCTTCAAGAAATATGGCTATGAAGGGGAGCAAATAATTAAGGCAGTATCTGGAGGGAAGATTTTTAAATTTAAGATGAGTGATTCTTAAACATTATCATGTTTAAATGCTAATGAGCCACAGCCAATAAAAAGGAAAAGGCTGAAGATCTAAGAGAGGAGAGATAAAATTGAGAGCAAAAGAACTATTTTTAAGATATTACAGAGGTGATTCAAGCCTGGGCCACGGTGTTGTCTAAGAAAAAGAAACTTTGAGATCTCTACTTTGAGAGTCTGAGCCTATGACATTTTTCTAAATATAATGTAATGTATAAGTATCAGAGACCAGAGTTCTTGGGTTCATCTGGGGGAAAACATCAGAAGTTTTGGTCTGAGGCAAACATTTATCACAGTCTTCTTTCATCCTAAGAGTTAGGGGTTCTTACCCGCCAATGTCCTGCTTCACAAAGTCCCCAGGTTCTTGTCGTCTTGATTCCCCTTGACCAGTGGTTCCAGGGAGAATATTAATCAGGAAAAGAATCCCAAGGCTGGTCATGTAATAGTGACTCATTTGTGTGATTATCATCTTCTTAGGCACAAACTTGGAGAGACCTGTGAGATTCACAGTTTAGATAAGGGATAAGAGGTAGAGAGTAGAAAACAAAGGGAGAGAGGAGAAAGAGGTAAAAAAGAGAGAAAGAGATGTTATTAAACTCTATTAGAGCCATTTAACTTCTCTAGTGTCTAGTTACTCAGTGCTTAATTCAACAGTCCCCTTTTCCCAGCTTGTCAATGCCACCAAAATCGCCCCCAATATACCCTTCTCCTAAATATACCACAGCCCATCCAAGAAAGGATACATAGAGTAGCACAAACAGCCTTAAGTCAGTAATCAGGAGTCTGAGGTTACTGCAACATCTCTTTCCTTGGCTTCACCCTATGTGATTAGGTGAATCACAGAACTTCCCTCAGCTTGGGTTACCTCTTACAATCTAAGATCTTAAAAATATTCTCTCATGTCTTCATTTTATTTCCCTCCAATTCCCTGTTTGATCTTTAGTGTTACAAAGTCCTCTGCCTTGGTTAACTGTGTAATATTGTAGAGAATCCTACTATCCTAGTATATTAAGACCTGGAGTCTTTTTATAGCATTTTTGGGATTGATTCTCATCTTCATAAACAATTTTCCAAAAGATTAAATGGCCTGAAGTGGATAGACTGTTTCCTCTAAATTAGGTTGAGAAAATACTGAATAATGAGACATCATGGCTCTTGAATAAGAATGCAGTATTTCCCCATACAGAGATATTTGAAAGCAAACTTGTTCCTTTAAATAGGGGACACAACAAAAAGAGAAATCCAGGCCTACTTTCTGACACTGAACTCTCTAAGAGGTCAGCAAATTATACTGGTGATAGAATTAGTGATATGGAGTTCCCTATAAGGAAGGTTGTTTTATGAACTCTGGATCAGTGGAGATTTACCCAAGGCATGGGGTTAAGAAAGCAACCAATAAAGTGATGGTTACTTGCTACCTCTAATTTGTGTGGCTTCTTTGAATATGAGATGCTGAGAACTTGAAGGAGACCTAACTCTGACCCAACAACATACCCTTTTTCAGTCATATCAGTGAATTAATTTTCAGAGAAAATGGAGGGATATATAACTGTTTTTTTTTTTCCAAGAAAGCTTATACAAGAGACCATTATGTAAAACAGATACACATTAAGGAGCTATTCTGGTTGGTGAGATTAAGAACAAAAGTCCTTTTAAATTCATCCCACACGCCTCAAAAAAGCAGCCACTGGATCTATATTAAGCTGTCTTCATGAATCTGGTATAGGCATATGAAAAACTACAACAATGGAGAAGACAGACTTCTGACATGATGAAGTGTCAACATTAGAGACAGAGAGAATCATAGTATTAGAATGCACCATATGAAATTGCCAATATTTCACAATTTTGGTTTTACCAAAGAAAGCAATTTCTTATGGTCAACCTAATATATGAGCTGTGACATCCATGCTTCATGAACAATAAAAGAGTTGATGGACATTTTACAGGAGTATACAGGAATGGTACAGTTCAGAAAACCATCGTATATGAGTAAGAAAAGATGGTGCACGATCAGACAACTCCGAGCACAAGTAACTTCCATGGTAAGGGCAGTAACCATGATATATGCCCAAATATTCACAGTGCTTTAGCAGACCTTAATGTTGTGTAATCATATGACAAGAATTAATGTTCAGATAATCATGATACATGAATTGACAACTACTCTACAGCAACAGAGACACTTGGGCTAGGATATGAAGTTCAAATTGTAGAAATAATCCATGGAACATAAGACATAGCCATGATGCATGCTTAGAAAACATGAGTCCATGAATAATAATCCTGGGTGTAGGAGAAGATGGCCATGCTGTGTAAACAAAGAGATCCATAGTGTGTGTTCAGCTATGCTATTCTACTATATCACTATGGGTTATGTTCAAATTATCGTGGTAGATAAGCAGCAAACTATCACACTGAGAATAGATGGCAATTACATAGAATTAAATGCCCATGATTTGGAAAGAGAAAACTAAGACATATACTATGATACATAAAAAAGACAACAGCATTACATGAAATCATAACTAAATAAAATGTCTGTGACAGTGAAACAAAGAGCCTTCAAAAATGATCACACATCCGTGTAGCTGGAGGCAAATACAGTATATGCATAGACAAACATGATACGTGTGAAGAAGCATTTGGTACATCAATTCTTAACCATGATAAATGCACACAGAATATATGTATCATAGCAACCATATTACAGGAATTAAGTGAAATGGTTTAGGAGCAGACTGAAGTGCTATGGAATTAGATTACCATGGTGCAGGAACAGAAAAGGTCATGGTCCATGAGTAGGCAGACATGGTCAAAAAATGTTCACTGTAGCAGAAAGGTAAGATATAGTTGCAAGTGACCATAGTGAAGAATTGATATCCTTGGGGTAATGATGATGATAGTGAATAAATAGCTATTTGTAGTGTACAAACACACAAATATAACACACATATCCGTGGTGAATAAAATGAAAATTACAGTGAAGGAACATCATACGAATATTCAAACAACCGTGATGTACAAGCAGAAGGTAAAACCAATGCTGATTATAATCAAGAAGCCAGGCTATGTTGCAAAAGTAGACAACCATAGTGTATGCTTATATAAGTACAGTACATAAAAAAAAAAAAAACAATGTTCTATGAGTTTACAGTCAACCATGGCACAAATGCAGATGCCTTTCGTAGGAGCAGATTGGCTATGAAACAGGAGGAGACAACTCTTGTGCAAACTCAGATAATAATCATGGTGTTAGAAGAAATTATCCATGATACATGAACACATAATCATGACACGTGCTCAGGCCATTACAATGTGTGATTGCATGGCCAAATTAGCAAACGATTACCAACCAATTCACCCTACTCAAGAGCTAAAGGAAGGTACAAGGAACAAACAAATAGACGAAAATATCATTTATAAACTGATGACTTGCAAATTAATATCTTCATTCCAGATATTACCTCGAATCCATATATGTATCTAGATATGGGTTCCAGGAGATAACACATATCTTAAACTCATATTGTAACTCATAAGTAAAACTTAAACCTAGGTTAGGTTTAAGACATCTCTCACAAAACTCTGTACCTAAATGTCTGAGAGGCATCTTAAACATAACATTTTCAGATATGAAATTCAGATATCCACCCCCACACACGTATATAGACCTGGTCCTGTGCAGTATTTCCCATCTCAAGTAATAGTGACTCTGCACTTCCATTTGCTCTGATTAAAACTCTAATGTCATTCTTGACTCCCCTTTAACGTTCAAACCACACATCTGATCTATTAACAAGTATCATTGGCATTCCATTCAAAAGGAAATATATCCAAAATAAAGCCATTGATCATTACCTCTGTTGCTACCACTCTAGCTTGTCATCTCGTCAAGATCATTGTAAAAGCTTCTTAACTGGTTTTGCTGCCTCTGTCCTTGCTCCCCTAGAGTCTGTTCCCTACACAGTGGGCAGAGGGAACTTTTAAAATGCTAAGGCAGATAATTTCTTCCCCCTGCTCAAAATCCTCCCATTTCTTCCCATTTCAAAAGCCTCAGTCTCTTAGCATTTTTTGAGAATACATTATATTATTAACTCTAGTCACCATGTTGTACAAGAAATCTCTTAGACTTATTCCTCCTATATAACTGAAATGTTGTATACTTGGGCCAACATCTACCCACCCCAGACCATACCTTCCAGCCCATGGTAACCACCATTCTACTCTCTGCTTCTATGAAATCACCTTTTTTAGATTACTCCACATACAAGTGGCATCATGAGGTATCTGTCTTTCTCTGTATGCCTTATTTCACTTAACATAATGTACTATAGGTTCATCCATGTTGTCACAAATGACAAGATTGCACTCTTTTTGAAGGCTGAATCATATTCCACTGTGTATGTATACCACATTTTCTTTATCCATTAATGCATTAATGGAATTTAGGTTGATTTAATATCTTGGTTATTGTGAATAATGCTGCATTAACATGGAAGTGCATATATCCCTTCAACATATTAATTTAATATCCTTTGGATATATAATCAGTAGTGAGATAGCTGAACCATATAACTCTATTTTTAATTTTTTTTTTTTTTTTTTGAGACAGAGTCTCACCCTATCACCCAGGCTGGAGTGTAGTGGCATGATCTCGGCTCACTGCAAGCTCCATCTCCCTGGTTCACATGATTCTCCTGCCTCAGCTTCCCGAGTAGCTGGGACTACAGGCGCCCGCCACCACACCCAGCTAATTTTTTGTATTTTTAGTAGAGACAGGTTTCACTGTGTTAGCCAGGATGGTCTCGATCTCCTGACCTCGTGATCCGCCCATCTCGGAGTGATCCACCAATCCCAAAGTGCTGGGATTACAGGCGTGAGCCACCGCGCCAGGCCCTATTTTTAATTTTTTTTGAGAGAACTCCACATTGTTTTCCATAATGGCTGTGCTAATTTGCATTCCCACCAACAGTGTGTGAAGGTCCCTTTTCTCCACATCCTCTCTAACATGACTGGTCTTTTTGATAATGCCCAGTCTAACAGGTGTGAGGTGATTTACATTTCCTTTAAGATTAGTGATATTGACGATTTTATCATATACCTATTGGCCATTTGTATGTGTCACCATAAAAATTATAACTACATGAGAGAATGCATATGCTAATTAGCTGGATTTAGTCATTCCACAATGTGTATATACCTTGAAACATCATGTTGTACATGGTAAATGCATGCAATTTTATCTGTCAATTAATAAATCAATAAATACATGATCTACAAGGTCCTACACGATCTGATCTCCAAATAGCTGGCTAGTCTCATCCCCTACTACCCTCCCGTCTCACACACTCCACTTCAGCCACTGTGGCCTCCTTCGCTGCTCATGAAATATGTCAGGTATGCTCCTGCACCAGGGCCTTTGCACCTGCTATCTCCTCTACCTGGGATGTTCTTCCATCCAATTTTCATATAATTTGTTCCCTCACTTCCTTCATAGTGTTATTAAAACATCATCTTTTCATTGAGGGCTTCCCTGGCCACCCTATCTAAAATTTCAAGCCTTCCACACATTCCTCATACATCCTATGCAGTTGTCTGCCCTATTTTTCTTCCTTTGTGTGTAAAAGGAAGAAAAATTGCTTGTTTCTCAGATAGAAAAGCTTAACGGGGATGAGGATTTTGTTTTTTTTTTTTAATTCAAAGATATATGCCCAATGCATAGAAGAATATCTGACAAATAATGAGTACTTAATAAATACTGAATAAATGAATGGTATTGTAACTAAGTCACATTCCTAAATGAGGAAAATTGGTTAAGAAGGATAAGGTGTAGGATGGGCTTTGGAACCTGCCAGACTGAAAGGTTACTGGGCACTACCAAATACTAGTTGTGTTAGGCTTTAATGACCTACTTCTTCAATAAAAAATGGGGATAACATCCATCTTGTAAAGGCTGTAAATATTGTATAAGATAACATATGTAAAATGCCTAGTTAAACACCTGCTATTGGGATAAGTCTTCTGATAAGTCTTGTCCAAAGACAAATTCATTTTATCACATTTGAGCACCTGCTATGTACAAGGTACCAATACAACCAATTATTCTATTGGAATTCCTAAAACTTCTTTATTTCAGTACCTAGAAACCACCAGATACTGACATTATGCTTACAAATGTCCCTGTTTGGATGACACGAGGACTGTGTACCAAAACTTTACCTGAACAAAGTCATTCCACGTGTTGCTACCCAGATACTACAAAGCCAACTCTGCCATTTGTCACAACTTGTCACCAGAGTTTCATTTAAGGTCATCTAATTCCACCTAGCCTCAAAGCACTGTCATTCATAAAGGTTTTCAAGACAAAAACATCTTAGTTTCAATTCTGGATATACCACATAGAAATTTGAACTTGGGCAGGTTATTTGACTCAATATTCTAATCCAAATAATGGATTAATTAATCCATTGTTTTTATAAGAATTAAATAATCTAATTCATATGTAGCAATTGCCTTAAGCTTGACATATAGTAAATTTTGGTCACTGTGAACTACAGGTCTATTATTTGACCTCTTTTCCTCCAATGAGCCTCAGCTCTACCCTAATCCAGTTGTCCCTTCCATGGCCATATCCTAAGACTTGTCATTTCAAGTCCATGATCTTGAATCACTCTCTGACCACATATTTCCAACATTTTTCATCTAGTGCCTTCATACTGTCAATTCTTCTACCCACATCCACCCATTCCACCCCACTCCACGGATTTCTAATCTATCGATCTTACAATATTAGAATTGCTCATCATCATTTTCATGTTCTCATTTCCTTTCTTACCCTGCTTGGATAACATACATAGTCCATAATTAAAATCAGTATAATCATTCTCTGGTATACACCCTGAATAAATACACTTGTATCTCTCATACTCTATTATACCTGCCTGGAAAAACATAAACCTTGGTCAAATCCAACTCTCCATCTACAAACAAGCACCTTAATATATCTGGAAAAATCTGCATAATGCCTGACTGGCCTCTCTTTAAATTTTCTTCAACATACTTCAATGTCCCACGATCCTTTTGCACTTGCCAAACCAATTCACTCTCCCACTCTCAGAGATAATATTTTACTTTCTTTTCTCTCTAGTTGAAGAAATAACTCTTTTCCCAGAATCTCTGCAAATAGCTTTGCTTCTTATTTTACCAAACAATCAAAAGACCATGTGCTCTTCTTCCTAATATCAACTATACCAACCTACCAGAATGTCAGCCATATACTTTAACCTTTTCCGTGTTACCAGGAGTGTCTGCTCCTATCTAATGCAAGCACCCCCACATGTGCCCTGGGTCCCATTTCCTGTCTCCTGGTCAAATGTATTATTTGGTTATTGTCTCGTCTCTCCCACACTTGTCAGTTTGTCTCTCTATAATGGCTCATTCCTTGCAGCATAAAAGTGATGCAATATCATCAATCATTTTGAAAAAAAGAAGTCATCCCTTGACCTGACATTCCTCCAACCCTTTTTCAATTTTTCTGCCTGTCTTTTACGGTAACCCATTTCAATAATTATCTCTATCTCAACTTCCTCAACAATCATTCCCTCATACTATCTATATCAATCACGCATTTTCATCTATCACTCCACTGAATCCACTTAGTATTAATTCATTCAAAATTTATGGAGTATCATCTATGTACCAGGCACCATTCTAAGTTCTAGGAATACAGCAGTGAACAAAACAGCCAAAAAGTGAATCAATGAAGAAAAACAAGAACACGGGACCAAGGACTCTTCGCTTACATATCAAAGCCATCCCTATCCGATCCATATCCATACCTCGATTTCTCTCTTCCATGCCCTATATTCAAACTGTCAGCTTATCTTGTTGATTTTGGAACAGATCCAGACTCTGACCACTTCTCACTACTTTCATTGCCCCCTAGCTGTTCAAAACCACCCCCAGACTGCAATGAACGGCTAACTTCTCTCTCTGCTGCAGCTCTTGCCCCTTATAGTCCATTCTCTGGACAGTAGTCAGAATGAGGGGTTTTTAGAAAAAAATATATATATATAAGTCAGACTCACTCTCTTCTCAAGCCTTCCCAGTGGATATTTTCGGAATCCTAAGTACTTGCCATGACCTATAAGAATCTACTTTATTTGACCACTGGCTACCTCTAAAACCTCACCTCTTTCTACTTTTGGTCTCCCCTACTCATACCAATTCACACTTGTTTTCCTAATATTCCTTGAAAACACCCAGCCTTAAGGGACTTTGTACTTGCTCTTTCCTCTGTCATAAATGCTTTTCTGATATATCTCTTTGCCTCCTTATCCAATTCCACTTTCTTACGGGATATATGACTATGCAAAATTACATTATGTACTTACTTATTTCCATTTCTCCCACTGGATATATGCTTCATTAGTGCAGAAACTTAACTCTAACTCTGGGCCATAGAGTAGAGCCTAGCACACGACTGTTACTCAATAAAATATTTGTTGGAAAAAAGAGTGAATTTTTTCATGAGTTCATGCTCACACAACTCTGGGCATCCTTTTCTTCTCAGAGATACAATCTCAAGACTATCCTACTTTTCTAAAACCTTTCCCCTATGCCCTTTCAATCCTTCATTTTATGGAAAATAAATTTTCCTATGCTCTCAACTTTTTAAAGGAAAACTCTTCTGTTCTCTTTGCCTTAAATAAATTGGGCTTTATATTATAGACAGTACTTCATTAACTTTCCTCTGAAGTGTGGCATGTGCGTACTCCCATATATTATGCAACTGAGAGACAAGATGAGAACTATCTCATTTTTTCAATGCCACATTGAAACCATCTCTCATCTATGCATGTGCACCACAGTCCTTCTTATTTGAGGTTCATGCCTCCTATCTGTATCACTCTCTGCCTTTCAATCTTACGTCTGCCTCCTTGTAGCCTCCCGACATTGATTCGGAAACTATGCTCAGTTCATACTTCTATCTTTTTGTGGCTTTTCTGTATACTGTTTTTTCTTCAACTTTTATTTTAAGTTCCAGGGTACATGTGCAGGATGTGCAGGTGTGTTACATAGGTAAACATGTGCCATGATAGTTTGCTGCACAGATCAACCCATCACCTAAGTATTAAGCCCAGAATTCATTAGGTATTCTTCTTGATGCTCTTCTTCCCCCAACCCACTGTGGACAGGCCCCAGTGTATATTGTTCCTCCCCATGTGTGCAATGAACATACACATGTATGTATCTTTATAATAAAGTGATTTATATTCCTTTAGGTATATACCCAGAAGTGGGATTGCTGGGTCAAATGGTATTTCTGCTTCTAGATCTTTGAGGAATTGCCACACTGTCTTCCACAATGGTTGAACTAATTACATTCCCATCAGCACTGTAAAAGTATTCCTTTTCTTCTGCAACTTTGCCCACATCTATTGTTTCTTGACTTTTTAATAATCGCCATTCTGACTGGCATAAGATGGTATCTCAAAGTAGTTTTGATTTGCATTTCTCTTTTTTTATTATTATTATGCTTTAACTTCTAGGGTACATGTGCACAACGTGCAGGATTGTTACATATGTATACATGTGCCGTGTTGGTTTGCTGCACCCATTAACTCGTTATTTACATTAGGTATTTCTCCCAGTGCTATCCCTCCCCCACCCCCCACCCTACAACAGGCCCCGGTGTGTGATGTTCCCTGCCCTGTGTCCAAGTGTCCTCGTTGTTCAATTCTCACCCATGAGTGAGAACATGCGGCATTTGGTTTTCTGTCCTTGGGATAGTTTGCTCAGAATGATGGTTTCCAGCTTTACCCATGTCGCTACAAAGGACATGAACTCATCCTTTTTTATGGCTGCATAGTATTCCATGGTGTGTATGTGCCACATTTTCTTAATCCAGTCTATCATTGATGGACATTTGCATTTCTCTAATGATCAGTGATGTTGAGCATTTTTTCATATGTTTGTTGGCCACATCAATGTCTTGTGAGGAGTGTCTGTTCATGTCCTTTGCCCACTTTTTAACGGGGTTTTTTGCTTATAAATTTGTTTAGATTCCTTGTAGACTCTATATAGCAAACCTTTGTCAGATGGATAGATTGCAAACATTTTCTCCCATTCTGTAGGTTGTCTGTTCACTCTGATGATAGTTTCTTTGGTTGTGGAGAAGCTCTTTGGTTTACTTAGATACCATTTGTCCATTTTTTCTTTTCTTTTCTTTTCTTTTTTTTTTTTTTTTGAGACGGAATCTCGCTCTGTCACCCAGGCGGGAGTGCAGTGGCACGATCTCCACTCACTGCAAGCTCCACCTCCTGGGTTCACACCATTCTCCTGCCTCAACCTCCCGAGTAGCTGGGACTACAGGCATGCGCCACCACGCCTGGCTAATTTTTTGTATTTTTAGTAGAGACAGGGTTTCACTGTGTTAGCCAGGATGGTCTCGATCTCCTGACCTCATGATCTGCCCATCTCAGCCTCTCAAAGTGTTGGGATTACAGGCGTGAGCCACCGCGCTTGGCCCAATTTTTGCTTTTGTTACAATTGCTTTTGATGTTTTTGTCATGAAATGTTTGCCTATGCCTATATCCTGAATGGTATTACCTAGATTTTCTTCTAGGATTTTCTTCATCTTATATTTTTTGGTTTTACATTTAAGTCTTTAATCTATCTTGAGTTAATTTTTGTATAAGGTATAAGGAAGGGGTCCAGTTCCAATTTTCTGCATATGGCTAGCCAGTTCTCCCAGCACTATTTATTAAATAGGAAATCCTTTCCACATTGCTTGTTTTTGTCAAGTTTGTCAAAGATCAGATTATTGTAGGTGTGTGGTCTTTTTCCTGAGTTCTCTTTTCTGTTCCATTGGTCGATGTGTCTGTTCTTGTGCCAGTACCATGTTCATGGATAGGAAGAAACAGTACCATGAAAATGGCCATACTGCCCAAAGTAATTTATATTCCCATTAAACTACCATCGACATTCTTCACAGAATTAGAAAAAACTACTTTAAAATTAATATGGAACCAAAAAAGAGCCCAAATAGTTAATCCTAAGTTGGAGGCATCACGCTCCCCGCTTCAAACTATACCACAAGGCTACAATAACCAAAGTTCATGCTTTTCATATCCCTCCATCATTTTCGGTATTTCACTGTTTGTGTAGATAATATATCTATCATAGTTATTTGATCTGCACAATCTCTATGACTTTCTCTTCCATTCAATCACACCCTGCATCTTATGCATAATTGCTCCTATATCACAAATATTAAACTATGGTATTTGATGTCTGACCTTATTCTGTTATTCTTCTAGTTTATAAACTTTTACTCCTACTCCACTTGCTCTTTGAAATTAGTATTCTAGTCTGTTGATCCTTTCATTGTCACCCAGGCTCTTGGCCTTGCCTAGTGTTACTTCCTTTCATTTCAAGACTGGATCCAAAGTAAATTACTTGGACTACTCTTTCAGCACCTTGTTTATATGACCTTCCACTGTATTTGCCTAGAAACCCTATTTGGGATCAATCCACAAAGAATCTGTTTTCTCTTAGACTGATGAAAGCAGCTGAAGAAAATTCCACAATAAATCCATTATCTCCAATACCAGCATTCTTCAATAATCCTTCAATTTGTCGTAAACCAGCCCTCTTCCCTATTCCTCTCAACTATTTTAAGCCTTTGTCATTCTTCTCAAGTTGCCTATTTAAGGAAACTAGTGTATTCTTTCAGTAAAAAGTCAAGATGATCAGAAGAGACAAACCACCCATATTAGACACTAGCTAATTATTAATGCCGCATTCATATCCCCTTGGATCTCTTCACCAGTTTCATATACCCTGACTCCATGGAGCCTTCCCTCCCAAAAGGCAGCATCTGCATTTCTTTGTCTGAGGATTAGAGCTGTCCTCAGGTTGCTGAAACTAACTTTTGCCTGTGCACATTGACAATCAGAATTGCGTGAGAATTTGAGTTTCCAAACTAGGGCAACCCTAAACTAAGACTGACAGATACAGAAGTACAAATAATGCAGCTCCCTGATAGTGACAACAGTGAGGTGTGACCCACACAGTTTCCATGGTACTTTGCTTGATACATTACCCTTGCTTGGCCACCCTCACTTCCTTGCCCCACTTCCCAAAACTCTTTTTTTTTTTTTTTTTTTTTTCTGGGAACACTTCCCGATAAACTACCTTCATATGAATCCTAATCTCAGAGCTTGCTTGTATGAAACCCAATTTAAGACATCAGCTTGTCTCAACCTACAAAATTAACTCACTTTTATATTTATCCTTACTTTTTCTTTTTGTTTCAGAAAATGAGGTGAACCTTCCCTATCTTAGGATAATCTCTCAACCTAAGCTCCTGACCTCATCAACTTTTTTCCTTTCCATCGACGACTCACTCTCTTTCTCACCTGTATCTTAAATCTCTTGTTCTCTAATGACTCCTTTCTCTTAGACTATAAACATAATAAAGTTTCTTCCACTGTAAGAGAAATTCTACCAATGTTTCTTTCTAGCTGTTACCTTCTTTCTTTTATCAATCAAATTTCTTGAACTAGTAATTTATAATTGTTTACTCCAGCTTAATTGCCTTCTGTTTATTTTTTAATCATCTACATTCTGCCTTCTTCCTTACTGAATGTTACCAATCTAATTACACTGCAGTTCTGTCTATTTCTATTCAATATTTTTGTGGGTTTCTATATGTATACCTCTAATTTGGGGCTTCTTGCCTCTGAGTTAACACAACTGAAAATATGTCACCTCTGAAATTCTCATTAAAAGAGACAGAAATAACAGAAAACAGTGGGTGGAAGGAAGTTTGATTGTCAAGAATAATGCAAAAAAGGCAAAAATCCAATGTCTAAAAGGGAATTTGATTATATACATTGCTATTGAGAATGGATTCAGATAAACATTCTTGTACTATACAACACATGTTTCATCTTCTAAAAATACCCGAAGACTGTTAGGAAAAGACAAACCAATGTCACATAAACACCGTAATTTAGAAACCTAGGGGCTGAACTAGCAAAAAATGTATGTGGTCATTCCATGATATAATGTATTTTGTACTGTACTCTTCTGTGAGGTATATATAGGTATAGTTGCTATTCTTTACCCATCCACACTATTAGCAAAAACTCACAAAACCTTCTGCTTTCAATAATAATACTGCAGACTAAATAAAATAAAAACTTAGAAATAAAAGATAAATGAAAGAAATTGGGTGTTAATGTAAGTTAACACAGCACTCAGTTTGCAATGATTAAGCTGACAAATATGAAGACAGATTCAAACATCATAATTAACACAACAGAATAAACAGAAATTGAAATTTGTTCTCTAAATAACACCATCTCAAGAATAATTAAGGCAGCAAAACTATAAAGCAAAACTTTATTTTGGGGAGAATAAACCCAAAACTGTACAGATGGATAAATTAATAAATTGCCATTACTCAATGTCTTTTTGATTAAATAAGAGAGAAAGAAAAACAACCTAAGGAAATTAAAAAAAAAAAAAAAAAAAGAAAAGAAAAACAGCAATCCAAGGAAAAGTAAGAGAAAATAAATACAGAGCTGCCAAACCATATTGTAGTTCTGACAGCCTCATAGAGCAAGGAGTGCATAAACCAAAGCCTAGAATTTTCAAGTGGTGTGGAGTCTGACAACATGCATGCACACACATACACACAAACACATGCTACAGTTTCAGATTATCAATGAATCAGAAGCAAGCCTATATATCTTCTTCAAACCCCAGGAGACTTCAAGAGAGTTGCTTTAGTTTGAACAGGGCATAGACAAATTAAGACAAATAAAACAGACAAAACGATCCCCCTGCAAAAGGATTTAAACCACAAGCAGGCCTCTCTTACTCTCTCAAGTTTGCAACTCAAATTCACGTTAATGTTTGATCCAATAAATCTCAAGTCATGAATTTAATTTAAAGTACCTGCAAACTGTGCCTCAGGTGACCTGCAGAAGTAAACATAAATCATTACTAGAAAATGACATTTTTGTATTAGGCTTTGGGAAACCCCCATAAATAATTTTTCACAGACATTGGTCGGTATACAGAGAAAGATCACTAAAACAAGGAATCTAGGCACAAAGAGAGAGAAACAACAGAAACAGCTGGAGCAGAAAGCAAATCCCCATACTTCAGATACTGAATTTATCAGGTGCATATTATATAAAAGGTTTAGGACCTCCACCAAAAGAAGTTTAAAATATCTGCAGAGAACAGGACATTTAAACAATAAACTAGATGATTTTATTAAAGAATCAAATACAACTTCCAGATATAAAAAGACTTTAGAAAGTAAAATGTGTGTATTACCAAGACACCCACTAAATCTAAATAAAAATAGACTGTATGTCTTCTATATTAGAAGAGGAGAAAAAATGATTTTAAAGCTATCAATCTAAATATCAAATAAATAAATGAAAAAAACACACACACAAAAGGAAAATGAACGTAAAATGGGCAAGCTAAATAGAAAGCATTAAAAGAAGATGATAGTTTCAAACCCAGATATATCAGCGATTTTTTACATTTAAAGGAACTAAAGGCTCCAGTGCAAATAAAAAAGTTATCAGAAAGATTAAAAGTAATTAAAACTAAATTAACTACATAGTTTATGAGTCATATCTAAAACATAAGAAAACAGAAAAGTTGACAGTATATATGTTATGTAATTATTAACCAAAAATCATCTATTTTTTTAACAAGAAATAAAGACTTTTATGTGAAAGGTTTTACTAGAAATAATGAGAAAAAAGGTTCAACTTACCAAGGAGATACAATAAATTTCTATACACCTAATAATGAAGATTCAAAATATATAAAGCGAAATTAACAAAACTACAGAAAACATAGTTGTCTCTCATCATAACATATCTCTTTCAGAAATTAATGTATTAGAGAGATTAAAGAAGTTAGGACAGATATAGAAGATTTGAAAAAGATCAAGTAACAAATCTGACCTCATGGTAATATGGAGAATACCATACCCATTGATGGCAAAAGAAAATACACATTTAAAAAATCTCACTAGGTATATTTACAAAAATGTACAAGGCTATAAAGAAAATCACAACAAATTTCAATTATTAAAATAATATAGGATATCTTATCCTGCCACATGCAATTAAGGTAGAAATTAGTAATTAGGTGATAATGATAACATTGATAAGTGGTTGAAAATTAAGAAACACACTCCTAAATAACTCATGGTGAAATAAAATCAAAATACACATTAGAACATATTCTTAACTGTACAGTAACAAAATTACTATCAAAATTATGGCATACAGCTTACACGGTACTTAAGGAAAGCCATGTAGCCTTAAACACGTGTATTAAAAAGATAAAAAAAATGTAATGAGCTAAGCACCTAGTTCAATCAGAAAGAATAAGATTAAAATAAGCCCCAAAAGAAAGAAGATGATAATTAAAATATGACGATAAATTTTTGAAATAGAAAATAACATAATAGATATTTACTATCATCTTCCTTTTCTTTAGGCTTATTTTTTGATTGGTTGATAAAATTTGACAAAGGAATTCCAAAATTTATATGGAAATGCAAAGCAAACAATAGCCTCTTGAAGTTTTGAAGAATAAGGCAAAAGGACTTTACCAAATATCAAGACTGATATTATTTTTAATTGACAAATCATTGTTGTATACATTTATGGGGTACAATGTAATTTTTTTTTTTTTTTTTTGAGATGGAGTCTTGCTCTGTCACCCAGGCTGGAGTGCAGTGCCGCGATCTAGGCTCACTGCAACCTCCGCCTCCCGGGTTCAAGCGAGTCTCATGCCTCAGCCTCCTGAGTAGCTGAGATTACAGGCGCCCAACACCACGCCTGGCTAATTTTTGTATTTAAATGTGATGTTTTGATATACGTATACATGTGGAATGATTAAATCAAGATGATTAACATATCGATCACTCTGCTTACCTATCATCTTTTTATGGTAAGACATTTGAAATTTACTCCTTCATTTTGAAATATACAATACATTATTACTGACTACAGTTGCCCTGCTGTGCAATAGATCTCAAAACCTATTCCTCCTGTCTATCTGAAACATTGTACCCTTTGATCAACAACTTTCCATTCCTTTCTCTCTACCCCACCCAATCTGGTAAGTATCATTCTACTCTGCTCCTATGAGTTCAACTTTTTTAGATTTCACATAAAAGAGAATGTGCTATTGGTCTTTCTGTTCCTGGCTTATTTCACTTAGCATAATATCCTTCAGGTTCATCTATATTGTCACAAATGGCAAGATTTCCTTCTTCATTAAGGCTGAATAGTATTCCGTTGTGTATATATACCACATTTTCTTTATCTATTCATCTGTTGATGGCCACTTAGGTTGCTACCAAATCTTGGCTATTGTGAACAGTGCTGCAACAAACATGGGAGTGCAGATATCTCTTCAATATATTGATCTCCTTCTTTTGGGGTATATACCCACAAGTGAGGTTACTGGATCATATGGTAGTTCTATTCTTAGCTTTTTGAGGAACTTCTGTATCATTTTTGATAATGTAATTTACATTCCCACCAACAATGTACAAGAGTTCCCTTCTCTCTGTATCATTGCCAGCACTTATCTTTCATCTTTTTGATAAAAGCCTGTCTTACAGGTGTGAGGTGATATATCATTGCTATGATATGAATATGGTTTGTCTAGCCCCACCAAGCTTATACTGACATTTGATGCCCAGTGTGGCAGTGTTGGGAGGTGGGGTCTAGTGAAAGATGTTTGGGTCATGGGGGCAGATCCCTCATTAATGACTTAGTGCTGTTCTAGCAGTAGTGAGTGAATTCTTTAATCTCTCAAGTCTGGATTGGTTCTTGGGGAAATAGATTAGTTCCTAGGAGAGTGAATTGTTACAAAGCTAGGACACCCCTCAGATTTGATCTCCTTTTGCACATGCTGGCTTCCCCTTTGACTTTCTCTGTCACATTTCAGCACAACACAAAAGCCCTGACCAGCAGCCAGTGGATGCTGACACCATGCTTCTTGCACAGCCTACAGAACTGTGAGCTAAATAAACTTCTTTTCTTTATGAATTACCCAGCCTCAGGTATTCCTTTATAGAAATACAAAATTAGCTAAGACACAGATTGTGCTTTTAATTTGCATTTCCCTGAAGAGTAGTGATGCTGAGCATTTTTTCATGTACTTGTTTGCCATTTGTATATGTTCTTTTGAGAAATGTCTGTTCAAGTTCTTTGCCCATTTTTTGATCCAGTTATTTGTTTTCTTGCTATTGAGTTGTTTGAGTTCCTTATGTATTTTGGATACTAACCTCTTATCAGATGCACGGTTTGTAAATATTTTCTTTCATTCAGGGGGTTGTCTCTTTTTAATATATTTAAGCATTTATTTAGTCATATTGATACTTGTTTCTTTTTTATTATATATACTTTAAGTTCTGAGGTACATGTGCAGAACATGGAGGTTTGTTACATAGGTGCCATGGTGGTTTGCTGCACCCATCAAACTGTCATCTACATTAGGTATTTCTCCTAATGCTATCCCTCCCCTAACCGCCCCTCCACCCACAAACAGGCCCTGGTGTGTGATGTTCCCCTCTCTGTGTCCATATGTTCTCATTGTTCAACTCCCACTTATGAGTGAGAACATGCGGTGTTTGGTTTTCTGTTCTTGTGTTAGTTTGCTGAGAATGATGGTTTCCAGCATCATCTATGTCCCTGCAAAGGACATGAACTTATTGTTTTTTATGGCTGCATAGTATTCCATGGTACATATGTGCCACATTTTCTTTGTCCAGTCTATCATTGATGGGCATTTGGGTTGGTTCCAAGTCTTTGCTATCGTGAACAGTGCCGCAATAAACATATGTGTGCAATCTATCCATCTGACAAAGGGTTAATATCCAGAATCTACAAAGAACTTAAACAGATTTACAAGAAAAAAACAAATAACCCCATCAAAAAGTGGGCAAAGGATATTAACAGACACTTCTCAAAAGAAGACATTTATGCAGCCAACAAACATGTAAAAAAGTTCATCATCACTGGTTATTAGAGAAAAGCAATTCAAAACCACAATGAGATACCATCTCACACCAGTTAGAATGGCAATCATTAAAAAGTCAGGAAACAACAGATGCTGGAGAGGATGTGGAGAAATAGGAACGCTTTTACACGGTTTGTGGGAGTGTAAATTAGTTCAACCATTGTGGAAGACAATGTGGTGATTCCTGAAGGATCTAGAACTAGAAATATCATTTGATCCAGCAATCCCATTACTGGATATATACCCAAAGGATTATAAATCATTCTACTATAAAGGGAGTTGTCTCTTTACTGTGTTGTTTCCTTTGCTGTGCAGAGACTTTTTAATTTGATGGCATCTTGTCTATTTTTGCTTTTGTTGCCTGTGCTTTTGGGGTCATAAACAAAAAAGTATTGCCCAGACCAATGTCATAGAGCTTTTTCTCATGTTTTTTTTTCTAGTTGTGTTTTAGTTGTAGGTCTTATCTTTAAGTCTCTAATCTATTGGAGCTGATTTTTTAATATGGTGTGAGATGAGGGTCCAATTTCATTCTTTGGCATGTGGATATTCAGTTTTCCCAACACTATTTATTAAATCGACTATCCTTTACCCATTGCATGTTCTTGGCACCTTTGTCAAAAATCAAAGGACCATAAATATATGGGCTTATTTCTGGGCTTCCTATCCTGTTCCATTGGTTGATGTGTCTCTTTTTATGCCAGTACCATATTGTTTTGATTGACTACAGCTGCTTTATAATAGACTTTGAAATCAAGGACAGTGATGCCTTCACATTTGTCCTTTTTGCTCAAGATTATTTTGGCTATTCTGGATCTTTTGCAGTATCATATAAATTTAAGGATTTTTTTGAATACCTTAATACCAAAGCTAGACAAGGACACACACACATACAAAGAAAATTACAGGCCAGCCGGGCATGGTGGCTCACACCTGTAATCCCAGCACTTTTGGAGGCCCAGGCAGGTGGATCACGAGGTCAGAAGATCAAGACCATCCTGGCTAACACAATGAAACCCCATCTCTATTGAAAATACAAAAAAATTAGCCGGGCGTGGTGGTGGGCGCCTATAGTCCCAGCTACTTGGGAGGCTGAGGCAGGAGAATGATATGAACCTGGGAGATGGAACTTGCAGTGAGCCGAGATCGCGCCACTGCACTCCAGCCTGGGTGACAGAGCGAGACTCCATCTCAAAAAAAAAAAAAAAGAAGAGAAAGAAAAGAAAATTACAGGCCAATATCCCTGATAAATATAGATTCAAAACCATTCAACAAAACATTAGCAAAGCAAATTCAGTAACACATTAAAAGAATCATTTACCATGATCAACTGGGATTTATGTCTACTAGAATGCAAAGATGGTTTAACACATGCAAATCAAAAATTTATGATACCCCATATTAAGAAAGCAAAGGGTAAAATCCCTATGATCATCTCAATAAATTTAGAAAAAGAATTTGACAAAATTCAACACTCTCATGATTACAAAAAAAAAAAACCCTCGATAAAGGCCATACATGCCAAACCTGCAACTAACATCATTCTCGACAGCGAAAAGTTAAAAGTTTTTCCTCTAATATCAGAAACAAGACAAGGATGCCCACCCTTGCCACTTCTTTTCAGCTTAGTAAAAGAATTTCTAGCCAGAGCAATTAAGCAAGAGAAAGAATTAAAAAGCATTCTCAATGGAAAGGAAGAGGTGAAATTGTCTCTAGTTACTGATGACATGATTTTTATATGTGGAAAATCCTACAGACTCCACCACAAAAAAAAAAAAAAAAAAGAAAAACCTATTCAAGCTGATTAACAAACTCAGTAAAGTTGAAGGATACAAAATACCCTTACAAAAATCAGGAGCCTTTCTACATACTATGAACAAACTATCCAAAAAGAAAAATCAAGCAAACAATCACATTTATAACAGCAACAAAAATAATATATCGGGTGTAAATTTAGCCAAGTAGGTAAAAGACCTGTATACTGAAAACTATAAAACACTGATGAAAGACATTGAAGAAAACACAAATAAATGGAAAGATAGCTCATGTTCATAAACTGAAAGAATTAATGTTTTTCAATCTCCATACTACCCAAAGTGATCTACAGATTTAATGAAAACCTTACCAAAATGCCAATGACATTTTTCAGAGAAATAGAAAAAAGACTATTTTAAAAAAATTAATTAGCACAGAGGGTATTGGTGCCAGAAGAGACAAATAAATGGCATTGAATAGAGAGTTCAGAAACAGATATAGGTTTATAAGACAATTGATTTGTGACTAAAGTAGCACCAAAGACTTTCTGGCAAATACAGGCTTTTCAATAAATGGTTGTAGGACAATTTGCTATTTTCAAAATTTATACAAAATTAAATTGTAACCTTACCCATAGCATACAAAAATGTATTACAGGTGGATTGAAGATCTAAATATGAAAGGCAAAATGATAAAGCCTGTACAATAGAAATGAACTTCTTCACAGAGTAAGAGAATATTTCTTAAACTTACACAAAGTGATAACCTTTAAAGGAAGCAACTGTTAAAACAGACTACATTAAAATTCAAATCTCTGTTCATTAAAAGATGCAAGAAAATGAGTAAATAACAAATACTGAATGGTAGACGTTTGTCACACATCATACGTATATCTGATAAAGAAACATTATCCAAAGAATTCCTACAACATCATAAGAAAAAGAGAGAAAATCCAATAGAAAAATGGACAAAAGATTTAAAAAGGCACTTCACAAAAAAGGAAGGTCAAATTGTCATTAACCATAAGAAAAAGTGTTTGCCCCATTAATAATCATGATAATGAAAATTAGAAATTTAGAAATTAGAAATTAGAAAATAAGCTCTCACCACACACTAATTGATTGACAAAAAAATTTAAAGTCTCATAATACAAAGTTTGGCAAGAATAATGAAGCACAAGATATCTCTTACACTTCGGGTAGGAGCATAAAATGGTACAAACTCTTTGGAGAAAAGTTTGGCATTAGACTATAAATTTGATGATACACATATACATGATACACTATTTCTACTGTTAGACATATATGTTAAAGAAACATATTAATGCACCAGGATAATTGTTAAAGCATGTTCATAGAAACACTGTTCTGTAAAAACAGAACTGGAAACAATCTGAAGGTCTATCTTACAACAGAATGAATACATTGTGCTGTATTCATACAAAGGAATACCATACAACAATGAAACAGAATGAACTACAATTACATGCAACAACCTGTACACATCTCACAAACCTAACGCTAAATTAACAAGCAAGAAGCCACAAAGGAAAATCATGATTCCATTCATATAAAGTTCAAAAACAGCAAAACTAAACTGTATTTTGTTATACATATAATAAACTTATTTTTAAAATTAAGATTAAGGATAGTGGAAGTAAAGTGGAAAAGAAAAGGTTGAAATTAGAAATTAGAAATAAGTTCATTACAGGCTTCCGGAGTACCCACAATGTTATAGCTGTTGACTTAGATAGTGGTTGTACAGGTGTTCACTTCTTAATTATTCTAAAACAGCGTGCATCTTTGTGTGATAATTATATTTTTATATATAGTGTTTCATATTTTTAAACTAAAACACAGAAAAATAAGTCCTATGCACAGTTGAATAATAAAAATTTCAGATTGTTGATTACATTGATATATACCCTTAAAAACTTAGTCTTAAGATTGATTGAAGAAATGCAATTAAAGCAACAAGGCACCACTCCACCTATCAAAATGAACAAAAGCTTTTTAAAAAAAAAAATGCTAAACAATTCTGTTGAAGATAGGACGAGACAAGAATTCCATATATCTGCTAGTATGAGCGTAAATCTATGCTTCCTTCCTTGTAAACAATCTGGCAGCATGAATAAAAAGCCTGTAAAAAAATCCATGCTTTGACTCAGTAACTGCACTTCTAGGAATCTACTGGACAGGAAAAAACCAAAGATTCAAAAAAGTCATGTTCAAAGATATTTTCTGCAATATAACAGTATATTAGTTAAATTTTAAAAAATAAGTCGAATGTGCATACTAAGAGAATGGTTAAATAAACAATGGTCGTTGATACATCTAAATATTATACAGGTGAAAATTACATTTTAGAACTATTTTATGTGGAAAAATGTACATGATATATTAATATATTTGAAAGTCAGGATATATAACCCAGAAAGATAAGTTTTCAAGCAAAGAGATAGACTGTCTTGTCCAAGGTCGTAATACAATGAAAACAGAGAATGGAACTGAAACAAATATTATCAAAGAGAATAACTATAGCACAGGAGCATTCAATCAATGAGTGCCCACCTGATCATGGTGTATTTTCTATGTATGATCATCAAAGTGGACAAATAAACATTCTTAAGAGCATCACCACTGAATTGCATAACTTAGTGGTCCATAACAATAATCAGTAGCCAATTACAGATTCTCACCCTGCATGTGTTCAGATAACCCTGACCATAAATGAGCCGATATTCACAATGCATAAGTTGACAACCACTGTTTAGGAGAAGATATCACTATTCCAAGAACACTATTCCAAGAACACTAGTATTTAGAATGAATACTAAATTTGCAATGGTAAATAAGTAGATTTCCATAGTGAAGTAATGATGTTTTCACCAATAATATGAAGTCATTAAATCATGAAACATGTCATAATAGTGCTGGAGCACACAACTATAGGATGGTTATTATTCAGGCAGATATTGCACATATTTTTAAAATTATGAAACAAATGGATTTGCTTCAGGAGCAGATGCAACCATGCAAACGATTATACTAATACATGCTCAAGCACACAGAGTACATGAACAGCTATCACTTAAGTTTGAAAAATTCATTATAATGGACACTCAAACAACCCTGCCACACGCGCTGCAAGGCATGCAACAGTAGACATTTGGAGATGAAAAAGGAAAAGAATGGTAATAGAAGAGCAGGCAAATGTGGTATATGAGCTAACCATCTAGGGCTTATAATACTTCATTCTTAGTACTATAGTAGACAGTCGTAGTTCAGGCATAGATACACATAGTAAATAAGCACAACTCTGCAACTTAAGACAGAAGGAGATGTCACTAATGATCTGCTTACTGAAGTATATGTGTTGCATGACTTAAACACACACAAGGCATAGAAAGTAGTAGCTTTGGTCCAGAAGTAGAGGGTAATGGTATAAAAAAGAAAATCTCGGCATAGATCAAGAAGACCATAGCACATAAAAATCCATCAACAGCGTTTTATAATTTGACCATGATACATTACAAACAACCTCAGATTATGAATTGAAACTTACGAAACAGGAGGAAGTAGCCATGATGCAGAAATAAATGGACATAGTACAGGTGCAATCACAAATATTGTGTTATGTGATACACAGAACATGAATTTTTAAAAATGACTTTGGTCCAGGAGCTGAAGGAATTAATGCAAATGGAGATCCCATGGCGCATTCCCAGACAACCATGCCGCATGATGAAGAGGCACTACTAGAGTCTGAGGATTTGACGATGATGCATAATCAGAAAGCCCTGCAACATGAGCTGACAGCAGTTATATAAGAGGAGATAGCAATGATTCAAGAACACATCTATGCAGCCTAAGTGCAGACAGTAATTGATATATGAAGGAATGTAGCAGATAGCAATGATGCAAAAGGAGATCATGAATACCATATGATCGCAATGTACCCTAAGACAACTGCAAAATGAGCTCTTGACTATGTTATGAGAAGATGATATAGAAGGAGACAACAGTGATGGAGGGGAAGAATACCTCAGTGCCAGACCTAAAAACCATCATGCATAAGCTAATACATAGTCCAATACACAGAAGATGGCATTCTCAGTGCAGGATCAAACTATAATGGCTCATGCTTAGAAAATTGTGATTTTTTATATATGGTACATGGAAGGGAAGCATGGTAAATGATAAAAAATATATAGGAGCAGAGAGACATCGTTTAGAGCTTGTTCACACGGATAAGATTTGAGATTAAAAAAATACAACACAGGAACAAAGATTTGGGGGCAAAGTAAATGGCAATAGTAAAAAGTAAAACAACACAGTATATATTTAAATAGCAATATGGTATGAACAAACATTCCTGGTGTTTGAACTTCTAATATACAATCAGATAACTATAAAGTGTATGCTAAGAGTAAGGACACAGAGCTAAAGGATATGATACAGAAACTGACAGTAATGACAGGAAACCATAAAAAGGGAATTCAAATGAAATAAATTTGATACATAAACTTATTTCAATAACATGAATGATGGCAATCTCATTACAACAGTAGACACAATTATGCCTTATGCAGAAAACCATGGTATGTGAGCACATTAGATAACTATGGTGATGCACATACAAGTATGTTTGAGGAACAATTAGAAACGGTAGGTCAAGAAAGCCATAGACTGATACTTACTGAGATGGGCATGGTACAATATTTTCAAAATAAGATGGCATGAAATAGTCCAGGAGCAGATGGCAATGGCCCTATAGATGACATCAAGGTTAGTGGTTGTACAACATTTGTGTATTGTAAAGCCACCACCAGTGCTTTATCATTAGACTATAACGCACACCAAGATAATCTCAGAACATAGGCTGCCAACCATGATAGAGAATGAAGAAAAAATTCTAGTATAATAATGATAATGATAATGATGATGAGGATATTATTAAAAATGATCATTATTTAGAATTTATTATATACCAAGTACTAAGCACTTTAAAAAAACAAGCATATGAGGTAGATGTTATTATTTTAGGGAAAAACAGAAAGAAAGTGATTTGTATGTAATGCAGTCTACCCTTATTATAGATCAATGGTGCTATACTACCTCTAATGGATGTGGTAAATTAAAAACACATGCATAACAGAGGAATTAATGGCTATATTGCTGATAGAGACAATAATTCCTGTTACATAAATATATAGTCCATTGCCAGCATTCTTGGTGTATGAGCAGTCACAATAGTCAGAACATTTGACCACAGGCACACTCAGATAATCCTGCAATATGAACTGACATTCAGGATGACAGAAGCACAGGCGAACACGATACTGTCAAAATTAACAAACTGTTATTCATGATACAGATGATTCCATCCTTTTATCAGTTCAGGAGTAGACAATGACGACTGCATTTTTACACAATCATAGTGTATGAGCAAAAGTCTATAGCACAACCCCATACACAATATATGAGCAGAAATTCCTTATGCATGCTCAGTCTCCCATGGAGAATGAGCCAACACTTACGCATAAAAGAAAACAGACATGACACAAAGAAAACAGCCACATAGTTGAAATTGTACGAATGATCACAATATATAATCAAAAAGCCACAATACGGGAAATAATTCTTTGGTTTAGGAGGAGATGGCACTGGTAGGAGACACCATGACATGTGCTCCAATGATCACACGGAAGAAAAACTACCACTGGTGTTTGAGAATTTAACCACAATACACACCAATATACATTGAAATGTGAGCTATCAATTATGATACAGGTACAGGTGGAAATAGAATAGTAGTCAACTATTGTGCTACTCTTTCTCAGAAAGACACGATGAATAATGAAATACAACACAGCAATGAATGGCTTTGCCAAAGGAGTAAAGGGTATATGTGCAAAAGGAAAAACCAAGGCATAACATCAGATGACCATGCTGAATGGACAGCCACCACCAGTAATTTAGCATGTGACTAAGGTTCACAACCAGACATTCTCAGAATGCAAGCTAAAAGTCATGATAAAGAATAAAGAGACATAATACAAATAATATAACAATATCAGCAAATACTTATCATTTACATGTGTCAGGCACTAATCTAAGCATTCTACATGTGCATCTTCGAATCCTCACAACAACTCTATGAGGTATTATTATTTATTTTACAGTTTAGAAAACAGAAACAGAAGGGTGAAATGACTTCCTCAAGAATTTCAAACTATTAAATAGGAGAACTGGGATTTAAGTCCAAGCAGTGAGCATTGTGCACATACACTGATGGCGCCATGCTTCCTCATATGGATGTGATACAAGATCAGAAACACAGAGCACAGGAACAAATGGCTTTGGTCCAGAAGCAGACGGCAATGTAGCAAAAGTAGACACCGTAGCACATGCTCAAACATCCGTGGTGCATGAGCAGCCACCACAGGAGTCTGAGCATTTGACCACGATGCACACTCAGGTTCTGCAACAGAAGCTGACATCCAATATATAGGAGTAGATACTGAGGACGAAGAAGGAGGCAAACACACTGTATAACAAAAAATCATGGTGCACAAAATGATATTCATGGTACAGAAAATTCCATTTTTAGTACAATGTAGACAACGATGGTGCATTTTCACAAATCATGATGAATGAGCAGAAGATCGTAGCTCAATGGCATAAGCACATTCATACAACCAGGGAAAATTGGCCAGGGCTCACTTAGAGCCAAGAGACATCTTATGAGAAAATAATAATAAGTGGAGACCTCATAGATGGATATAGTACAAGATCAAAACATCTCAATACATGAATGATTATTTCAAGTGTAGGTGGCAAAGGTGCACAGAGGACCCACAATGTAACATGTTCAGACAAAAGTTGCTGAAAGCCATTAGTGATAGTTGACTGTTTGATCTTGACTTACACAGGTACACAAAAGCAGTTTACACTATTAGGTAGCATTTATGCCAAAGGAGCTAAGAGACATAGATACAGCACACAAACTTGTTTTCAGAGAATAAAACCATGCTGTGGTGCTTACTTAGATAGATATTGTGCCTTATACAAGAGCCATGGTACAGGGGTAAACGGCTTTGTCCATGAGTAGATGTCAAATATGTCAAAAGAGACCCGACACCATATGCTCAGATGACCATTGCATGAACAGCCACCACCAGTATTTGGGCATTTGACTATGATGGCTACCTACACAATCCCACGACATAAAGTAAAAGAATGATACAGGAGCAGGTAGACATGAAACTATGATTCCCAAAACAGATATGGTTGGTGATTAAAAATCATCATTTTCTTTAGTCTGGGAGAAGATGGCAATGATTAAACAGGTGAAGTCATGATATACGCTGAAACAGCCATGTTGCATGAACAGCCATCACATCATAGGCATTTGAGCATTTGACTGATGCACAATTAGAAAGCCCAGTGACATGAGATAACATCTATCTTTTTGGAACAGATAAACAATGTGCAGAAAAAGGCAGAAGTGATCTAAGAGTAGAGAGCCATAGAATATGAGTAAATACTAAACTCATATACATGATGCATAAAACACTATTTCCCTGTAGAGCAGTAGACAATGAAGGTTCCTGCTCAGAAACCATGGGGTATGAGCAGACAAGCATGCTGCATGCTCAGACAACCATGGTGCATGAGCAAAAACCTACAATAGAAAAGCAGGTGGGTGTGATACAAGAGTGAATAACACAATGAGGAATATGCCCAGATGGACAGGACATATGAATAAAGGAAACATAACACACGAATACAACTTATTTAGGCAAACAGCATATGACAATGATGCTAGAGGAGATATCATGGCACATACTCAGACAATCATGGTGCATGAACAACTAACACTAATATTTGAGTGTTAAACCATGATGTACACCCAGATATCCCAACAAAAATAAGCTGATGATCATAATATAGGAGCAGATGAACAAGGATATTGAAGAAGATGCTGATAATAAAATAGCAGAAAACAATAGTGCAGTAGCTAATAGAATACTACAGATGGCAACGATTCAAAAGACTTCCATGGCATATACTCATATAATGATGCTTTAAACACTATCACAAGTGTCAGCATTTGACCATAATGTACATTTAGAGAACTCCAGAATTTGAGCTGACAATTATTATACACAATCAAGGGGCACAGTATCATTATCATCATTGTCATGTCATCATCATCATCATCATTGTCTTCATCATCATCATCATCACTACCTGCCAGGCAGTATTAAAAATATTTTATGTAAAATAGCTTATATAATCCTCACAATAACCTTACTTTTTTTTTGTCATTTTGCAGGAAACCGAAGCATGAAGATAGGAATTGATGTGTCCATTTCATGAACTGATGTGTCCAAGATCTCATAGCTAGTAAGTGGATAATCCAGGATTCAAATTCAGTCATTTTGGCTCCACTATCCGTTATTGTAAATATGACAATAAATGACAATATGCTGTGATTCTTCTGACAGACATGATACCAGATTTTAAAACAGAGCAGACAAATGAGTGGCTTTGTTCCAGAAGCAGATGGCAATGTTGCAAAAGTAGACACCATAGCACATGCTCAAACATCCGTGGTGCATAAGCAGCCACCACAGGAGTCTGAGCATTTGACCACGATGCACACACAGAAGATCTGCAACATGAGCTGATACCAGGTTATAGGGAGTAGACAGATGATAAAGGACAGAGAAAACTCATCACAATAGTGAAAGACATGGTGTAGAAATTAATATACATGGTACAAAATATTCCCAGTACAAGTAGACAATGATTGTGTATTTTCACACAAGTGTGGTATTTAAGTTGAAATACATAGTACAACTTCAGTAACAGTATATGAGCACAAATTCATTATGTATGTTTATATTATCATGGAGAATAGGTCAATTCATACATGAAAAAGGGGATAGATATGGTATCCCAGGAAAGAATCACAGAGTAAAAACTGCTCAGGTGATACAAAAAATACAGGTATGCATGGCATTTTGTCAAAAAGAAGATCAAAATAATACAAGATGCTCAGATGAATAAGATGCCAAAAAGCATGTTTTAATATGTGTTCATGAGGTCCAATCAGACACCTACAGGACATAGGCTATCAATTATGACACATGTGCAGATGGACATGATATGGAAAATGAAACATGGTGTGATTCTTACTTGGGTATAGACATGGTATGTAATCAAAAATAACCATGCAAGCAATTAATGACTTTGGCCCAAGAGAAGATGACAGTGGTACAAAAAAAGACTCACATGGACATAATGACTCATAAAAAATAACTATGGTGATTGACTCTACACATTTGTGTTTGGGCATGATATAAATCCAAACGATCCCATTACACAAACTAACAGCTATGATACAGTTAGCAAGCATGATACAGGAACAGACAGCAAATATGGAGAAAACACCCACTCTGCGGGAGCCAGTGACCACAATTCAAGAACTAATATTCATGTTATTAAAGTTCTCATTCTCCACACAGAAGGAGATTATGTTTATTTTTTACACATTAATGATGGGTGAGCAATATCTGTGACGTATACACAGAGAATCAATTAGTATACACACACAATAGACAAGCAGTTGGCTATCCTTCAGGAGTGGTATCCATTCAGATGCATGTCCCTATCCGATACCCACAATTCTGAATCAAGTTTTCAGTTAAGGATAAGATGACAATGGTGCAAAATGACACCTCATGCCATATGCTCAGATGGCTCTTTTGTTTGAGCATCTGATCACGGTGCACAACTTAACAACCATAAAATGTGAGGTAATGAATGATAATAAAGAAGACTATATCACAAGACTATATCGCTGTAAATATGCAAAGTACAGGAGCAGTTGGATATAGTACAAGAGAAGTAGGAGCCAGACGTGACTGATAGATGAGTTAGTAACATGCTGCACAGTGTGATAACCATGACATAGAAGTTGGTCAATCGCAGATCAATCTCAAACATCAGTGATATATGAACAGAGAATTAAGCTGTAGTGCTTCCTCAGATGAACATATGCCTAATTTAAAAGCTATAACATAAAAGCAAATGTCTCCAAATGTAAATGCTATTAGGGGTTGAATTGTGTTCTACAAAAGAGGGGCACTGAAGTTATAACTCCCAGTACCTGTGGATGTGACTTTGTTTGGCAATAGGGTCTTTGTAGATGTCATCAAGTTAAGATGCCTTTATAACGGATTAGGGTCGGCCCTAAATCCGATCACTGGTGTCTTTACAAGAAGGGGGAAATTTAGATATAACAGACAACGAGAGAAAACCATATGAAAATGAAGGTAGAGATTGGAGTGATGCTGTCACAAGCCAAGAAACACTTGGGAATACCAGAAGCTGAAAAATGCTTTGCTAGGCTTGAGAGAGAGTATGGCTTTACTGACACCTTGATTTAGAACCTTTAGCCTCCAAAACTGTGAGAAAAAAGTTTCTGTTGTTTTAAGCCACCTAGTTTAAAGCACTTTGTTATGGCATCCTTGGGAAACAAATACAGATGACATTGTTACAAAAGGACTCTGAGACATGTTTAAATGACTGCATGGTATATAAATACCTCCCCCTGTAGTTTTACCACCCGAACAAAAATCACACTCAGAAAACCCCTAAATATTATCAGGAAGTCATGACGTATGAACTGACAGCCATAGTACAGTGTGCTCACAATCATCTATTATCAGAAGTACAGGGTAGTAGAAGCATCCAAATACCTCGTGACTATAGTCAACATTGTACATGAGGATACTACATTGATATGTTAAACAATGCAACATGCCAAGAAAATAATTCATGAGTTGGAAATCACAATACAATAGCCTTAAGCTCTGGGACAGGTGTATACCATCATGGTAAATGTTCAGATAAACTTTAAACAAGGTAAATTGCACCTAACACAGAAGTCACTGGCTCTGGCTTGATATATGGGCAAATATAACTAACATATGCTTAAAAATCATGATATATGACATCATAAACACGGTTCACGTTTATGTGCATAAACTCTTCTTATATAGGAGCAGATACTTATAATTCAGGATCGGAAGGCCATGGTGCTTGCTTGGATACCTAAGCATGCAGAATCATATTACAGTGACAAAGGGCAATACTTCAGGGAAAGATAACCATATAATTACGCAGCATGTCATGTTAAAACAGCATTGGTGTGTGAGCCAAAGGCCATGGTGCAAGAGTAGGTTACCCTAAGTCTAAAGGCATACAATCTCTGCAGAAGCTGGTCCCAGGGAAATGCACTGAGGAGTGAAGGCATATTTGGCTTCTATAAGGGACAGCTTGTGAGAACCACACTCTCTACACCTTCTGTGGCTTCAATGATCAAATAACTTATGGCCAAAACTTGGACACTTTGGAAAAAGCAAATTTTAATATGCCAAGGTAATAGGCGTAAACCAGGACTATAGTAGACATATGGTCACCCTACCTATGGTCATTTAATATTTCTCTTCAACCTGATAACCAAACAAAAACATTTTTCCTTTTTAGAATATCCTGCATATGCTATTTCCAACAGAAGCAGAAGCCACAGGTGACAGGTTATGCTTCAGGTAGGAAATGTTCTTGATCACATCAAAACTCTAGATCTGGGGGAGTAAACAAACTCTACTTACTACTACCCTCTTAAAGTCCTCTTCACTCCAGACTATTTGTATTCCAAATAAACATTTAGTACTTCAGCTATTCAGCAGTATTGAGAAAAAATCTTGAATGGCACATCTATGACTTTGCCTCGACGATTAACCTTTCTAAAATATACTTATTTTTCCCCTATTTTATTTTTCTTTTCTAATTTTCTTACACAAAAGGAGAAACTTCTCCTGTTTATTAGGTCTCTTTAACTTCTCTCAGAGCATCATTTTTCACATTTATGGATTGGGAACAATAACCACCTTATGGGGCTGTTGGGATTAAATAAGACACTGTGTATAAACTATCTATCCCAAGGTGAAGCATGTAGTAGGTGCTTGGTGACAGTGTCATCAACAGCACTATTGCTCTGTCATCAAGTCCTTTGCTGCTGGGCTATCACAGTTGACACCCTCTAAGGCTACCCTGACTGTTAGGAATGGCCCAGGGCCATTCTGCAGTTTTTACTTGGGTGACTTCAGTGATAATCTCTTCCCTCAGGATCAGGCCACTAGCTTTTATGTCTACTTGTGGCCACAACTGCAACCTCCTTTCCTCTTGGTTTCAATTCTGCCACAGCCTAAGGAAACAAAAAAGATTACCAAGCATGCCCAAGTCCTGTTTGAATGGGTTAGGCTCTGAGTAAGGTCAGATAGCTCAAGTGGCTGGGTTTTCATGTTATATCTGCCAGTTGGAGTTTTTCCACCTTTTTTTTTTTTTTTGGCTCTACAGCCCTGTTGTGTTCCTAAGGGCCAGGCCCACAAGGGATACTTCAGAACCACCAATCTATTCCACCAGATGACACAGCAGACCCTAAAGAGAATTGCTCTAACTTAAATAACTTCTAACCTCACCATTTTTCTGGCCCTTCCCAGCCTTTGGCTGTGGTTCTTATGAGAGGGAGGACAGTGTTGACCCATATGTCATTGGTTGTAAACTAGCTATGATCTCTTTGTTACTGCCACCCATCTAACAACCTGAGGCTCTTAGAAAACAATGAATGAAGGGTATAGAAAAAAAAAAAACTTTTAGGAAAGAGACATATTTTTCTCCTTTTATATAAAAAGTACAGAAGTTTTGAAACAATTCAGATTTAATTTGCTGATATATGTACTTAGACAAACATTAAGTTCTATAACATACGTAACATCAACATAGGAAAATAACAAGTTTGTGATTGCACATACCAATAAATAAATATATTTGCTCAAGAATTTTTTTTAAAAAAAGCATACAACCATGTTGTGTGCTCAGAATACCATAGTACACAAGCAAACAAGCGTGGAAGAGAATCAGGTGGTTACAGTTAAGGAACACAGAAAAGAAGCAATCATGATGTGGGAATGTGTCTCCAAGATGTGTGTGGAGATAGTCATGATATATCAATATGCACTCAGCCTGCAAGGGGATAAAACCTTTTACTGTCTCAGAAGAAGCAAAAAGAATTTGATTGATGGCTTGGGGAGAACTAATTTCTGGTCAGATAATCTAGTTCCCAAGGGGCAAACTTGAGGAAAGAGACAATCTCAGTCCTAATGCTTGGAAGTATCTTAAGATCTTAAGATAATAGAGGTGTGCCATCACAGCCACTCAGGCTAGGTGAGTATAATGCTCAAACAGACACAAGTTTAATCCATGTATTCACGTTCTGAGAAAATATTTTATAATTGTGCTAAATTCCGACAATACAGTATCCAACAAAATAAAGGTTCTCAACTTCAAGGGGTTGATAGTTACTGGAAAGAAATGCTAATTATTATGAAGTATGATTTGGGGAATAGAGGAAGATATCATTGGGAAGTTTCTGAGTAGGAACTGGTGGAGCTCAGATTTTAAAAAATAAAAAGAAGCGGAAGAATTTTCTATCACATATGAAGACCAAAGGGAGCCAAAGATTATAGTACGCTAGAAAATATGAAAGTAGTTCAGTACTTCTGAAGCAAAGAGAAATGAGAGTGGACAGAAATAAAACCAGAGAGGTAAGCAGAAACAGCTCACGTGTGGTCTCACAAGCCACTTCAAAGAGTTTAGGTTTGATTTTTAGAGAAAAGAGACCACTGAAGAATGCTGTCACACTAGCAGATTTGCATATTAGAGAGAGCTTTCTGGTTGCTAGATACAGATTGGATTTAAAAAGGGTAAACTTGAATCAAGATTGGAAGTGAAATTGACGCTGGGACATTCAGTAAGAGGATCCAGTCAGACGTAGCGAGGTGATTTTGCAATAGCTGGAAGGAAGACTGCAAAACGCTACAGGAATAGCTTTGAAGTTCCGAGCACCCCTAGAGCCCCAACCTAAGGGAACCCTGGTGGCTTACCTATTTGGTAAAGACATCATCAGACAGACAAACACCACCTTCTGTAGTATGAATCGAGGCCTTTATGTTGAAGAGCTAAAATGGATAACATACAGTGGGGACCTCAATATTGCAAGTGAAAATATGAGGCAGAGAAGTTGGGGAAAGGGGTTCTCTCTTTTTGAGCAAAGAGGATACACACACACATACACACACATCACTTTGAAATATATAAAATATTTTCTCACATTAATTTATGTTTTATTAATATTAGTTTTAATTACTCATTTAGGAACCTAGACATTAAATTTAAATACAAGTAGGCTGGGCACAGTGGCTCACTCCTATATTCCCAGTGCTTCGGGAGACTGAGGTAGGAGGATCACTTGAGGCCAGGAGTTTGAAACCAGCCTGGGCAACACAGAGCCTCTGCAAAAGATCCCATCTGTACAAAAATAAATAAATAAATAAAATTAGCTGGGCGTCGTGACACGTGCCTTTAGTACCAGCTACTTGGGAGGCTGAGGTGGGAGGATCACTTGATCCCAGGAGTTGGAGGCTGCAGTGAGCTGTGATCTCGCCACTGCACTCCCGCCTGGGCAACACAGTAAGACCCTGTCTCAAAAATAAATAAAATAAAATAACATTAAAAAGTGGCTCTCTTAGTGTGGGAGCAAGATTTTGGTCCCCATGATCTCTGTCCCCTAGTATTATCCCTACGAATATGTAAACATTACACAACCAAAGAGACTTTGCATATGGAATAGTTGATAATCAACTGACTTTAAAATAGATATAGTAGCCTAGATTATCCAGGTGGGTCCAATATAATTACATGAGCCCTTAAAAGCAAAAGAGGAAGGGCAGAGTAAGAGATCAAAGAGATGGGGCAGAAGAAGAGGCAGGAGAGATTCAAAGTGTAAAATGACCTCAATCCTCCATTGATGCTTTTGAAGATGAAGGGATCCCATGAGCCAGGGAATGTAGGTGACCTCTAAGAGCTGATAAAGAAAACTCTGGCCAACAGCCAGCAAGGAAACAAGGACCTCAGTTTAACAACCACATAAAACAGAAGTCTGTCAACAACCTGAGTGAGCTTGCAAGCATATTCATCACCAGAGCCTCCAGAAAAATAAGGTAGCCCTTACAATACTTTGACTTCATCTTTGTGAGACTCTTTAAGAAAAGGACCCAGGGGCCGGGCGCGGTGGCTCACGCTTGTAATCCCAGCACTTTGGGAGGCCGAGGCGGGCGGATCACGAGGTCAGGAGATCGAGACCACGGTGAAACCCCGTCTCTA
>NW_026652282.1:124873071-124877209 GCF_009828535.3 Hylobates moloch
ACACAGAGCGAGACTCCGTCTCAAAAAAAAAAAAAAACAAAAAAAGAGATAGAGAAGTGGAGCACAGTTTCCTACAGTATCACAGAGATGGTGAGACAAAAATCAAAGTTCAGGGCTTTATATAACCCAGGTTTGGAAAAACCAAGATCCGGGAGAAAGCAGAAGAGCCAAGAAATGAGTCTGACAGTCTGAGCCACATTTTCCAAGGAGGCATTTACTGATTTCTAAATGGTTGTGTTGGAGAATTCAAGCAGAAAAAAAGATGTTAAAATGATTACAAGCTACTCATCAGCAGTATCATGGAGTTTGGGGCCCAGTAAGGTCAGTGTCCCTGGTAAACCCCAAAAATTTCAGCTGGAATGCTGAAGGGCTACACAAAGAGTAAGGATGGAAAAGAAAGACATGATGCTCTCTTTAAAAAAGATAACAGAGGATTTTGGGTTCCAGACAAGATAAAATACGATCATTTTCCCCATTCCTCTCAAGATTTTACAATTAAAACTCTAGACAAACTACAGCAGAAAATTATAAAAAGTTGCATATAAGTGGAAAGGACAGGCAGACTGGCTAGGGACCTTGGAACTTAAGAAACAACATGGCAGGGAGTTCCCTGCATTTTCTTTTTACCTCCCCCATATCTCAAACTAGGAGTTAGAAAAGCTTGCAACAAAGAACCACCAACAGAGGCAGACAAAAAAAAAAGCCCCAAATAAAAGTCTGCTCTCTCTAGCCAAAGGACCAAGAAAGGGACATCCCAGAAAGACAGAAAACTTATTGATAATACCTGCACTACCGTAGCCAAACACCACAAACAGTCCATCACCAGCAGTGGAAGAGGAGGCCAAGCGAGGGACTCAAACTTTCAACTCCACCCAGCAGTACAGGTAGTCTGAGGTGATGATTCCCTCCTCTGTGGACAGAGCACTGGCAGAGGCTGAGTGAGGAGTCTAGACTCCAAACCCTTTCAACCAGGAGAAGCAGGAGAGCCAGGAAATCATTTATTATTATTATTATTATTATTATTATTGGTTCTCAGTGTCTAAGGAAATTTCTGTCAAATCACTAGCTAAGTTAAGTAAGAAAACACAGACTTCAACGACCACAAAACACATACAGTGAAGTCTTAAAAAATAGTTTAGAGGAGGGAGGTGGAGCAAGATGGCTGATTATAACCCTCCAGTGATTGTCCCCCTGCAAGGAACACTGAATTGAACAACTATCCATGCAAGAAAGCAACTTTATAGGAAAAAAATACTCATGTAAGAGATCAAATTATCTGGTTTCAAGATTTAATATAATATCAAGGGAGGAGGCAATGAAGAGGATAAGACAGTCTTGCATTGCCTACACCACCCCTTCCCTCTCCCCTCACTATGCCTTGTGGAGAGAGAGAATCTGTGTGCTTGGAGGAAGGAGAGCAAGGTGAGTATGGGTCTTTGCATTGGAACTCAGTGGCCGTGTCACAGTGGAACACAATACAAGGCAGAATTCTGCTGGTGCCACGGTGCATTTACACCAGCCCAAGGCCAGAGGGTACTTAGACACCCTTGCAAAAAAAAAAGGCAAGTCCCATTCACCTCCACCATCAGCCAACAAAAGTTGCCTGGGGTCCCAAATAAACTTAAGTGACTGTCAGGGCACAAAGACTGCAGGCCTTGGGCAAGTCCTGGTGCTGTGCTGGTCTCAAAGGCAGTGGACTTGGACTGTGCGTGACCCAGTGCAACACCAGCTATGATGTATAGGGCCTGTGTCATACTTTCCCCAACTCCAGGCAGTGCATCTCAAGGAAGACAGTCCTTCCACTTGGGGGAAGGAGAGAGAAGAGTACAGAGGATTTTGTCTTGCAACGTGGATACCAGCTCAGCCACAGTAAAATAAAGCACCAAGCAAATTCCTGAAGCCCCTAATTCCTGGCCCTACCTCCTGGATGGCATTCCTTGACTCACCCTGGGCCAGTAGGGAATCGCTACCCTGAAAGGAAGGACCCAGTCCTGGCAGGATTCACCACCTACTGACTAAAGAGCTCTTGGGCCTTGAATAAACATTAGTGGTAGCTAGGCAATAGATTCCATGGCCCTTGGACAAGATCCAGTACTGTGCTGGCTTCAGGTGTGACACAGCACAGTCCTAACCATGGAGGCCATGAGAGTGTTCACATCACCTCTCCCCTAACTCCAGATAGCCCATCATGGAGAGACAGGCTGCTTCTAATTAATGGAAAGAGAGGGAAAGCAACAGGCTTTGCGGGTAATCTAGGGAATTCTCCCTTATCTTACTTAAGCCCACCACGACGGTGCCTCTTGGGGTCTGCAAGAGTCACATCATTCCTGAGTTTAGTGTGCTCCCAAGTGCGGATACAGCTGCAATGACCCCAGGCTTAAATCACAAGATACATGAGAGAGAGGACCAACAAAACAACCAGAAAACAGACGACAAAATGGCAGTAAGAAGTTCGTACCTATTAACAATAACCTTTAATGTAAATGGACTAAATTTTCCAATAAAAGATATGGAGTGGCTGAATGGATTTAAGAAAACAAGACCCAAATCTATGTTGTCTGTAAGAAATTCACTTCACCTGTAGAGACACATGTAGAATGAAAAGAAAAAAAGGATGGAAAAAGATATTCCAGGCAAATGGAAACCCAAAACAGAAGGATTAGCTACCTTATATCAGATAAAATACATTTCAAGACAAAAAAAAAAAACTATAAAAAGAGAAAGGGAATGTAATTATATGAAAATAAAGGGGTCAGTTCAGCACGAGGATATTACAATTTTAAATATCTATGCACCTAACACTGGAATATATATATATATAGGATTTGAAGGGCAAAGATTTTGGAGTTAAAGAAAACTTGCTGAGGCGAGCCTGATACTCTATACTTCTTAATCCCTGTCAGAATTTGCTGACTGGTAAGTTACCAAGTAAATAACACAGCCAGAAAGGCTGAAAAGTCAAGCAGAAAGCAATGATTAAGAGATAGAGAAGTGGAGCACAGTTTCCTACAGTATCACAGAGATGGTGAGACAAAAATCAAAGTTCAGGGCTTTATATAAACCAGGTTTGGAAAAACCAAGATCCGGGAGAAAGCAGAAGAGCCAAAATAAAGGCATGGAGGAAGATCTACCAAGCAAATGGAAAAGAAAAAAAGGCAGGGGTTGCAATCCTAGTCTCTGATAAAATAGACTTTAAACCAACAAAGATCAAAAGAGACAAAGAAGGCCATTACACAATGGTAAAGGGATCAATTCAACAAGAAGAGCTAACTAGCCTAAATATATATGCACCCAACACAGGAGCACGCAGATTCATAAAGCAAGTCCTGAGTGACCTACAAAGAGACTTAAACTCCCACACAATAATAATGGGAGATTTTAACATCCCACTGTCAACATTAGACAGATCAACGAGACAGAAAGTTAACAAGGATACCCAGGAATCGAACTCAGCTCTGCACCAAGTGGACCTAATAGACATCTACGGAACTCTCCACCCCAAATCAACAGAATATACATTTTTTTCAGCACCATACCACACCTATTCCAACATTGACCACATAGTTGGAAGTAAAGCTCTCCTCAGCAAATGTAAAAGAACAGAAATTATAACAAACTGTCTCTCAGACCACAGTGCAATCAAACTAGAACTCAGGATTAAGAAACTCACTCAAAACCACTCAACTACATGGAAACTGAACAACCTGCTCCTGAATGACTACTGGGTACATAACGAAATGAAGGCAGAAATAAAGATGTTCTTTGAAACCAATGAGAACAAAGACACAACATACCAGAGTCTCTGGGACACATTCAAAGCAGTGTGTAGAGAGAAATTTATAGCACTAAATGCCCACAAGAGAAAGCAGGAGAGATCCAAAATTGACACCCTAACATCACAATTAAAAGAACTAGAAAAGCAAGAGCAAACACATTCAAAAGCTAGCAGAAGGCAAGAAATAACTAAAATCAGAGGAGAACTGAAGGAAATAGAGACACAAAAAACCCTTCAAAAAATTAATGAATCCAGGAGCTGGTTTTTTGAAAAGATCAACAAAATTGATAGACCGCTAGCAAGACTAATAAAGAAGAAAAGAGAGAAGAATCAAATAGACGCAATAAAAAATGATAAAGGGGA
>NW_026652282.1:124877609-124907457 GCF_009828535.3 Hylobates moloch
GCTGCATATCTACAACTATCTGATCTTTGACAAACCTGACAAAAACAAGCAATGGGAAAAGGATTCCCTATTTAATAAATGGTGCTGGGAAAACTGGCTAGCCATATGTAGAAAGCTGAAACTGGATCCCTTCCTTACACCTTAGACAAAAATTAATTCAAGATGGATTAAAGACTTACATGTTAGACCTAAAACCATAAAAACCCTAGAAGAAAACCTAGGCAATACCATTCAGGACATAGGCGTGGGCAAGGACTCCATGTCTAAAACACCAAAAGCAATGGCAACAAAAGCCAAAATTGACAAATGGGATCTAATTAAACTAAAGAGCTTCTGCACAGCAAAAGAAACTACCATCAGAGTGAACAGGCAACCTACAAAATGGGAGAAAATTTTCACAACCTACTCATCTGACAAAGGGCTAATATCCAGAATCTACAATGAACTCAAACAAATTTGCAAGAAAAAAACCAACAACCCCATCAAAAAGTGGGCAAAGGACATGAATAGACACTTCTCAAAAGAAGACATTTATGCAGCCAAAAAACACATGAAAAAATGCTCATCATCACTGGCCATCAGAGAAACGCAAATCAAAACCACAATGAGATACCATCTCACACCAGTTAGAATAGCAACCATTAAAAAGTCAGGAAACAACAGGTGCTGGAGAGGATGTGGAGAAACAGGAACACTTTTACACTGTTGGTGGGACTGTAAACTAGTTCAACCATTGTGGAAGTCAGTGTGGCAATTCCTCAGGGATCTAGAACTAGAAATACCATTTGACCCAGCCATCCCATTACTGGGTATATACCCAAAGGACTATAAATCATGCTGCTATAAAGACACATGCACACGTATGTTTATTGCGGCACTATTCACAATAGCAAAGACTTGGAACCAACCCAAATGTCCAACAACGATAGACTGGATTAAGAAAATGTGGCACATATACACCATGGAATACTATGCAGCCATAAAAAACGATGAGTTCATGTCCTTTGTAGGGACATGGATGAAACTGGAAACCATCGTTCTCAGTAAACTATCGCAAGGACAAAAAACCAAACACCGCATGTTCTCACTCATAGGTGGGAATTGAACAATGAGAACACACGGACACAGGAAGGGGAACATCACACTCCGGTGACTGTTGTGGGATGGGGGGAGGGGGGAGGGACAGCATTAGGAGATATACCTAATGCTAAATGCCGAGTTAATGGGTGCAGCACACCAACATGGCACATGGATACATATGTAACAAATCTGCACATTGTGCACATGTACCCTAAAACTTACAGTATAATAATAATTTAAAAAAAGAAGTAATAAAATGTCTTCTATCAAAGAAAATCTCAGGACCTGATGGCTTCACTGCCGAATTCTATCAAACATTTAAAGAAGAACTAACATAAATTCTACTGAAACTGTCCCCCAAAAATGGAGAGGGAATACTTCCAAACTCATTCTATGAGGCCAGTATTACACCAATACTAAAACCAGAGGAAGATGCAACAACAACAACAAACTGCAGGCCAACATCACTAATGAACATAGATGCTAAAATCCTCAACAAAATACTAGTAAGCTGAATTCAACAACACATTAAAAAGATCACTCATCATGACCAAGTGAGATGAGTCAGGAATAAAAGGATGTTTCAACATATGCAAACCAATCAGTGTGATACATTATTATCAACAGAATGAAGGAAAAAACCATATGATCATTTCAACTGATGTCAAGAAAAAAAGCATCCAATAAAATTCAACATCCCTTCATGACAAAAACTCTCAAAATCTGGGTACAGAAAGAACATATCTCAACATGATAAAAGCCATATATGACAAACCTACACTAGTATCATACTGAGCAGGGAAAAATGGAAAGTCTTTCCTCTAACATCTGGAACAAAAGAAGAATGCTCACTTTTGCCACTTTTATTCAACATAGTACTGGAAGTCCTAGCCAGAGCAATTAGACAAGAGAAAGAAATAAGGGGCATGCAAACTGGAAAAGAAGAAGCCAAATTATCCTTTTTTGCAGGTATAATCTTATATTGTTAAAAACCAAAAGATTCTACCAAAAAAACTACTATAACTGATTTTTCAAAACTCAGTAAAATTGCAGGATACTAAGTCATCGTGCAAAAATTAGTAGCATGTTTATATGTCAACAGTGAACAATCTGAAAAAGAAACAAAGAAAGTAATCCCATTTACAATAGCTACAAATAAAATAAAATATCTAGAAATAAAGTTAAACAAAAAATGAAAGATATCTACCATGAAAACTGCAAAATGTTGATGTAAGAAATTGTCAGACAAGAAAATGGAAAACTAGTTCATGGATTTTTGAAGAATCAATACTGTTAAAATGTCCATTCTATGCAAAGCAATCCACAGAGTCAATGTAGTCCCTATCAAAATGCCAAAGATATTCTTCACAGAAATAGAGAAAATTGTCCTAAATGTATATGGAACCACAACCACCAAGGACCAGGAGAAGCCAAAGTCATCCTGAGGGAAAAAAAAAGCCTGGAGAAATCATATTACCCGACTTTAAATTATACTACAAATGTATAGTAACTAAAGTAGCATGGCCCTGGCATAAAAACAGACATACAGACCAATGGAATAGAATAGATAAATCAGATATAAATCCATGCATTTGTGGCCAATTCATTTTTGACAAAGGTGCCAAGAACATACACTGGGACAAGGACATCCCTTCAATATATGTTGCTGAGAAAAGTGGATATCCAACATGCAGAAGAAAGAAATTCAACTCCTGCTTCTCACCATACATAAAAATAAAATTGGCCAGGCCTGGTGGCTCATGCCTGTAATTCCAATGCTTTGGGAAGCTGAGGCAGGAAGATCGCTTGAGGCCTGGAGTTTGAGATCAGCAGGTAACATAGTGAGACCCAATCTCTACAAAAAATAATTTTAAAAAAAGTATCCAGGCATGGTGGTACATGCCTGTAGTTTCTGCTATTCAGGAGGTTCACTCTTGTCTAGGAGTTTGAGGTTATAGTGAGCTATGATTGCACCACTGCACTCCAGCCAGGGTGACAGAGTGATACCCTGTCTCTAAAGAAAGAAAGCAATCAATCAAATCAAAATGGGTTAAAAACTTAAATCTAAGATACGAAACTATAAAACTACTGAAAGAAAACGTTAGGGAAACACTCCAGGACACTGGTCTGTGCAAAGATTTATTGACTAAGACGTCAAAAGCACAGGCAAACAAAGCAAAAATGGACAAATGGAGTCACATAAAGCCAAAAGTCTACACCGCAAAGAAAACAATCAAGAAAGTGGCCACTTGTAGAAGAAAATATCTGCAAACTACCCATGTGAAAAGAGATTAATAACCAGAATATACAAGGAGCCCAAACAACTCAATACCAAAAAAAATCTGATTTAAAAATGAACAAAAGATAGGCAATAATGAATGCTGGCAAAGATGTGCAGAAAAGGCAACCCTCATACACTGTTGGTGGAAGGTAAATTAGTACAGCCACTATGGAGAACAGTACAAAGATTCCTCAAAAAAATAAAAAGAGAACTATCATATGACCTAGCAATCCCACTGTTGGTTATATACCCAAAAGAAAGGAAATCAGTCTAACAAAGAGATATCTGCACTGTTATGTTTATTGCAGCTCTATTAACAATAGGCAAAATAGAGAATCAACCTAAAGTCCATCAATGAATAAATGGGTAAAGGAAATGTGGGACATATATACAATGAAATATTATTTCTCATAAAAAAAAATGAAATCCTGCCATTTGCAAAAACATGGATGGAACTGCAGGACATTATTCATTATGTTAAGTGAACTAAGCCAGGCATGAAAAGAAAAACTTTGCACGTTCTCACTCATTTGTGAGAACTAAAAATTAAAACAACTGAACTCATCAACATAAAGAGTAGAATGAGGGTTATCAGACGCAGAGAAGGGTTGTGGGGGGAAGGATAAAGAAGTAATGGTTATCGAGCACAAATATACAGTTAGAAGGAACAAGAGATAGTATTTGATAGTACAACAGGGTGAATATAGTTAACAGTAATTTATCGTGTATTTTTTTTTTTTTTTTTTTTTTTTTGAGACGGAGTCTCGCTCTGTCACCCAGGCTGGAGTGCAGTGGTGCAATCTCGGCTCACTGCAAGCTCTGCCTCCCGGGTTCACGCCATTCTCCTGCCTCAGCCTCTCCGAGTAGCTGGGACTACAGGCGCCCGCCACCACGCCCAGCTAATTTTTTTGTATTTTTAGTAGAGACGGGGTTTCACTGTGGTCTCGATCTCCTGACCTCGTGATCCGCCCGCCTCGGCCTCCCAAAGTGCTGGGATTACAAGCGTGAGCCACCGCGCCCGGCTTATCGTGTATTTTTAAATTAAAAAAAGTGAAAGTGGAAGGTTCCTAACACAAGGAAATGAAAAATGCTTGAGGTGATGGTATTATGCCATTTGATCAATACACATTGTATGCCTGAATCAAGACATCAAATGCACCCCATAAATATGTATAACTATCATGTATCCATAATAATTAATAACAAATTTTATATTTAAAAAACAAAAACATCACATATACTCCATCAACATATAGAACTATTATGTACCCATAATTATTTCAAATAAAAATTTTAATTATTAAAAAATTAAATAAATTGTTTTAAAAAATCATTAAACAAACAAACTCACAAAAATGCAATAGTAACCAATCCTGGGGAGGTGGGAAAATTTAGTCTCCACAGTGAACACCATATAATATTCAAAATGAATATTATTCCAAAAACATTTCCCCAAAGAAGATATACAAATCACATAAAAATACAAGACAATATGTGTCATTCACAACAAAAAAGAAAACTAATAGAAACTGTCCCTGGACAAAATTAAGACATTGGACTCACTAGGAAGAGACTTCAAATAAACTATTTTAAAAATGTTCAAAGAGCTAAAGAAAACCATGAGCAAAGACTAGAGGAAACCAGGAGAAAAATGTCTCACCAAATAGAAATTATCAATAAGAAATAGAAATTATAAAAAGGAATGAAGGCTGCATGTGGTGACTCACGTCTGTAACCCCAGCACTTGGGGAGGCCAAGGCGGGAAGATCACTTGCAACCAGGAGTTCAAGACCAGCCTGGGTAACATAGTGAGACACTGTATCTACAAAATTAAAAAATAAGAAATTAGCTGGGCATGGTGGTATGTGCCCGTAGTCAAAGCTGCTTGAGAGGCTGAGGTGGGAGGATCACTTGAGCCTAGCAGATGGAGGCTGCAGTGAGCCACGATCGTGCCACTGAACTCAAGCCTGGGTGACAGAGTGAGACCCTGTCTCAAAAACGAACAACAACCAAAATAAGTGATAAAAAAAAGAACCAAATAAAAATTCTGAAGTTAAAAAGTATAGTAACTGGAATGAAAATTTTACTATAAAGATTCAACAGTAGATTTGAGCAGCAGAAAAAAAGAATCAATTGGAATTACTTTCTGAAGACAAAAAAGAAAAAAAATGAAGAAAAATGTTGGGGCAACTGCATATCCACATGCAAAAGGAGTTGGATCTGTTTCACTTATCATATGCAAAATTTAACTCAAAATTGTTCAAACATCTACCTCTAAGAGCTAACACTATAAAATTATTAGATGAAAAATAGAGGTTAGTCTTCATGAACATGAATTAGGCAATAATTTCTTAGATACAACACCAAAAGCACAAGGAACAAAATAAAAGATGGATAAATTGGATTCCATCAAAAACAAAAACTTTTGTGCATCAAATGATGCAATCAAGGGAGTGAAAAGACATCCACAAGTGAGAAAAAATATTTGCTCATTATCTATCTGCAACGGGTCTAGTATCCTCAATATATAAAGAACTGTTACAACTCAGTAACAAAAATTAATTACCTAATTAAAAGATGGGCTACAGAAAATTTCCAGTATGTAAATTATATCTCGATAAAGCTGCTTTTTAAAAAAAGAATCACATAAAGGTTACCAGCTTCTTACCAAATTTTTTTTAGTGGGCTAAGGAATGAATAAACATTTCTCCAAAAAAAGATACAGAAATGACCAACAAGCACACGAAAAAATGTTCAACATCATTTAGCCAACATGAAATGCAAATAAAAATTGTAACATACCACTTCACATCCACTAAGATGGTGACATTAAAAAAAAAAGATAAAAACAAGTGTTCATAAAGATATGGAAAGATTAGAACCCTTATGTATTGCTGATGAGAATGCAAATTGGCTCAGCTACTGTTTAAAAACAGTTTGGTGAGTCCTCAGTAAGTTAAACACAGAATTCACTTATGACTCAGCAATTCCACTCCTGGGTATATACCCAAAAGAGTTCAAAACATATGTTCAAATGAAAAATTGTACATGAATGTTCATAGCAGTACAGTTCACAGTAGACAAAAGATGGAAACAACATAAATATCTGTCAATGGATGAGTGGATAAACAAATGTCACATACACATTGTGAGTATGAGGCAACCATATAATGTGGCAACTATACAATGGAATATTATTTTTCCATAAAAAGAAATGAAGTACTAATACATTCTATAATATGGATGAACCTAGAAAACATTATGTTAAGTGAAAGAAAACGGACATAAAAGACCACATATTGTATGATTCCATATATACAAAATATCCAGAATAGGTAAATCCATAGAGACAAAATGAAGATTAGTGTTCATGAGGGGTTTGAGAAAGAGGGGAATGGGGAGTAACTGCCTAATAGGTATGAGGTTTGCTTTTGGGGTGACAAAGTCTTCTGGAACCAGATAGCGCTAATGGTTGCACAACAATGTGAATGTATTAAATGTCACTGAAACGTACACTTTAAAATGGTTTAAAAAAGAATAATAATAAAACCTAAGAGACATGTGGAACATTTGCATAATGGGCGTTTCAGAGGAGGAGGAGAGAGAAAAGAGCAGAAAGAACATTTGAAGAACTAATGGCTGAAAATTTCCCAAATTTTAAGAAAGACATGACTCCATGAAACCAAGAAGTGCAACAAACTTCAAGTTTAATAAATTCAAATACATCCAGGCCAAGACACTTTATGATTACATTTTTGAAAGACAAAAACAAAAAATTTTGAAAGCAGCATGAGAGAAGCAACTTATCACATGTAAATGATGCTCAATAAGATTATCAGCTGAATTCTCACCAAAAACCTTAAAGAATGAAATCCCAGGCCAGATGGCTTCACTAGAGAATTTACCATATATTAAAAAAAATAACTACAATTCAACAAAATCTCTTTTCAAAAGGTGAATAGGAAGGAACGGTAATAAACAGATTTTATGAGGCCAGTATTGTCCTGGTTCCAAAAACCAAACAAGGGCAGCACACAAAAAAAGGAATATTATAGGCAAATATCCTTCATGAATATAAACACAAAAATCCTCAAGAAAATATTAGCAAATTGAGTCCATCAAATACAAAACTAATTATACATCTTAACTAAGTAAGATTTATTCCAGTTAGGCAAGGTCGGTTGAACATTTGAAAATCAATTTAACCCAACATAACGACATGCTAAAGAGGCAAAACTATAAAATGCAGAAATATCATTTCACGAAATCCAATACCTATTCATGATTTATAAAAAAAAAAAAAACTTGCAGCAAACTAGGCATGGAAGAATACTTGCTCAACTTTATAAAGAACACCTGAAAAAAACATTGAGCTGAATCATAGTTCATGGTGAAATGTTTCCTCCTAAAATCAAGGCGAAGGTGTCCGTTCTTACCACTTTAACTTAACATAATATTAGAAATCCTAACCAGTAAAATAAAGGGGAAAAAAAGGAAACAAAAAGCCTACAGAACGGAAAGAAAGACTTTAAACTGTCTCTGTTTGCAGATAACAATTTATTATGTAGAAAATCCCAAGGAATAAAAAAAAATCTCCTACCACTAATGAGTTTGTCAAAGTACAGGACGCAGATCAATATGCAAAAAAAAAATCAATTTTATTTCTGTATACTAGCAACAGACTTACAAAGCAAAATAAAAAAAGCTGTTGTCATTTAAATATAAAATAGTAAAAGCACTCTGGAAAATTGTTTGGCAGATTCTTAAAAACTACACATGCACATACCATAAGATGTATCGATGTCATTCTTGGACATTCATCCCAAAGAAATGGAATTTTATGTACACATGAAAACCTGTACATGGATGTTCACACCACCTTTATTTTTAATAGGATCAAGCTGGAGACAACGCAAAAATATTTTTACAGGTAAATAAACAGATTCTAGTACATTCACACTACAGAATACTACTTAGTAATGAAAAGGAACCAATTACTGGTATCAAGTACTGCTGCATGTATTGAAGTAACCTGAATGGAACTCAAGATCATCATGCTTAGTAAAAGTGTCATTCTTTCACCAAAGAAAATATACATATGATAAACAAGCATACGACAAGATTCTCAGCATCATATATCATTAGGGAATTGCAGATTAAAACAACAATGAAATACCACTTTCATCTATTACAGTGGCTAAATTCCAAAACATTGACAATACCAAATGCTGATGAGGATGTGGAACAACAGGAATTCTCATACATTGCTGCTGGTGACGCAAAATGATACAACCAGTTTGGAAGACAGTCTGGCAGTTACTTACAAAACTAAACATACTTTTACCATATGATCCAGCAGTAACACTCCTTGGTATTTATCCAAATGATTTGAAAGTTTATTTACAAGCAAAAGCCTACACAAAAATGTTTATAGCAGCTTTGCTCATAATTGCCAAAACTTGGAAGCAACCAAGATGACCTGTGACACATACAAACAATGGAATATTATTCAGCACTAAAAAAAAATGAGCTATCGAACCACCAAAAAAAAACCATGGAGGAATCTTAAATACATATTGCTAAGTGAAAGAAGCCAATCAGAAAAGGCTACAGACTGTGTGGTGCTAATTATATGACATTTTGGAAAATACTACATAAAGACTAAAAAGATTAGTGGTTGCCAAGGGCTTGGAGGAAAAGAGGGAGAGTTAAGTAGGCGGGCCACTGGGGATTGTTAGGGCAATGAAACTATCCTGTAATGGTGGATACAATGCATTATACATTTGTCAAAACCCATAGAACTGTGCAACACAGAGTGAACCCTAATGCAAACTATGTACTTTAGTTAATAATAACGTATCTAATATTGGCTCATTAATAGTAACAACTGTACCACATTATGCAAGATGTTAATAATAGGGGAAACTCAGAGGGAGAGGAGGAAAAGAATATATAGGAACTCTGTACTTTCTCCTCAATTGTTCTGTAAACCTACAACTACTCTAAAATATAAACTCTATTAATTTTCTAAAAGCCAATTTTTAAAAAGTTACATAGTATATAATTACAATTATGTAATATTATCAAACTGACACAACCATAGAGATGGAGAACAGATTCATGGTTTCAGGGAAAGAGACAGGGATGGATACTACTATAAAGGAGTAACATGAGGGGTTTTATATTTATGGTGATTGATCAGTTCTTTATCTTGATTGTGATGGTGATTACATAAATCTATACATAGGATTATATTGCATAGAACTATAGACATAGACACACAAAAGAGTGCATGTCAAACCATTCCTTTATTGTTGCAATAGAATAATATTAATGAAGTCTATGGCATAGTTAACATTGTACTACTGTCATATCAGAATTCCCATTGGGTGACTCTAAGTAAAAAGTTTATAGGTCTCTATGTACTTCCCATGAGTTTATTATTTGCAACTTCCCATGAGTTTATTATTTCAAAATAAAATACATTTTAAAAGGTAACATTAACTAGGGCTTTCTCTATTTTCATTTAAAATGCCCAGCATTCAAACAGCAATTACCAATAATAAGATAAGACTCATAAAGGAAAAGAAAATACTACAAAAAGTCTCAGATGCAATCTATGTACTGTAATAATTGCATGGCCAATTAAATAATGATGATTCATTTTTTAAGAAAATAGACATAATGGAAATTTTCATATAATACTGGAATCTATAAAAATGAAAAAATAGATATTCTAGAATTAAATATGTCATAACTGGATTTCAGGATGTAATAACTGTAACTAATAGTACCGGCCATCAGACACCAGCAAAGATACCTATGATTGCAACAAAATAATTAACAAACTTAACCTAAATGACATACTTAAAACATAACACCCAAAAGTGCAAGAATTGCATTTTTTGAAATACATATTTAACCTAAACAAAATTTACTGTAGAATGGGCCATGAAGCAGACCACACCAATTTCAAATGATTGGAGTCAAAATATATTCTCTGACCACAATTTAATTAAGTTAGAAAAAATTAACAACAAATAGAAAATCATCTCAATTTGGAAATTAAGCAAATTAATTCTAAATAAACCATGGTGCAAAGAAGAAATCCAAATTAAACCAGAAAATATCTTGTACTACCTGAAAATGAAAATATAGCAAATCAAAATTTCTGGGATACAACAGAGCCATTATCAGAGAGAAATTTATAGCCTTAGATACATGTATTTGAAAAGAAGGAAGTATATAAATCTGTGATCTAATTATACATCTAAAATAGTAGAATAAAAGCAAGTTAAAACCGAAGAAAGTAGAAAGAACAAAATAACAAATATAAAATCAAAAATCAATGAAATAAAAAATCTGTAATAAAGAGGCACAGCAAATACAAAAGTTGGTTGATTCCTCAGGGATCTAGAACTAGAAATACCATTTGACCCAGCCATCCCATTACTGGATATATACCCAAAGGATCATAAATCATGCTGCTATAAAGACACATGCACACACATGTTTACTGCAGCACTATTCACAATAGCAAAGACTTGGAACCAACCCAAATGTCCAACAACGATAGACTGGATTAAGAAAATGTGGCACAAATACACCATGGAATACTATGCAGCCATAAAAAATGATGAGTTCATGTCCTTTGTAGGCACATGGATGAAGCTGGAAACCATCATTCTCAGCAAACTATCGCAAGGACAAAAAACCAAATACCACATGTTCTCACTCATAGGTGGGAATTGAACAATGAGAACACATGGACACAGGAAGGGGAACATCACACACTGGGGTCTGTTGTGGGGTGGGGGGAGGGGGGAGGGATAGCATTTGGAGATATACCTAATGTTAAGTGATGAGTTAGTGGGTTCTGCACACCAACATGGCACATGTATACATATGTAACTAACCTGCATGTTGTGCACACGTACCTTAAAACTTAAGGTATAATAAAAAATAAAATAAAAAATAAATGTAACACAAAAAAAAAGAAAAAAGAAAATTAAAAGCCACCAGCAAGCCTAATGAATAACAAATGAAAATAACCAAACAACTAATGTTAGGAATAGAAATGAGGGCATCATTACAGATCCAATAGACACTAAAGAGAGAAGAGGCATCATATTTTTAAAATGGACTTTATGCCAAAAAACATGAAAATTTAGAAAAACAGGTATTTCTTTGAAAACATAAAACTGACAAAAGAAGGTAATAAAAACATCCCAATACTCCTATAACTCTTAAAGAAATTGAATCTATCACTAAAGACTTTCCCCCAAAGAAAACTTGAGTCCCAGATGGCATTACCAGTGAATTCTTCTCAACATTTAAAGAATAAATAGCATCAGTCTTACATAATATCTTCCAGAATGTAAAAAAAAAATAGTTTTTCATCCCAATTCATTTTTCAAGCTAACATAACCTTAATCCCAAAACCTCACACAAACTTGACAGAAAAAAGAAAATTGATGGCTAATCTCACTTATAAATGTGGGTGCAAAAATTTTAAAACTCACACATATACACACACATTCATACACATAGTTCCCATCCTGTGTTGCAAAATAACACGAAGAGTAGGATTTATATAAAGAATAAAAGGCTGGTTTAACACTTGAAAATCAATCAATGCAGTTCACCATATTAACAGAATAAAGGAGAAAAATATATGATCAACTCAATCGATGTAGAAAAAAAAAATCTGATAAAATTCAATACCCATTAATGATTCTTTTAAAAAGTCTTTGCAAACTAAAAATAGAAACTTCTTAATCTGATAAAGGGTATTTTAAAAACTCTATAGTGAAAATCATACTTAATGGTGAAATAATGAGAAATTTCCCCCTAAGGTCTGGAATGAAATAGAAGATGCCTATGATCTCTGCTTACGTTCAGCATTGTACTAGAGGTCTAAGGCAATACAATAAGGCAGGAAAAATATGAAATTTGTAAAAACTTAAAATCAAGAAATAAAAATTAAATTATCTGAAAAATTAATGAAACTACAGATAAATTAGTAGCATTAATAAATGGATTCATCAATACCTCTGAGCACAAGATCAATATTCTAAAACTGATTATATTTTAAATACCACAAAAAATATTTAGAAAGTGATTTTTTTACAGATACATTTAAAATAGCATCAAATAACACTAAAAAATAAAAACATAATAAATGGATATATCATGTTCCCAAATTAGAAGACTCCAATTGGTAAAAATAATAATTATCCCAAAATTGACCATAGATTTTGTGCAATTGCAAAACAAATTCCAAGAGGTCCTTTACTGTGTGGGAATTGGCAACCTGATTCTAAAATTTAGAAGGAAAAGGACAAAGAGGGATTATACTACCAGATTAATTAGTTGGTTAACTTTTGGATATCCAGATAGAAATGAATAACTCTTGAATACTACCACACATCATACAAATAAATAAATTATAGATTGATATGGTTTGGCTCTGTGTCCCCAAACAAATCTCACCTCAATTATAATCCCCATAATTCTCACGTGTCAAGGTCGGGACCAGGTGGAGATATTGGATCCTGTCACACTGTGAAGAAGGTGCCTGCTTCTCCTTTATCTTCCACCGTGATTGTAAGTTTCCTGAGGCCTCCCCAGCAATGTGGAACTGTGAGTCAATTAAACCTCTTTCCTTTATAAATTACCCAGTCTCGGGTATTTCTTCATAGCAGAGTGAGAATGGACTAACACATTGATATTTACACATTATACACACACACACACACACACACACACAAAAGGCACCTATATATACAATTAATACATACCTTTCATTATATAGGTACAGTAAGTCCTCACTTTAATGTTGTCAGTAGGTTCTTGGAAACTGCAATTTTCAAGGAAACAACATACTGTAAGCCACAGAAATTTACTCTTGTTTATATCAATTAGCTTATGGTAAAATTGGTTTTGTTATATAGTATGCTGTTTCCATGAAAGTCATAGTTTCCAAGAACCTATTGATGCCATTAAGTGAAGACTTACTTACTGTATATATATCATTAAATATATACGTGTGTTTGTATAATGTAAAACAATAAAGCTTCTAGAGGATAACATAGGATAATATCTTCATGATACTGAGGTAGGCAAGTATTTCTTAAACGGAACTAAAAAGTATTAACCATAAAGTAAAAGTCTGATCAATTAGACTAAATTAAAATTAAGAATATCTGCTCATCAAAAGACAATACAAATAAAAGTGAAAAGACAAGCCCCATGGGGTGGGAAAAGATATATGCAATACATATATCTGACAGAGGACTAGTATTCAGAATATAAAGAATTATAAATCAGTAAAAAAAAAAAAAATGGCGACAATTGAATAGACTAATGAACAAATTATTTGAATAAACTTTTCAAAAAATGTTTAAGAACATCCAAATGGCAAATAGCATATGAAATTATGATCAATCTCATAAGTCATCAGCGAAATGTAAATCTAAATTACTATGATAAGATACCAAAACAAGCATATTATAATACCTAAAATTTAAATGTATAACAGTAGTAATTGGTGGGCAGGATGGAGAGCCATTAGATCTTTCATACACTGCCGGTGGATGTGTAAATCTGAACAAAAACTTTGGAAACTTCTTGGCAGTATCTAATAAGTTGAAAATATGCATACCCTATGACCCCAAAATTCTCATCTTAGTTATACAGACAACAAAATGTAGACATGTGTTCAGCAAAAGAAATGTATACAAATGTTTTATGGCAACATTACTTATAATAGTATCAAACGAGATAAAACTTAAATGCCATCAACAGTAGGAGGGATATATAATTGTGGTATATTTATAGAAGAGACTACTACATAGCACTAAAAATTAATGAACTATAGCTTTTGCAACAACGTGGATGAATCTCAAAAACATGTTGAATAAAACAAGCCATACACAAGAAAGTACATGCTGGAGTATAAAGAATATTATTCGACTTATATAAAGTTTAAAAACAAGTGAAACTACTCCAAGAAATCAGGATATTAGTTATCTTTGTGGGGGGAGTATGGACAATGACCAAGAAAGACGTAAAGAGATGGTTCCGGTGGGTTAATTTTTTTTTTTTTTATTTTCTGACCCTGATAGTGGTTACATTTAACAAAAATTCATTGAGCTGTACAAGTAGGATTTTGCATTTTTTCCATATATGCTATACTTCAATTTAGAAAGTTTACTTTAAACAAAACAGCTATTGAAAAGAAGACCCGAGTAAATGGAAATATAGCACGTTTCTGACTGGAGAGAGCGAATTATTTTATAGATACCAATGGTTTCGAGATTTTCTATAATGTAATGTACTTCTAATAAAATTCCCAACACAATATTCTTAAAGATTGAGGAAATGTTGCTCAAAGGACACAAAATTTCAGTTTAACAGTAGGAATGAATTTAAGAGATCTACTATACAACATGGTGACAATAGTCCATGACAATCTATTGTATATTTGAAACTCGCTAGAAGAGTATATTTCAAGCAATCTCACCAAAAGGATGTGAGGTAATACATATGTTAATTAACTCTATTTAGACATTCCACAATGTATACATATTTCAAAACATCATGTTGTATGCCATAAATATGTACATTTTTCATTTGTCCATTAAAATAAAAACTTGTCAAGCTTAATGTTTATAAGAAAATGCTTGTAATTATATTTTGAAAAATGCTATGAGAAGATATTTCATCTAATAATGAACAACAAATACTATAAAACTAAAGAAATGAAGCATTGTAGTACTAGAATATTTGTGTGTCATGATGTGTATGCACAAAAACACTGGTGACAGGTGTTGCCTCCTCACAGGGGAACTTGTTGACACTTGGGAACAAATGGTAAAGAGATTTACTTTTCACTGCAGACAATTTTGTACTGAATTATGACCCTTGTGCATGAATTAGTTATTTTAAAAAACCGGAAAAATTTAAAGTTTGGTACTGAGGTAAAAATAGAAAAAGAATAAGTGAAATTAAATCAAGGGTTCCAGGAATAGATTCATATGTATACAGGAATTTAGTGTAGGATGAAAGAACAATTTATGACCAATGAGGAAATTATGAAGTATTCAATAAGTTGCACTGGACAAATGTATCCTTTTAGAAAATAAAGTTAGGCTTTTATGCACAATGGAATAAAATGCTACTAAATGTGAACAACAAATACTGAATATATGAAAATATTTAGGAGCATATTTTTATGAACTTGGGAAAGATGAAGATATTTCTGTACACTTTAATTTTACACTTCTCTGTAACAAAAAAATCAATAATGTTAGAGCTAAGCAACAGATTAGGGTTTAGAAGAAAATATTAACATTCCTGATATATGAGGAGCTAATACGAATCAGTAATTAAAACATCAAAGAAAATACAAAATTGAAAAAAGGATGTGGACAAATAATTACCAAGGATATTGGTATTACAGTTGGATTACAAATGGAATATACACATGGATAACAAATGTAATATTACATTTGGATATTACAAATGGATAACAAATGTAAAAATATATTCAACCTCAATAGCAATCATAAAAATATACACTAAAACAACATTTTAAAACTGTGGGAGGATAACTAATATATTAATTTAAAAGTTAGCTATTTTAGGGTCGTGGGAAAAGAACATGATTCATAGGGATTGTAATAAGAACAATTTTTGTGTTGTGTATCTTTATTTTTCATTTTATTTTTGAACTATGTGATTGAATTAATTTTCTCTAGATCCCAGCATTCTCTCAAAATCAAATAATCTTCCATCATTCCCTATCTCAGTGAACAGTACCATCATCTACCCAACTGCAGAATCAGAAACCGACAAGTCATCTTTCACATCTCCCTTTCCAACAGCCCCCATGTCTACTTCGTCTAACTTTTTATCAATTTTACCCCCTAACACCCCCTCAAAAACGTTTATTTCTCTTCACATTGTTCACCACAACACTAGTTCAAGCCATTACAAACTCACTCTTGGCCACTGCTAAAGCCTCAATCACACAATAACTAAGCATCTACTTTGTATATGACACTGTGCTAACTGGTTTTCTGGAATCTGCTGTTGTCTCCTTCTAATCCATCCTACACACCGTAGCCAAGTTTAGCATTTCATAACCTGATTTGTCAGCAGCTCCCCCACCACTTGAAATGCTTCAATGGCTTCAAGAGTAATCTTAAAAATAATGAAAATTATTAGCATAGGCAAAAACTTAACATTCTACATCTAAATGATGTCAGGCCAATTTTCTCCCATCCCACCCCAAAGTAGCTGCCATCACCATCGCCAGCTGCCCTGGTATAAGCTGTTTTTATCATTCATCTTCACTACTATAATATGCTTTCGGTGTGCCCACAGTGGTTTTATTTAAATGTTTTGTTTTTACTTTTTGTTTGGCAATAATTTCAAATTTCCAAACAAATTCCAGAAATAGAACATACTCTTTGTCCATATGCACAATTTCTTAACATTTGTCACATTATATCTGTGTACCTGTAAATACTTCATTGTATATTTTCTTTTTCTTTTCTTTTTTTCTTTTCTTTTCTTTTTTTTTTTTTTTTTTTTTTTACAGGGTGTCATTCTGTCACCCAGGCTGGAATGAAGTGGCACAATCATGGCTCATTGCAGCCTTGACCTCCCAGGCCCAGGCTCAAGCAATTCTCCCACCTCTGCCTCCTGAGTAGCTGAGGCTACAATATGCTCCATCATGCTCAACTAAGATTTTGTTTTTTGTAGAGACAGAATCTTGTTATGTTGCCTAGGCTGGTATCAAACTCCTGGACTCAAGCAATCACCTACCTCAGCCTGTCAAAGTGCTGGGATTACAGGTGTAAGCCACCATGCCTGGCTTGTATTTTTCTAAAGAACAATATCATACTCGTATATAACCCACTTATATACAATTACCAAAATCAACAAACTTATCATTGATACAACACTGTCATCTAATCTAGAATCCATATGTAAGTTTCAACAATTGTCCCAATAATGCTCTCTATAGTGATTTTTACCAGTCAAGGTAAATGTGTGGTCCAATGTAGGACCACACCTTTGGTTATCATATCTCTTTAGTCTCCTTTAGTCTGGAACATTTCCCCAATTCTTCTTCGTCTTTCATGAAAATGAAATTTTTAAAGAGAAAAGATCAGAATGTCCCTCAATCTGAGTTTGCCTGATGTTTTCTCATGATTAAACGAGGGTTATGGGTTTGGGGAAAGAACACTATGTAAGTAATTTTGTGTCCTTAGTGCATCACATCAGGAGACACATGACTTTTTTTTTATGTTGTGATATTATGTTTGATCAGTTGGCTAAAGTGGTGACTTTAAACTGCTGTCCTGGTTTCTGCTTATACTCTCTCACCTGGAGGAGAGCTGTCCTAATCTGCTTATCTATTCCTACTCTGTCCCCTTCCCTTGATGTACTTCTTGAATAAAATATGTTTCTTCTTATCTCAGAGCCCATGTGTAGGCCCAGAAAATTCTTCCTCATCTCAATTTGCATGGCAGGCTCCTTTTCATCCTGTAGGTCCAGGTTAAATAGTTATCTTTTTAGAAATCCCATCTCCTTTGCTTTCCACGAACACAGAACTTTGTGTCTTTTCTTCCTATGACTTCTTATAATTCCCAATTATGTATTTATGTAATTGAAATTATAATGTCTGTCTTCCCCTACTAAACTATAAATTCCACAAAAGCAAGATGCTTTTTTTCTGTTTTGTTTACTCCTATATTATCTTCTTTTTACATAGTACCTGGTGCATCAGCAATCAATAAATATTGGTTGCGGAAATGAGGAGCTAGTATTATTTAATGCCATCCAAGAAAGGTCAGATTCTCTCCCTTAACTCAGAATCTGGCATTTTAAGACACAGCCAAGAGTAAAGGAAACACTTTTGAGTCACACAGAAACCAAGTTCAAATCCCAGATCAGAATAACTGCATATGACCTTGGACATCCTCATATGTGAATAGTGGATACCATCACCTACCTCACTGGGTGGGTAGGATTATACTCTTGTAAAACAATCTAGAATCATGTTTAGTATGTAAAGGAAGCTGCATAAGTGATAGACAGGGTTAATCTTCTTTCTGGATTAAGAGATATCCAGTCTTCACAAGAAGCACTCTTACAATCATACTGCTTAGTTTGCTATGTATTCACAAGTACAGGTGAATTGATTAACTTGCAAGAGTTAGTTGCAAGTCTCTAACAGTCAACACTTCATACTCAATTCTACTCTAGATCCAACCCTGTGGTGGGCATGGTGAGATTCTAGCTCACTTCTAAGAATTCCCTTAATGAAAATCAGTTTCTCCAAACAGGTAGGTATACCTCCGCTGTACTTTCTCTGTCACTTCCTTTCTCCGTACTTTCTTCATTGCATTCCTTATTCTAAGTGGTTTAGCATTAGTTGTTTCTATGTGTCTGAGTTTATCTCCCACTAGATTTTGGCAGAATAATAATAACGGTAAGATGATAATGATAACAGCAAATATATCTATAACACTTAACTATCATATTTCATCTAAGTTGCCACAAATTTTCAGATACAACAATATTTTTTATGCCACTAGCACATTAAATGTGCTGCCAAATAAACAATGATATATCATTGATAGCTAAGAGTCATACTGATTTGGGAAATATTAAAATATGGGAAGAGACTGGGCTTCTTAAAATTGACGAAACATGATCTGTATTAGGCACTGTTCTAAGCACTTTACATTTATTAAGTTATTTAACCCTCACAATAACCTAATACGGCAGGTATGTTATGCTGCCTCTTCATTACTGTTCTCCATCTCCTTTGGCACCACCATAGATGAAGTCATCATTATTATCTCTCACCACCTAATTCTCCCTCTATAGCTACTTTTGACTTCTTTGACAATGAATCCATTGCCTGCTGCCAGAATTAGCTTTGAAACCTGCAAATCTGACTATGTCATTCCCTGTTTAAGGTCCTTTAATGACTCCTCTGTGACCTTGGAATAAGGCCCAAACACTGCATTGTACTCTGTATCTATATTTTCACATCTCATTCTGTACACTCCAGCCATACTAACCTTCTCTTACTTCCTAGAATGCAGCATGAATTTTGCCATTATCAGGGCCTTCATGCAACCTTTTCCCTCTCCCTGAGATATTCTTACCCATCTGTATCCCTATCACTACTGAAATGGCAAACAGCTATAGATCTTTACATTCTAAGCTTGAACATTACTTCATTAAAGAAAATTTACCTGTCATGTTCCCCACTAACCTAGGTCTGCTTTTTAATTTCTTTATAACACTTTCTGCTACTTCTCTATAGCATTCAGCTCACCGGAAAATTACTTTTTCAAAGTATGCCTTCCCTTTTAGATTGTGAACTCCAAAAAAGCAGGGGCCAGGTCTATCTGAGTCACCATTATATCCTTAACTTGTAGCACAGTCAGCTGATATATTTCATATACTCAATAAATAGATGCTAAAATGAAAGCTAAAACTTTCTGTTTCTCACCAAGAAAACAACAAATGCCCAAGGAAGAGGTTCATGAAGTGGAATTTGAATTTATCTGAGTTCTGCAGAGATCAATAACACAAGAGCTCTAATAAGCAAACACTGAATTTGTCAGCTCTAGCCACAACATCTACAGCCAAATCCTGGCTGGGGCCTCAGCACACCAAAACATCTGGAGAGCTGTCACCCATCCATATATATTGCTTATATTACCCTAAACATCTTTTTATGAGAGTACAGGTAATAGCTAAAAGTATTCTTGTACTTGCCCCTGCAATGTACTTGGCAAAGCAATGACGCCACTTAGAGATTCACAGACCTACCAATTAGATACAATAATTTAAGAAGTAAATCACCAAGGAAGGAGAGACACCCTGTCTCATTTGTATAATCTCCGCAGGCTGCTGGCCCGATATACAACTGGCCCCATCCTAACAGTGCACTGACTCATAGTCCCTTCTAACTCAGCACCCAGATTCCAAAACATGCACCCTGCAGACAGTGATTCAGAGCCCTGGCAGCTATGCGGTGGCGTCCCTCCTCTCATCCAAAGAGCTACTCTCAATAGTAGTCCCTGGGGCTGCAGTCAGACGGATGAAGCTGTACGCTAAAGAGTAACTGCAGATTTGTAGTTTGTCCCCAGGGTACAGGAGCTATAAACAGGAATGTGCAATGTGCATAGTTCAGGCAACCTGCCTTTATCTAAAAGTGGAGAATCTGCAGACTAGACACAAAAACAGAGGAAGGCTGCATTAATATATACCAATTTCAGCCTCCAGCCCCCACTGAGCATATAACCAGGAGCATTGTCATAGCATAGATACTGCCCAGGATCCCCAAATGCTTCTGGAAACTGTGTCATTTATAGATTCCTAAACAGGCACTCAGAAAGCAGGAGGCAATCACTCCACAAGTAAAGATGACGGTGAGTTCTAAAATTGAGTATTTACTTATTTCTGCTTGGGTGTTAATGCAGCTGGAATGCCACTTGTACAATGAGATACTTTTTTTTGCAAACATTTGGCAAGCATACACCCACTACCCAAGAGCAAGAGAGGTTTTTTCTCAAGCTAGTCCCAGCTGAAAACTGAGAAAGATGGATTGAAAGCAAGCCAGAAATTGAAGAAAAACAATAGACCACTGAAAATGAAGAATGCACTGAATGGGTCACCAATGTGGAAAGCAAAGAAAGAAAATGGAGTGACTGATTATGGGATCCCAGCACAAAAAACACAGCCAAGCCCTTGTGTCACTGGAATAAAGCAGAAGATTGGAGATTAAATACGAAAGAATTGAATTAAAAGAGAGGAAAGAACAATATCTGAGTCCACATAGGTGAGTGAGACAGGTCAGGAAAACTGGTAGGAAATAAAGAAAGAAACGCAGGGAAAAGTACAAGTTCAGCCAGACTTCCTAGTGTTTGCTAAATATTCCATCCACTACTTCTATTAATCTACCTCCAATATACCTCTCAAACCCATCGTCTCTCTCTCCCTCCCTCCCTCCCTCTTTCTCCAGATTACCATTTTAGCCAAAGCAGCATTACTGGCCTCACATTCACTTCAGCCGCCCTTCTGCAGCATTAATCTATTCTTCACACAGCAACCAGAGGGGGCCATAAAAATGCAAATCAGATTGCTTTACTCCCTTGCTTAAAACTATTCAAAGGCTCCCTACTGCTCTTGAGGAAAAGACTAAACTCTTGAATTTGACCTACAAGGTCCTTTAAGATCTAGCCAAATCTTATCATGCCTTCCCACCTTACAGATGGACTTCAAACCATGGCAAAACCTCCATTAGCTCCATTCACCCCTCCTGAAACAATCAGAACCATTGTCTTCAACCTAAAACTAGTTGTTTTGTCATCTAATTTTCCTATTTCCGTTTAAAGTTCAAACATCAATCTGGCAACCATGACTTCTTCACACTCCTGTCTTCTCTTCCTCCTGTCTGTCACAATAAGACTCTCCTGCTGAGGTAACCATTGCCACTCACCTGACCTACAAAACTTCCTTTGATACCAATGGGGGCCCTAGGTTTAGGCAAGTCCAATGTTCCTGATCCCAGAGTCAAAAACACCTGTCTGCTTAACCTAACCTGAGTGGATCCATATCTCCGTTGCTTCACAACATAGACTGATACTCAGATATGTGAATGTTGCAATCTATGATTACAGATTAAGTACAGAAAACTAATCAAAGAGAATTCTTCATAACTAAGTCCCCAAATGGTGAGTAGCCATTATTTGAAGGAGAATTTATTATCCATATAAAAATCCTGAAGGATTATCATGTCAAGCTAGTAATTTGAGTTCACACAGGAAAAAAATCCCCCTCTCTCAGCTTCAAACATAGAATATAGTGATGACAACTAAATCATAAAACATACATTAAAAAATAAAAACACAACCACAATTGTTAAAGAAAAAATCAAATATGTCCATGCAGCTGAAACAGAAAAATAAACTCAGCAATAGGCTGGGGATGGGGTGGGAGAGAATAAAACCACTTACCCACTGGGAAACAGGAAGAGGCAGCCAGAAGTTCAACTACTGTGGGGTAACATAAACCAATAATATTGAATATATGGTAGGATAGCAAAGCTAGATCATTGCAGGAAACCAGACGATGAGGCAGGGACTCCTAGGCAGAATAACTCTAAAAATGCTACGACCAGCCCAGGAAGCTGAGACTGGCAACTGGAGTGTTCCCCAGGTAGGCAGTAGAGATAGTTATGCAACCAAGACTTGCATCATGCCAAGCACTGCCTCAAAAACTTGACCTTTGATATCTTCAAGGAATAAAAGCCCCAAACTGACAACATAAAAAGTGGTTCTGAACTAGGGACTGATCACAGTATTGCATCTATGAAAAAAGAACAAGTTGCCATAAAAAAGGGAAATTCAAAGGATATATATTTTTAAATCATTACTATGTAAAATCATAATATGGGAAATGCAAAACTCTATAGAAGTGTGGGGAGATAAAGTTGAAGATATCTTCCAAAATATAGAGCATTTAGACAATGAGATGGACAACAGAAAATGTAAGAAAATAATAAAATCAGCCTAGTAGGGCCAATATTAAAATAGTAGGAGGGAAAGGGAGAGAGATACAGATAGGGACAAAGAGCTAGTGTGACAGTGAGTAAATGAGAGGGAAAGAAAGAATAGCAATGAAATAATTAAAAAAAAAAAATCCCATAGGCTTTTTTTGAAAGTCAACTGAATATCAGCACAATGGATGAAAATAGATCCACAAGAACCTACAACAGTGTTAGAACACAACAGATGAAAAGAATATCCTACATGTTTCAAGAGAAAGAAAGACGAAATTGAGCACAGATGTTCAAGAATAATTTCAGATTTCCTAGCAGATACTCTGGAAGCTAGAAGGTAGTGGAGCAATGTTTTCAACTGAAGAGAAACAGGAAGGAAATCTAAGGATAGTGATGGAGATTCCAGGATGATATCTATGAACAAAGCAGAGAGAGAAGCCAGTCCAAATTGTAATAAGGGAAAAGAGTAAAGAAACAATTTCAATAAGAAGATAAAACTAATAAGATATCTTTTATGTCTGCATTTACTGAGAAAACATGTCAACACTGGAAGAGAGTTTGAGCTCGAAGTAGTGGTAAGTACACAAATGATAAGCACATTTTAAAAAGACAATTATTCCAATGAAAACAAAACTAAACTTTGCACAGAAAATGAAAAGTAATGCTATTATATATGGTAGGCAGAATAATGGCCTTCCAAATGTGTGAATGTCCTAATCCCCAGAAGCTGTAAGCATATTATGCTACCGGACAAAAAGTGATTAAATAACAGTTGGAATGAAGGATGCTAATCAGTTAACCTTGTAATAGATTATTTGGATTATCTGAGTAAACACAATGTAATCACAAGGGTCCTTAAAAGTGGAAGTGGGAGGGAGAAGACTCAGAAGTGGGAGGCAGAAAAGTCAGTGTCAGAGTGATATGATGTGAAAACGACTTGCCTGGTCATTGCTGACTTTGAAGATGGGGGAAGGGACCAGGAGCAAAGGAATGCAGGAAGTCTCTAGAAGCCGGAAAAGTCAAGAAAACAAGTTCTCCTCAGAGCTTCCAAAAAGGAACACAGCCCTGCCAGTGTCTTGATTTTAGCCCTGGAAAACCTGCAAAACTATTTAAAAACTAAATTTGGGTTGTTTTCAGTCACTAAGTTTGTGGTAATTTGTTACAGCAGCAATGGAAAACTAATACAACATGTTATCTGGCTCAGCTATAAGTGGCATTGATATGGTCATAATAACATAAACAAAAAATTAAATCAAAGTTATACTGAAATTAAAAGAGTATGGGGATGGGAGAAGAAACTTATATATGTTGTACAAGTAGGGCAGATTTCAAAGAATCTGAACACTTATCTTCCAGAGTAGGAAATTAATAAATTTGCATAAACATTTAAAATTAAGATGGATCAGTATATGCATGTTATTTAGAAATACGGTATAAATACCAAAAGAATAATCTGAAATGGTGGAACATGGTTGCTTCTAGGAAGCTGGGCAGGGATCTGCTGTTGTTTTTAACAAATCTTGGAGAAATATTTGATTTTAAATTAAGACCTCATATACTTTTAACAAAAAGCAAACTTTTTAAAAAACATATGCTTTTAACAAAAAACAAAACTTGTTTAAAATCATAAAAGAATATTATGAACAACTTTAGCCATTACGTTCAAAAACTGAAGAAACTGACAATTCCCTAGGAAAACAAATAGCAAATAGCAAACAAAAAACAAAACTAACGGAACCAGGAGGCTAAACATCAAATCTCCCTCCTAACACTTTGCATACAATAAAAAAAGAATGGGATCACATCAGGATCCGAAATCAGTTTTATTAAACTATTAAAAAATAATTAATTCTTATTTTCTGCAAACAGTTCCAGAAACTGGAAAAAGATGAAAACTATAAAAACTACCTTTTAGCTTAATGCAATATTCTTATCAAAATTGAACAGTATTGGTAATATCAACCTAAGAACCTAGATACAGTTTTTTAAACGGAAAACAAATAAATCTAGCCACATATGATCTGTAATCAAGCAGATTTTTCTCTGAAATGAAAGGACAGCTTAATATTGAATAACCTATCAGTGCAATTCACAGTTCCAAAAAAGATGGAGAGAAAAGGAGGTGAATTACCACTAGTAATTTTTTAAAATAGATTAACATATTATTAAAAAAAGAAGTATAGGAGCATCTCAATAGATGAAGAAAAAAATCATGCAATGAAATTTTCCTCTCATTCATGGTAGAAATCTTAGCAAATTAGAACTACAATGAAACTTATTTTATTTGATGAATAACATCTACCAAAAAACCTAGAGGAAATGCCATAACACAATGGAGACACATTAGAAACAATCTCACTCAAGTCAGAAGCAAGACAAAGACCGCCCCATGCCTATCAGTAATCAATGTTTTCTTGTGTATCTTAGCCAAAATAACAAGAAAAGAAATAGTATCTTAACATAAACACCTTAAAAGGAAGGCAAAATTGTTTTCATTTGTAGGAGAAATGAAAAAATTCAAAAGAATCAACAAATTATAAGAATGAATAAGAATTTTCAAGAATACTAGATACAAGACCAACTTACAGATATCAATTAGAAAATATAATAGAAAAAACGGCCACAAAACAAAAATATAATTATCAAAAACTATGTAGTGTAGCTTAAAAAGTGCAGATAGAGGTAGTTATAGCATTAAATCTTATATTAGATAAGAAAAACTCAATGGTTTAAAATTCCACTTTAAGACACATGAAAATGAAGAGCAAATTAAACTCAAAGCAAACAAAAGCAAGGAAATAATAAAAATAAGAGCAGAATTCAATGAAATAGAATAAAGAAGAACAAAAAAAAAAAAAATCAATGAAACTAAGAGCTGGTTCTTTGAAAAGATCAATAAAAGTAGTAAACTTTTACACAGATGAGAAAAAAAGAGAAAACAAAAATTAACATTATTAGAAATGAAGACAAGTGGGTCACTACGGATCTTACAAAAATTAAAAGGATAACAAGAAAATATAACAAATTTATGGAAATGAATTTAATAATGTAGATGAAATAGGCAGAATATTTGCAAGACATAGTATCAGCTCTCACTTGAGAAGAAACAGATAATCTGTATAGCTTTTTATCTATTAAATATATTAAATGTATAAATTCACAGTTAAAAACCTTGGCTTAACTGGTGAATTACACCAAGTGTGATGGTCAATACTGAGTGTCAACTTGATTGTATTGAAGGATGCAAAGTATTGATCCTGGGTGTATCTGTGAGGGTGTTGCCAAAGGAGATTAACATTTGAGTCAGTGGGCTGGGGAAGGCAGACCCACCTTTAATCTAGTGGGCACAATCTAATCAGCTGCCAGTGAATATAAAGCAGGCAGAAAAACATTAAGAAGCAAGACTAGCCTAGCCTCCCAGCCTACATCTTTCTCCCATGCTGGATGCTTCCTGTCCTCAAACATAGGACTCCAAGTTCTTCAGTTTTGAGACTTGGACTGACTCTCCTTGTTCCTCAAGCTTGCAGACAGCCTATTGTGGGACCTTGTAATCATGTAAGTAAATACTTAATAAACTCACCCCCTGACTAATACACCAAGTACTTAAGGAAGAAAGAAAACTAATTCTACACAAGCTGTTTCATAAAAGAAGGAAAAAACACTTCCCAACTCATTTTATGAGACTAGAGTGACTCTTTTCCAAAACCAAATAAATGCATTATAAGAAAAGTAAAGACCAATATATCTAATGAATGCAGACACAAAAAAAAACTTTAAATAAAAATAAACCGAGATATATATAACAAGAATAATACATCATGACCAAATAGAATGGTTCTATGGGAAATGGTAGAACGGTTCAACACTGAAAAGTCAATCACTGTAATTCACCATAGCAATAGACTTAGAAAGATCATTTCAATAGATACATAAAAAGCATTTTAAAACATTCAAGATCATGAGCATACATTCATGATAAAAATCCCTCACCAAACTATAGATAGAAGGGAACTCCCTCAAACTTATAAATGGTATGTGATAAAAATCCAAAGCTGGCACCACAGTTAATGGTGAAAGACTGAATATTTCCTGCAATAAAATGAAGATCAAGGCAAGGAGATCTGCTGTACACTTCCATTCAACATTCTACTAGAGGTCCTATCCAGTTAAAATACAGTAAAAATAAAATAAAATAATATAAATACAGCAAGAAAAAAAAGATATGATTTGGAAAATAGGAATTAAAACTGTGTTTACTACCAGACAGCATACTCATCTGCATAGAAATTAGTTCAGCCATTATGGAAGACAGAGTGGCAATTCCTCAAGGATCTAGAACTAGAAATACCATTTGACCCAGCAATCCCATTACTGGGTATATACCCAAAGGATTATAAATCACTCTACTATAAAGGTACATGCACACATATGTTTACTGCAGCACTGTTCACAATAGCAAAGACTTGGTACCAACCCAAATGCCCATCAATGATAGACTGGATAAAGAAAATGTGGCACATATACACCATGGAATACTATGCAGCCATAACAAAGGATGAGTTCATGTCCTTTGCAGGGACATGGATGAAGCTGGAAACCATCATTCTCAGCAAACTAACTCAAGAACAGAAAACCAAACATCACATGTTCTCACTCATAAGTGGGAGTTGAACAATGAGAACACATGGACATAGGGAGGGGAACGTCACACACCGGGGCCTGTCAGGGGGTGGGGGGCTAGGGGAGGGATAGCATTAGGAGAAATACCTAATGTAGATGACGGGTTGATGGATGCAGCAAACTTCATGGCACATGTATACCTATGTAACAAACCTGTACATTCTGCACATGTGCCCCAGAACTTAAAGTAAAATAATAATAATAAAATACAGAAAATATCAAGAATCTAAAAACAAAACAACTACCAGAACTAGTAATTACGTTTTATAAGTTCATAAGATATAATATCAATAGATAAAAATTAATTGTATTTCTATACACTAATAATAAATATCAGAAGTTAAAATTTATAAATTACCATTTATAATAGCATCAAAAAGCACGTATTACTTAAGATAAATTTCACAAAATATATGCAAGACCTATACACTGAAATATACAAAACATTGTTAAGATAATTTAAAGAAGAAAGAAACAATAAAACGTTATACCATCTTAATATATCAGGAGACTCAAGATAGTTAAGATGTCATTTCTTCCCAAATTTACCTAAAGATTTAACTCAATCCCAATAAATCTTTCAGTGGCATTTTTGGAGGAGAAAGTGAAAAGCTGATTCATCAGTTTATCTAGAAATACAAAGGACCTAGGATAGCCAAGAACATTTTTTAATTTTTTTTCAAAAATAATTTTTAAATGAAGAACAAAGTTAAAGGATCCACAATGCTTTACTTCAAGATTTATTAAAATGCTGTTGCAGTTTCTCAACCTCAACAATATTAACATTTTGGGGCAGAGCAATACTTTATTGTTTGGGTAGCTGCCTGGCCTCTACCCACAATATGCCAGGAGCATGTCCCTCCATTTGTGGTAACCAAAAATGTCTCCAGACATTGCCAAATGTCCCTGGGGGGAATATTGCCCCAGTTGGGAACCACTGAATTATAATAATTGATGTAGCATGTTAGTTTCAAGGTTACACAAATAGATCAAATAAACAGAATAGAGTCCAGAAGTAGATCCATCCATACACAGTCAGTTGATTTTGGACAAGGGTGCCAAGGTAATTCAATGGGCAAAACCTACTCTTGTCAACAAATGGGGCTGGAAAAATTGGACACACATACGGAAAAATATATTATATATGCCTGGAACATTACCTTGCTCCAAAGACAAAAGTCATCTAAACATGCACCAAAGACATAAATCAAAGAACAGGAACTACAAAACTCTAGAACAAAACAAGAGAGAATTATTTTGAACTTAATTAAGGCAAAGACTTCTTAGAATACAAAAGGTACAAGTCATAATAGAAAACCCATTAAGAAAATGAAAAGACAAGACACAGAAGGGCAGAAAATATTTCCAAAACACATATCTTTTAAAGAATTTGTATTATATTTAATATTATATATTGTATTATAGAATGACCCAATAATAAGAACACAAATATCCCAATTTTAAAATGGGCAAACGATTTGAATGGACATTTCTCCAAATGAGATACACAGATGGCTAATAAGCACATGAGAATATGTTCAGTATCATTAGTCATAGGAAAATGCAAATTAAACCACAATGAGCTACCACTACACACTCACTGGAAAGACTGACAAGGCAGGATACAAGACTAATCTTCAAAAGTCAATAGCATTCCTATATACCAGCAATGAACAACTGGAATGTGAAATTTAAAATGCACTATTTATGTTACCACCAAAATCTGAAATGCTTAGGTATAAATCTAACAAAATATGTATATGATATCTTTAAGGAGACTATAAAACTCTGATAAGAGAAATCAAAGAAGATCTAAATACATGGAGAAATATTCCATGGTCATGAATAGGAAGACTCAGTATTGTTGGATAGGAAGATTCATTATTGGTAAGGTCAGTTCTTCTCAACTGATATATACATTCAATGCAGTCCCAACCAAAATCCCAACAATTTATTTTCTAGATATCAATAAACAGATTCTGAAGTTTATATAGGAAGACAAAAGACCCAGAATAGTAAACACAATACTAAAGAATAGGAATAAAGTTAGAGGACTGACACTACCTGACAGGAAACAAGGCAGTGTGGTGTTGGTAAAAGAACAGATGAATATGTCAGTGTAACAGAATAGAGACCCCAGAAATAGATAGACCCACATGAATATAGTCAACTGATCCTTGACAAAGAAGCAAAGGTAATACAAGGGATAA
>NW_026652282.1:124912244-124912850 GCF_009828535.3 Hylobates moloch
GAGAACACATGGACACAGGGAGGGGAACATCACACACTGGGGCCTGTCAGAGGGTGGGGGGCTAGGGGAGGGATAGCATTAGGAGAAATACCTAATGCATGTGACAGGTTGATGGGTGCAGCAAACCACCACGGCATATGTATATCTATGTAACAAAACTGCACGTTCTGCACATGTACCTCAGACTTATAGTATAATTTAAAAAAAAGAAAAGAAAAAGAAAACAGATAGATGGTTTCCTGGAATTGTAGGTAGATGAAAAGAACTGGCTGCAAAGGGGCCCAAAAGAACCTGTTATAGTAAGGGAAATTTTCTCTATCCTTATTGTGGTGGCACTGGTGGTAGTGGTTACACAATCATATACATGTGTCAGAACTTAAACTGTACACTTACAAAGGGTTTTATTTTATGCTAATTATACATGAATAAATCTGACTAAAAAATAAAGTTGCCTGAGACTAAATCTAATATGTAAGAATATTATCGGCCGGGCGCGGTGGCTCACGCTTGTAAGCCCAGCACTCTGGGAGGCCGAGGCGGGCGGATCACGAGGTCAGGAGATCGAGACCATGGTGAAACCCTGTCTCTACTAAAAATACAAAAAAT
>NW_026652282.1:124912904-124932230 GCF_009828535.3 Hylobates moloch
AAAAAGAATATTATCAATAAATTTACCAACCTTCATCAAAGGTTGCAAAAAGTCCTGAATAAATGCCAAGATATAACATATTCATGAATAGGAAATCTCTGTCAAAAGGATGTCAATTCTTCTTCAAATCATTCTACAGATTCAATATAATTTCAAGAAAAACAAACATTATTTTCTTGTAATTTGATAATTTCATTTTAAAATTAAGGTAAGTGAGGAAAGGACCAAAAATAAGATAATCCAGAAAAAACAAGAAAAGTGGTGTGAGTGTGGATGAAGGCAGTGAACAGTAACTGACTTTACAAATATCAAATTCGCTATCAAGCATTTGTAAGTAAAACAACACAAGTGTAGACAAATAGATTAATGAAACAATAGCCTAGAAATAGACTCACACATGTATAAAAATTAAGCAATGTGGTGGAGTTTGCGTTCTAAACTAGTTGTGTATAAATGATACTTAAAACAAATAGTATTTTACATGGAAAAAAACCTGCTTAATATTTTACATCGAATACAAGAATAAAATCCAGATGGATTAAAGAACTAAGTGTAAAGAAAATTTCTTGAACTCTTCAACAAAATTTTGGAGAACACTTTTTATGATCATAGCATCAGGAATATCTCTTAAAGCATGATACAAAAAGCACAATTCATGGAGGAAAAGATTGATAAACCTGACATGAAAATTTAAAACTTCTGTAATGATAAAGGACCCCATAAACAAAATAGAAAGCGAGGTAACATTATAGAAGCAGATATATGCTATATATATCACAAATAATTAGTATCCAGAATATATAAATAAGTCTTACGAATCAGTAAGAAGAAGCAACTGAATAGAAAATTAAGCAAATGTGAGTGGCCCTGAGTGTCATGTTTGGAGGGATGTGGGAAGGAATGAAACGGGGGCTAGACACAAAGGAAGTTAAAGTTTATATATAATGTTTTATTTATTTTATTAAAACATATCAAAAGCCAAAACGACAAAATGCTAACAGTTGTTCCCTGAGTAGTATATACGTGGTTACTTGTTCATTGTTTTGAAAGATTCTCTGAGTTTCCCTTAAATTTCCAAAATAAAAAAAGGGAAAAAAAAAAAAAACAAGAAAATAACTTGTAAACTATAAATTTATAATAATAAATTTCAGCAAAGTGATAAAAATAGAAGTTAAAATCATAAATACTAATTTTCTGCATAATCAATTAGCAGAAATAATGGTAGAAAGATCCCCTTCACAAAATTAAGGGCATAAAATAAATGTTACTGCTACCCATTCTATACAGATAAATTTAGGCTTAGAGCGACTACACAGCTAGTAAGTAGAAGAGCTGAGGTAATAACAATTATTTTAAAGCTACAATAATATTTAAACTTTATAACTAGGACAAGAGGAGACAGACTAAAAGAAATGAAGAATAGATAAATTCCAAACAGAATCTATTATATATTACAATTTGTATATGTTACAGAACAGTGGGAATGAATGAATTATTCAGTGTTTGGTGCTATGAAACAATTGGCAGGGAAAACAATTTAGAAAATTACCTCACACTACACAGCAAAATAAATTCCAGAGGGATTAAACATAAGCAATAAAAACTAAAACAAAATTCATTTAAGCACTTACCCAATTTTGAATGAGGAAGAAATTCTTAAACACGAATTCATCAGAGGAAATTACAAATGAAAAGATAAATATAATTACATAAAATTAAGATTACTATGCATAAAAGTCAATTTAAAATGTAAACTTTTAAATGTAAATATTTAAAATGTAAGTGGGAGAATATTTTCCCTACATTTGACAGAAAAAGGTCTAATGGGTCAACTAAATATACATTGCCCATACAAATTTTAAAAAATGTAAGTTCTTAATGGAACATGTACAAAGATCATAAATAGATGTTTATAGAAAGGAAACAAAATTAATCAAGAAATATAAAAATGTATTCAATCTCATTATAATCAAAGAAACACATATTAAAACAGTAAGGTACCATTTTGCCCCTATCAGATCGGTAAAAATTTTAAAAGAATGACAATAGCCAGCACTGTCATAGGTGTATGAGCAGTAATCAACAATCTTATACAGTATAGTGGAACACCTTCACATATATATCAAGAGCCTTTAAAACGTTAGTATCTTCAGGCCCAGTAATGTCTTTCATAAAAACTCATCTTAATAATTCATTCAACAAATATTTAGTAAGTATCTACAGTATGTCAGACCTTATTGTAGGTTATAGGGGATATAAGAGTGAACAAAATGGAGAAAAAATCCCCGTGCTTGAGGGACTTACACCCTAAAACAGGAATCCAGACAATAGATGTAATGTATCTAGTCTATTAGGTGATGACACAAACCAAAGGTTTAAAAAAGTAAAGCAAGAAAGGGGAAGAGTGAGTGTTGGAAAAGATGGGTTTGCATTTTTATGTGAGATCATTTAGAATTCAAATGTGACATTTGAATAAAGACCTAAAAAAGGTAAGGTTCAAAGAAGCAAAAATAATTTAAATGATCAATATGTGATCTGCCATACAATTATGGTAGAAATTGAAAACTGAAAAGTATGCAGCTGTTAAAAATTGTCTGAAGGCTGCTGAACGATGCGGGGAAATGGTCACTATACAATACCAATGAAAAAGCCAGATCAAAACTAGTACATATAAGATGTGATCCCGATTATATAAACACAGAAACACATCTGAAAGGAAATACAGCAAGGTGTCTCTGGACTAGGGATTTAGAGGTGATTTTTTTTTTTTAAATGTCTCTTCATTTTCAAAATTTTCTGTAATGCAGTTGTTTTACTTTTATAATCAGGAAAAAACAATGTAATGGTAGATATTACAATCTTAAGGTATATTAGAAAATATACACAATTCTTTAAATGGAAGTGCTAGCCATCCATGCTTAAAGTACTGGGTCCCGTTTTGGACATCATATATTAAGAGGGATACTGAAGACAGAAGTGTCTACTGTGGAAGTTTCTCAAAATATGTATCACATAAGCTCAAGAACTAGCAATATATAGACTGAAGAAAAGATGAGAAGAACAATCATGGTTAAACATTTGAATGGCCATTACAAGGAAGGGGAACAGCAATTACACAGTATTGCTGTTGCTCCAAAGGTGCAAGACCAATAGGTTGAATTCAGAAGATAGATTGCAGGTCAGTATGATGAATAACTTGCTAACAACCAAGCTGTCTATTATCTGGTGGTGTTAAGCAACCTTTCCTGAAACCATTCACACTGAAAACAGATGACCATATGTACCGGGTGATAAGACTGCCATTACATGATTGTTAAGGGCTCTGCCATTTTTGAGCTCCTCTTTTACTATTTTGAAAAGTTATTTTATGCTATGGTCACTTACATAATTCCATCTCCATCCACCTCCCCTTCCCTTAAAAAATATATATAATACTTGTGTTTTTTAAGACATCAGTTTTTAAAGAGAAAAGTACCCTTCAAAATATACGTCCTGGAGATTTTTATTCCTCCTTCTGTGTATATTCAGGAGACATATTTTGTGTAGACATCAATATGTTTAAAATCATGCTTTTAAGTATAAAAATGCTTTTATATTACCAACTAGTATTTCCCTTCACATATATCTTCCCCCCAGGAAGAGACTACCTGGACCATTACATTTCAGAATGAGATAATCACCTTGCGTGTATTTAACAGTATTATGCCCCATCTTATTCTCAGTAACTTTAGTTTATTTCAAACCAGCAGTAATAGAAATATCACCTAATATCCAACTTTACGATATATTTTACAATATAGTCAGTTCTTTCCTTAACTCTCAGGACAGTCACAATTTCAGTCACCTCAGGAATAAAACAAGGAAGGTGCGTTTCAATGACCTCTTCCAAAGTCTGTGAATACTTCCACCAAAATTATCAACCTTCAGAATTCTGTATAAAGTTATTAGTGTTGCTTATATAAGTGACCAAACCTAAGCTACCTACACAGAACCATGATAACACAGTATAGAGCAGAACATGAACTATAGAACCTTACAGCTTGGAGCGTCTTTCTAAATATCTTAATGGATTCATGTCAGTCAACCTATTCAAAACCCTTTTCCAAACCTCCCCCCACCTTATTTTACAGTTATGGAAACAGGCTCAAACAAGACAAGTGATATGTCACAACAAACCGAGTATCCAAGTCAGGACTAGGCTATCAGAAATCCCATTTTAAGAGGGATTTTTAATATCAAATTCTTCATATTTTTTATCAAGTGCCTCTTCCTATAAATTGCTGAATTGAGAGAGTTGGAGGACCTGGGAAAGGCACTGGGTCTTTGTGAGTTTCAGTTAAGCTACATGACATATAACCTAGTTTTTAAGTAAGTCACTGCTCCTGTGGACATGAGCCTAGAGGGACCCTTGCCTTCCCTTGCTATTGCAGCACAGTCATCTGCCAAACATTTGCAAAATGGGTATGCATCATCCAGCTGAAGTGTTGGTAAAGCACTGTGGCCATCAGAGCGGGAAGGACTGTTATAAACCAGATATCATCTATCACTACTCAACTCTGCTGTGAAGTTTGATAATGGTGACCACACCTTTCTTCTTAAAGCGGTACATTTTCCTCTACATATGAATCACAATTTATGACTACATAGTTCGGTGGTTTGTCGAATAATGTCTATCTCACCATCTCAACCATGAGCCCAGGATGGCAACAACTTTGTCTGTTTTGCTCACCATTATATTTTCCATGCCTAGTAAATGGTATGCATGCAATAAATAAATTAGAAGTTGCCTCTCCTCTCTTGGCACCTTCATAACACTGTACTCTTCTAATTTTCCTTCCATATCCCCGACTTTTTCTCCTTTGTAGCCTTCACATAAGGTTCATCGTTTTCCCCCATATCCTAAAAACAAAAGCATTATTCAAAGTACCACCCCTGAATCTCTTTTATTCTATTTCAAGTATTGAGAGGCAATGAGTGTCCAATCACTCTCTCCAATTGACTTCTTTCCAGAGATCCAATCCCGTATTTTCAAATGTGCTCAGTACCTTTTACTGGGCTACAACAGTATTACTACCTGTGTGGCCTCAGGCAAATCAAGTCACTCACCCTGTCAAGATGGATTTGCTCATCCATAAAATGAGGGAGTTGCATCTCCTTTGCATATAAAGTCCTAATTTTCCCATCTAGCATTCAGTATGATTTACAGTCAAGCCCTCCACCTATCTTGCCAAACACATCTCACATAAGTATTTCTGCATACACTTTACTCCAACACAGCTAGCCTCTGAATGGAATACCTTTCCCATCCCCTAATTCTGCATACTCAAAGTTTGTCTAATCTTCAAAGCTCATTTCAAATGCCACTTCCAGGAAGGTGTCTTTGATCTCCTTAAAGCCCTTTGCTTCTCTTTTATGGGTGTAGATCTCATCTCCTAATACTATAGTTGTTTGTCTATTTCTTCTCTTTCCTACTTGACTGTGTCATCTTGGAGGGCAGAGGCTATTCTTAAATAATACTGTATCTCCCACATTATCTTTGGTTCATCATAGGCACTTAGTAACCTTATACTGAATAGATTCCATTTAAGCCATGTCAGTTATCCTGCTCAAAGCCCTTTAATCGGTCCCACTCTTTCTAGAATAAAGACCAACAGCCTTATAATGGCCCACTCCAGCAATCCCTTCAAAATAAAATTGAGATACCAAGTAACCCTCTGAAGTAGTCAAGTTGGCTTTCTATCCACTGTAAGAAATTTTTAAAATGGGAGGAATCCTGTTTCCCCAATGCAGAAGAAAGCCCAAATTACCTTTCCTTTATTGAATGTATGGCCCCACAACTAATGTCAAATGGTTCATTCATTTATTTAAAAAACATCTGTTAAGCACCTACTCTATGTCATATACTAGGCTAATGGCTAACGGTATAATAAACTGAACTGATACAGCTCTTCGCCCACTTGGAATATATAACTGGAAGTGTAATTTGTAGAAACTCTAAGGAAATTAAGAGTTTTAAGAAAAAACAAACATTTTATCTGTCACAACACATGAACAATACAACTTTGTGTAAATGTTAAATTCTTCATTAAAGGAGATATTTAACTGTAGGGTAAAAGATCATGACAGGTGATTTAGAAATTAAAGCTGGGTCTAATTTGGGCCTCTTAAATTAGATGGGCAGGTAGCCTAGACCAGTGCACTCAAAATGTAGCCCGCCAGTCAGTGCCTGTCTGTGAATTTTATTACCAGGCAGTAAGGACCAAAGTACAGAAGTCAAGAGTAAGCACTTAGAAAATGTTACAGCAATTTGAAAAAATCATTTTATGGCTGTAGAATCTAATAATACAAATGTGGGCTTATCTTTTGTATGTCTTTTCTTTCATTTTCTAGTAATTCATGGTTAATTGATTTTACTAAATTAACAGTCTTCTGTGATGGAAAAAAACAAACAACAACAACAAACATTTTCCTTCACTAGGGGAGTCTGACCAGTACTGTACTAGAGCTTTGCTACTTGAAGTGTGGTCATCGGAACAGCAGTTTCAGGATCACCTAATAGCTTGTTAAAATGCAAAATCCAAGCCCCTGCCATAGACTCTCTGAATCACAATTCGCATTTTAACAAGATTCCCAGGAGGTATTTTTACACATTAAAGTTTGAGAAGCACCGGCCTAACGATTTCTGAAGCCTCTCATAACTCTGAAATCTTATAATTTACTTCAGATAGAGAACTTCAGAGTTGAAAGACCCTCAGAGATACAGTCCATCTGAACATCTTATAGATGGAAAAACTGAGGCACATGGAGGGGAAGTCATATGTCCAAGATAATTGGCAAATCATCAGAGCTAGGAATGGAACCCAAATTTGCTAACGGCCAAGTCAGTGTTCCATTCTAGCAACCACATACTCACCCCTTTCCACCCAGTCCCACTGTATTGTATCCCCTCAGTGATGTAATTATTCCTGAGGTGTTTTCTGATAAAACAGTTTATTCTTCTACCTTCTGTATATGTATGAACCTTGAACTACCACTATTTCAAATGTGGTACTTTTCTTTACAAAATTAGAAAATTTCATAATTTTCTTTATGAAAATTCCTGCCACTCAAATCGTCCCACATGCCTATTGTCTGGATGCCATATAGACATTCTGGGGGCTTTAGAAGGACTAGTACTAACCAATTTCTGGTTTTTAGGAATATGAAAGCGACCTTCCTTGCTCCCATCAGTCCAGTTGACACCAGATAGTAAGCTCATCCAAGGAAGAGAATATACACTATCAGGGCTGCTCTAGAAAACTCTGTAGGGTCAATTTGTGGCTAACAAACAAGTGGGCTATTAGGCCATATTAAGAATAGTCTAATTTCCAGCATGAAGTAAATGATAATCCTTTACTCTGTGGTCTTATTGGATCCAAGGGTTAAGAGGGAGGCATGATTGCTGTCTCCAACTAACTGAAGAACTATTATTGAGAAAAAGCAAATTTGTTCCAGATAGTCCCAAAGAACCAATGAATGTAAGTTACTGGGAAAACAGACTTTGGCTTATAACAGGGAATACTTTCTGACAATCAGAGTTGCTCAATGACACAAACAGCCACCTAATGAGCTCTCTATCACTGCAGGGAGTTCAAATAGAAATCAGTCAACAAATTGCATGCTTAGGATAAATTCAAGAACTGAGTAGAGAAATAAAGCTTAATGAATGACCTTTTGGGCTCCTTCCACTTCCAAGGTTTTAGTATTCTAAAATTTTCGGCACAGAATAACTCCAAATGCTCAGGAAATAAGAATAAGGTCTGTTTTTAAAAGGTGCAGTTTGGAGCATGTTGGGTGGATGAGGCTATAAAAAGCGAAGTACGATTTTCAAGGAAAGCAAGCTGACCAATGAAAGTCTTTTGGGCAGCCCCTTCCGGAAATCCAGGTGAAGCCTGGCTCCAGGCTAAGTTCCTGTTACTCTACACAAAAGCCAGGCCACTACTTTCCAAAAAACCTTGCCAAGCCACACTGTACATACTGTATCTACACTTGCCTAACAGACAAAGGTGCAAAATCCTCCCCAAGAAGGCAGTAGTGCTTCATGGTTAAGACCATGGATTCTGGAACCAGGATGCCAGTTTAATTTCCAACTGGGACATTTAATTGCTCTGTAATCTTGGATAAGTTACTTAACCTCTCTGTGCCTCAGTTTTGTCAGTAAACCAAAGATAATAATAGTGTCTGTTATTCAATGCACTATTCTGCTACAATAATTTAATGAAGTAATACACACTAAACACTCAGCCCAGAATCCAAAATATACTACATACTCAATAACTCTAGCAATTAGTATTAGGGATGTCATAATTACTACCACTGGCACAGCAGTGTCACTCACTTAGAAAGCTCCCATCAAACAATTAGATCCCTTCCCCTACCAGTTCAGAAGGGCTATACTACAAGAGCCTCAGTCTTTGCATAGCTCCAGACAACCAGAACTTGCTGACTCTCAATAAACCAAACTACTCATGCTAGTAATCCTACCTCATCACCCTGCTTTTCATAAATCCAACAGCCACCCTTCCCCCAGTCCTCTTGCCCATGCCACCCGCAGCCACAGCCACAGTCAGAGGAGCAACAAACTGGGAGGCCAGTTCCAGACAAACCATCAGGTGTTTCCAGCCTTCCAAGGACACAGCTGGACTTAATATGATGCCTATGAGTGAGATGGGGTGGGGTATCTCAATCTCTGATCTAGGATGTCAGCTCAATTACCTGGAATTGAGGGTGGGCAAGCAATGGAGCTTCTCGCAGGGAAACAAGGCAAACCTCCCAAGTTTGTGGAGGAAGTCAGGCCCAACCCCACAGTGAGCCCCTCAAAGGAAGGGGGGAGGGCTCAATCTGCTTTAAAGGAAGCAGTTATTTACAACTTTCTACTCACTTGCATGTGGGGGAGGTAATGGGGAGATGGGGAAAGAGGCTGCAAGGTACCCTCCTTCTTTCTTATTTCCAGCAGTGAGAAGCAGCTGCGGAGAAAGAGTTAAAGAAGGGAGAAAGCTCCAGCCATTACTCCATCCCTGGTGCCTAGAGCTGTCTGGGGGGTCATGACAGTGCTGTCTGCTTTGGCTAGGGGCCACTCCGTGGCTTTCTGCAGCAGCTGCTGGGGCCCCCAAGCAATTTGCAAGGTCAATGCTGACCTGCTTCCAAAGAGGAACAAAACAATTCACTGACAATGAAGCAAATCACGCGTATACCACATCGCAACCCCCCTTCCTCAAATCGGGTTTTACCCCAGTGTCTCCCTGCTCAGATGCCGCCTCTGGGCTTCCACCAGCCCCACTGGGGAACCCAGGATAGCATCACAGCTGCAGAGCATGCCTCGCCTCCCGGCCAACCCAAGGAGACTCTCAGTACGGGGGAGAGATGCTATCGCTAAAGGAGACCTGAGCTTGGGGGAGGGGGAAGAAGGAACATCAATGTTTCTTACCGAGCTCTACAGTCTGAGCGGAGACGAGAGAAGGATGAATGAACTGAAACAAGTTGGAGGTTGAGCCCTGACAGAGCTCGGCTTGTGGCTTCTTCTTCTCTCTCTCGGTCTCTCTCCCGGTCCCTCTCTCGGTCTGTCTCTCTGGTTTGCTCGCTAGCTTGCGCGCGCTCACGCTCCCTCTCACGCTTTCTCTCTCTCTCTCTCTCTCTCTCTCTCTCTCTCTCTCTCTCAATCTGCCTCCCTCCCTCTCTGTCAGTTTCTCCCTCCCCTCCTCCCCTCCCCTTCTCCCCTCCCCCTTTGCTGGCTTTAGGTTCACCACTGGTGCTTAGCACGCGGCTGTGCTGGGGCTCTGAATACAGCACTGCAAAGCTTTAGATGTGGTTGTTTTACGAAATACTAAAGTAGTATTTTATTCCTTAAGGCATCCAACAGAGAAATAGAGGGAAGCCCACAGAGAAAGGGAGGAGCAGAGGAAGCAAAGGGAAGAGAGAGAGAGCAAAAGGGTAAGAGCGAATAGGAGGATAAAGGAAGTATGGGTTACTGTAGCTGATGTGTGATGCTTACTTGCTGCTCCGAGACTGAAGAGTGAGCTTCCTCCTTTTTCCCTCTGTCTCCCTTATATCCTTATGGGCGTGCCTTCTAACCTAGGCTGCAAATAAAGGTTTGACAATCCTGTCTGTTCAGATTCCATCTCTGGGGACAATAATAAACTAGAAAAATGTACATCAAAGGGGTTGTCATTCATACTCCACTAAGAAGAAAGAGTTCCGCCACATTGATCCCTTGTTGACCTAACTTCCACCCCCACCCTCAACCAAGTAGAAGTGCAGACCCAATTCAAAACCGTCAGTTCTAGCTTCCCTGTAGGCAAGACAAACAAGCAGCAGAACCACAATGCTTTCTTTTCAAAAATCCCAAAGGGAATATAGATGTACGTAATTGTGTGAGCCTATACATGAGTTTGCACAAGGGCTAAGGTGGGGAGAAGGATAATTATTGACTCAAAGTATAAAAGAATTATATTCCCATTGGGTCAAAAGATAAAAGCAACCTAGGCAAAGCACAGTAACAATGCAGCATAGGGTGGAAAAAGACCTAGGCTAAAAATAAAATAAAGGAACTTGAGTTTGAGTTCTGCCTCTGAAAATTGCTGTATTGTTTTCAACGAGTTCTTCAATCTGGCCCTCAATATCCTCAATGACCAAATGAATGGTAGTGGAAATAGATGCTCTTAAAAGACCCTTCCAGAACTAACAGTCTAGGAATCTAAAGACAGGAAAATTCCAGGTGAAGGAGAAGTTGGCCCTTGGAAAATAAAAACTCAACTGCCAAATTTCAAAAGTTCTCCAAAGGTGAGTCCCCAAATGGGACTCCAAATCACATTGATTCAACATTCCATCTTTCGTGTTTCAGGGATAATAGCAATATAGGCATGTGAGTAAAGAGCTGTTCCTATCAAAGAATTCAGCAGCTGCTTACATATAATGATTACTATAAAAGTTTTCTTAGTCAAACTCTTCATATTGTGATTTCTAGTCCTGTTAGAAAACTTCGGAGGGCATCTAATTGAAAGTGAGTTATATAGTGTGTTTAAGTATACTAGTGTCAATAGACATACAGTGACTGGGACATAATAGGCATTTACAATGTTGCCCATAGTGTGCCATTTCTATTTAAACTACCATCCTGTTGGTTTTTTTTCCCCAAATTTCTAATGCTCTCTACTCCTGCCAAATGAAGTAGTACATGTGCTACACTCCTATACATCTTCAAAAGCATGTGTCCATACATTGAGTAGAAGATAGATAGGTACTTGTAAGCTTAGAGTCACTGAGCTAAAGGGACCCATAAAGATAACCATGTCATTGTACAGAAAAAGAAACTAGACTAAATAGAAAATATAATTCACACAAGGTCATAGTGAGTCAGTGGCAGAATCAAGGCCAGTACTCAGATTGCTGACTGCAGGTACAGTATTTTTGTCTACAAAATTAACATGTAACTTGCACATAAAGCAAGTGTGTATGTGAGCATAAAGCTATAAATACTTTTTCCTGCATAGGTACCCATTTGTAATGTGTAGATTTGTTTGCATAAATGTCCATTGGATTTAATAGATTAGTATACTGGCAAAAAGAAATATTATGAACTGGCATAAGGTTGCTGTATTAGTTTTCTAGGGCTGCCATAACAAATTACCATAAATTCAGTAGCTTAAAACAACAGAAATTAATTGTCTCACAGTTCTGAAGGCCAGAAGTCTAAAATTGAGATGCTGGCAGGGCCAAACTACTCCAAAAGTTCTAGAGAATGATTTCTTGTCTCTTCCAGCTTCTGGTGGTTTCCAGTATTCCTTGGCTTATCACTGAATCTCTGCCTCAGTCTTCAAATGGTATTCTCCTCTGATTTCTGTGTGCCCAAATCTCCCTCTTTTTTCTTATAAAGACACCAGTCATTGGATTTAAGGCCCACCCTAAATCCGGAATGATTTCATCTCAAGATCTTTAACTACTTCCTTTTGCAAATACCATACCATTGAAATAAGGTCACATCCTGAGGTTCTAGATGAACATGAATTTCGGGGGACACTATTCAATCTACTACAATTTAAAACTTTTCATCTAATAAAGATACCAAACAAACAAATAAAGCATCTGGGTGCCATCATTTATTTTAAAGAAAAGATATTTTAATACAAATAAGATGGATTAAGACACTCTCTGAACAAAAAAACTCTTCTCTGAATCATACAATTATACCTGTATGAAAACTTTACAGCATTTTCATAATTTTCCCACTTGACTGCAAACCAAAAACAAAACAAAACAAAAAAAACAGAATCCTTTATTAGGAGAACTTCTGGCAATGGTGAAGAAGCTTCTATCAGACCAACCCTGATGCAGATAACAATAATAAACAGTGGACCAAATATATAATAAAACAATTTAAATGCACGGGAAAGCAACCCATGAACAGTCAAAAATTGCAAGGGAATTAATACTTGAAAGGAGGGAACAATACTAAGCGAGTTTTTCCTTTTCCGGAAATTTTTGCCTGATGGCAGCCCCCAGGCCAAAGCAGTGAATAAACTCTAGAGAAACTAGAATCAGTGCTGCAACAGTTAAATGTTTAACAACTGGATCTTGAGGAAAATAAATAAAAAACAAATTCATAGTATTTGCCAATTTCCATGGTGTAAATACTTCTACCATGGACGATTCCATGAACATGGAGTTGAATAGAGATATGCACAGTAGGCATTCACAAACCAGTGTTAGCCAACTCCCACACACAACTGCTCACAGTCCAAGTGGCTGAAAGAACCAGATGACAGAATTCCGGATGACCACTGTAGTTGAAAAGCCATGAGAGAAATTCAATAATTTAAAAAACTAGGGAAAGGAAGCCCCAAATTCTGTGTATAAACTACCCAGCTGTCTGGTGAAACCATGAAATATTTATGTGGGAACAGATTCCAAAAAGCCTAAATAAAGCTGAAAGAATTAAACAGAGTTTTCAGTGCTGCCAATGAGGGAGAGTTTGGAGTTTCACTTCAGCCCCATTAACTGTCTACTAAAACAAACAAAATCAATGCTCTAGAGAAAAAAAATAAAGGTATCCTACAATATATAATTCACTATTTTCAGGGTACACTCAAAAATTACTACTAAAGCAAAGATATAGGAAAATATTACTCATACCCAAGGAAAAAATAATAATAGAGACCAGCCCTAAGGTAAACCAGATGTTTGAATTAGGAGAAAGAATTTTAAATCACATATCATAATTACACTAAGGGAAATAAAGAAAAACACATGTGTAATAAATGAACAAATAGGAAGTCAGAATATCTGAAGTAAAATTCAGTGAGTGGGTGTTTAACAGCAGGTTGAAAATGGCAGAAGAAAGAGTAGTTTCACTGGAAGAAAAATCTAGTGATATTATCTAATCTGAAGTACAGATTAGGGAGAGAAAGATTGAAAAAGATGAGCAGAATGTTAGAAATACATAGGATAATATCAAAGTTATAAACATAATTGGAGTCCTAGATGGCAAACAATAAGAGAAGAGGAAGAAAAAACATTTGAAACAAAAGCCTAACCACAAGACAATATCCCTGATAATTATTGATGGAAAAATCCTCAACAAAACATTAGCAAACCAAATTCAACAATACACTAAAAAGATCATTCATCATGACCAAGTGGGATTTATCCCTGGGATGCAAGGATGGTTCAACATACACAGATCAATCAAAGGGATACATCATATCAACAGAATGAAGAACAAAAATCATATGATCATTTCAATAGATGCTGAGAAAACATTTGATAAAATTCAACATCCCTTCATGATAAAAATCTTAAAAAACTGGGTGTAGAAGGAACATACCTCAAAATAATAAAAACTGTATAAGCAGACCCACAGCTAATATGATATTGAATGGGGAAAAACTGAAAGCCTTTCCTCTAAGATCTGGGACACAACAAGGATGCCCACATTCACCACTGTTACTCAACATAGTACTGGATGACTTAGCTAGAGCAATCAGACAAAAGAAAGATATAAAGGGCATCCACACTGGAAAGGAGGAAGTCAAATTATCTTTCCTTGAAGATATGATCTTATATTTGGAAAAACCTAAAGACTCCACAAGCACAGGAAATCAAATCAAAAACGGACAAATGGGATCACATCAAATTACAAAGCTTTTGCCCAGAAAAGGAAGAAATCAATAATGTGAAAGGACAACCCCCAGAATGGGAGGAAATAGTTGTAAACCACCCATCTGATAAGGGCTTAGTAACTAGAATATATAAGGAGCTAAAACAACTCTATAGAAAAAAGTCTAAAAATCTGATTCAAAAATGGGCAAAAAAAAAACTAGATAGACTTTTCTCACAATAAAACATACAAATGGCAAACAGGCATATGAAAAGGTGCTGAACAACACTGGTCATCAGGGAAATGCAAATCAAAACTGCAATGAGATACAATCTCACCTCAGTTAAAATGGCCTATATCTAAAGGATAGGCAATAACAAATGCAGGCGAGGATGTGGAGAAAAGGGAATCTTTGTACACTGTTGGTGGGAATGTAAATTAGTACAACCACTATGGAAAACAGTTTGGAGGTTTCTCAAAAAACTAAAAATACAGCTACCTCATATGGTATCCAGCAATCTCACTGCTAGGTTTATACCCAAAAGGAAGGATAACAGTATATCAAAGAGATATCTTCACTCCCTGGTACTGCAGCACTATTCACAGTATCAAAGATTTAGAAGGTACCTAAGTGTTCATCAGCAAATGAATAGATAAAGAAAATGTGGTACATATACACAATGGAATACTATTTAGGCATAAAAAAGAATGAGATCCTGTAATTTGCAAAAACATGGATTAAACTGGAGGTCACTGTGTTAAGTGAAATAAGCCAGGCACAGAAGATAAACTTTGCATATTCTCACTTATTTGTGGGAGCTGAAAATCAAAACAATTGAACCCATGGAGATAGAAAGTAGAAGGATGATTACCAGAGGCTGGGAAGGGTAGTGGGGAGGGATGGTTAATGGGTAGAAAAAAATAGAATGAATGAATAAGGCCTAGTATATAATAGCACAACAGGGAGGCTATAATCAATAATAATTTAATTATACATCCAGAAATGACTAAAATAGTATAATCGGATTATTTGTGAGACAAAGGATAAATGCTTGAGGGGATGACTACCTCATTTTGTATGATATGATTATTATGCATTGCATGCCTGTATCAAAACATCTCATGTACCCATAAATATACCTACTATATACCCACAAAAATAAAAATAAAAATTATTTTGAAAAGAATGGCTGTATATTTGCAAATATAATGAAAAACCATCAAATTGAATATATTAAATATGTGCAGGTTTGTGTATATCAACTATAACTCAATAAAGCTGTTTGAAAAAAAACAAATATAATACAACACATACATTTACAGATTCAACAAGCTCAATAAATTCCAAGCAGGATACCACACTCAGGCATATCATAGTCAAACTACTGAAAAACAAATTTAAATAGAAAACCTTGAAAGCATTAGGGAGAAAAAATGCCTACTGAGGAACAGAATAAAACTGACCTGTGACCTTTCTTTTCTTTTTTTTCTTTTCTTCTTTTATTTTCTTTCTTTTCTCTTTCTTTCTTTCCTTTCTTTCTCTCTTTCTTTTTTCTGAGACAGAGTCTCGCTCTGTCGCCCAGGCTGGAGTGCAGTGGCGCCATCTTGGCTCATTGCAAGCTCCGCCTCCCAGGTTCACGCCATTCTCCTGCCTCAGCCTCCACAGTAGCTGGGACCACAGGCGCCCGCCACCACGCCCGGCTAATTTTTTGTATTTTTAGTAGAGACGGGGCTTCACCGTGTTAGCCAGGATGGTCTCAATCTCCTGACTTCGTGATCCGCCCATCTCGGCCTCCCAAAGTGCTGGGATTACAGGCGTGAGCCACTGCGCCCAGGCAACCTGTGACCTTTCATAAGAAAAAAAGACATCTGGGCGCGTGAAACCCCGTCTCTACTAAAAATACAAAAAATTAGCAGGGCGTGGTGGCGGGCGCCTGTAGTCCCAGCTACTCTGGAGGCTGAGGCAGGAGAATGGCGTGAACCCGGGAGGCGGAGCTTGCAGTGAGCCGAGATTGCGCCACTGCACTCCGGCCTGGGCGACAGAGCGAGACTCCGTCTCAAAAAAAAAAAAAAGAAAAAAAGACATCTTTAAAAGTGCTGAATTTTTTAAAAACTCTATCAATACAGAATTTTACATTTATCAAAAATATCCCTTATTAATAAAGGCAAATACTGACATTTTCATTTAAGTGAACATTAGGACAATTTGTTATCAGCATGTTCACACGATAAGAAATACTAAAGGAAATTGTTGAGTCTGAAGGAAAGTGATACCAGATGAAAAGCTGGATCTTTAGGAAGGAAGAAATAGCATCAGGAATGGCAATATGTGGATAAACATAAAATAACATTTTGCTCTTTATTTGATACACATGAGAATATAAAGGAAGAATCATAACATTATAATGTGCAGTGTGTAGTATACATAGACATAATGTGCATGAAAACTATAATATGAAAGAGGGCATAGCGACAAACCAAACTAGACATTGACAAGGTCCTTAAACTTTATGTGAGGCAATACAATATTAAATTTTAGTAGACTTTGAAAAGATAAAGATGCATGGAGGAGTGGAGTGGAGATGCATGGAGGAGCAAGATGGAATAGTAAGCCCCAGCCCCAACCCTCATCTCCTTACAGAAACACCTATTTAACAAAAATATATTAATCAAAATACCTCCAAGAGATGTCCAGAATCCAGTTAAGATGTTGAATACCCCAGATGAGCACAAAACACTAGAACAGTCCCACTGAAACAGAAAAAAAGAGCAATTTCACTTTACCCGTGTCATTCCTTCCCCCAAACCAGCAACACTTGGCACCAAGTGAGATCATCTTGGCCCATGATTTCTCTCTCAGGAGAAAGGAAGAGTGGAGCATGCATCTAATATTTCAGGTCTTTCATTTCACTGCCTTAGGAACTAGTGTCTTACGGTGGTTGCCAGAGGCTAGGAGCAGGAAGGAATGGGGACTTACTGTTTACGGTGTATGAAGTTTCCATTTTACAAGATGAAAAGAATGATGGAGCTAGATGGTGGTGATGGTTGCACAACATTATAAATGCATGTAATACCCCTGAACTGTACACTTAAAAATAGTTAAGATGGTAAGTTATATAATATGTATATTTTATCGCAATAAAACATTTGGAAAAACATTTAAGGAGAGATAACAAACAAAAGCTGAGGGACTCCATAAGCACTAGACCTGTCTTCTAAGAAATGCTAAAGGGAGTTTCTCAAGTTGCAATGAAAAGATGCTAAGCAGCAACACAAAAGCATATAAAAGTCTAAAACTCACTGGCGAGCCTGAATATTTAGAAAGATACGGAATACTGCAATATTGTAATGATGGGTTTAAATCACTTTTGGTATGAAAGTTAAAAATAAAAGTATTTTTATTTTTTATTATTTTTATTTTATTTTAAAAATAAAAATAACTAAAAATTTTAACTATTTTTAAAATAAAGTAAAAATAATAAATACAAAAGTGAGTTAGTGGATACACAATACAAAAGATGTAAATTGTGATATCAATGACATAAAGTGGGGAAGGGAGAATTCAAAGTGCAGAGTTTTGTATGCAATTGCTGTTAAGTTGTAATCAGCATAAAATGAACCATTATAACCGGAGGATATTTTATGTGAACCTCATGATAACCTCAAATAAAAGTATCTATTGAAAACACACACACAAAAAAGAGAAGAGAATCTAAGGATATCACTATTTTAAAAAATCAATTAAAAAAACCGACAAGAAGAATAAACAAAAGGAACAAAAAACCTACAAGATAGAAAACAATAATAAAATGGCAATAGTAAGTTCATCCCTATTATATTAGTCCATTTTCATGCTGCTGATAAAGACATACCCGAGACTGGGAAGAAAAAGGAGTTTAATTGGACTTACAGTTCCACATGGATGGGGAGGCCTCAGAATCATGGGGGCCAGTCTTTCCCCTGCTATTCTCATAATAGTGAATAAAGCTCACGAGATCTGATGCAGCAAAAGCAGTACTAAGGGAAAAGTGAATAGCAATAAATGCTTACATTTAAAAAGAAAAAAGATCATAAATAAACAATCTAACTTTAGAAATAATAAAGACTAGGGCAAAATTAAATGAAGAAAATAGAAAAAATTTAAAAAATCAGTGAAACTAAGAGTTGCATCTTTTTGAAAAGATAAATGAAATTGACAAAACATTAACTGAAATAACTAAGAAACAAAGAGAAAATAAAGGAGGAGACATTACAAATAGTACCACAGAAATACAAAGGTTCAGAAGAGACTACTATGAACAATTATACACTAATAAATAGAACCTAGGAGAAATGACTAATTTCCTAGAACCATAACATGTACTAAAACTGAATCATAAAGAAATAGGAAACATGAACAGAAAATTAACAAGAGGATTGAATTAGTTATCAAAAACAATCCAACACAGCAAAGCCCAGGACCTGATGGCTTCACTGATGAATTCTACCAAATATACATATATATATATACGTATATATGTGTGTGTGTATATGTGTGTGTGTGTATATATATACATTTTTTTTCTTTTTTGAGATGGAATGTCACTCTGTCATCCAGGCTTGAGTGCAGTGGCGCAATCTCGGCTCACTGCAATCTCCACCTCCTGAGGATCAAGAGATTCTCCTGCCTTAGCCTCCCAAGTAGCTGAGATGACAGGCATGTGCCACCATGCCTGGCTAATTTTTTGTGTTTTTTTTTTAGTAGAGATGGGGTTTCACTGTGTTAGCCAGGATGGTCTAGATCTCCTGACCTCGTGGGTCTGCCCGTCTCGGCCTCCCAAAGTGCTGGGATTACAGGCGTGAGCCACCGTGCCAGGCCAGAATTCTACCAAATATTTAAAGAATTAACACTAACCCTTCTCAGACTGTTCCAAAAAGAAGAAAAAATACTTCCAAACTGCTTTTACAAGGCCAGTAGTGCCCTGATACCAAAGCCATAAAAGAACACTACAAGAAAAGAAAATTATAGGAAATGATTCCTGATGAATATAGATGTGAAAATCTTCAACAAAATACTAGAACCTGAATTAAACAGCACATTAAAAGGATCATACAGGCCAGGCACGGTGACTCAGACCTGTAAGCCCAGCACTGTGGGAGGCCAAGGCAGGTGGATCACCTGAGGTCAGGAGTTCAAGACCAGCCTGACCAATACG
>NW_026652282.1:124942141-124984236 GCF_009828535.3 Hylobates moloch
CAATTGTTACATATATCAAAGTGTCATACTGTACCCCATAAATATATACAATTATTTGTCAACTTGAGATTTTAAATGGGGAAGTACAGAAAATAAATGTAAGAGAACATTTAAAACTAAAAAATGATTATATTGGTCAAATAATAAACAGTACAAAATTTTTAAAATCCATAATTACACTTATAATTGTACATTAAGCTCATAATTTTATATATACAGTCGACCTCGATATCCATGGGCAGTTGGTTCCAGGACCCATCACAGATACCAAAATCCACAGATGGTCAAGTCCTTGACCTAAAAGGGTGTACTATTTGCATATAACGTATGCACATCCTTCCATATACTTTAAGTTATCACTAGTTTATTTGTAATACCTAATACAATGTGAATGCTATGTAACTAGTTGTTATACTGTATTGCCTCAGGAATAATGACAAGAAAAAATATCTACATGTGCTCAGTACAGACAAAACCATCATTTTTGTTTTTCAAATATTTTTGATCTGCAGTTGGTTGAATCCATGGAGGCAGAACCCACAGGGCCAACTGTATTTCTATATGAAAATTCAAATAAATCTATAATATAACACCAATACTAATAAGTAATATAGCATAAAAGGTCAATATACAAAAATCAATTGTGTTTTAGTTATTAGAAACAACCATTGAAAAATGAAACTTCAAAGAACAAGACTAATAACAATAGTATCAGAGAGTAAATGGCATTGAAATACATTTAACAAAAGACGCACAATACTGTTATATGGAAAACTACTAAGTTTCTAAGAAAAATTAATAAAGACCTAAATAAAGAGATAATACCATGTTTGTGGATTGTAAGACTTAATGTTAAGATATCAATTTTCCCCAAATTTGACAATAAATTCAACACAATTACCTAGCAGGATTTTTATAGAAAAATTTTTTTCAAAATTATGATGCTGAGTAAAATTTTTATATAAATTGATAAATTTATTCTAAACTCCATAAGGCAACACAAAATTCTTAATTAATGTAAAGATACATTAAGACAGGGTGGTATTAGCATAAGAATAGAAAAATAAATAAGTTGAACAAAATATAGAGTCTAGAAATAAACTGACACATATACCATCAATTGATTCTCAATAAAGTCCTCAAAGCAATTCAGTTGGAGATAAGAATGTCTGCAATAAATGGTGTTGAAACAACTGGATATTCCTGTGGAGGAAAAAATGAACCTTAACCTTCCCTCACACCATATTCCTAAATTACGTTGAGAATGATTATAGATATCAGTGTGGAAGCTGGAATTAAAAGGCTTCTGAAAGAAAATAGGAAAATGTCTTCAAGGCTTTGAGGTAGGCTAAGTTTCTTAGATAAGCATAAGGGCAATATCCACAAAACAAAACAAATGATAAATTAGGTCTCAACAAATTTTAAAATCTTTGTTCAACAAAATACACCATTAAGAACGTGCAATAGCAGTCACAGGATGGAAGAAAATATTTTAATATATATATATGTGACAAAGACCTCATATCTGGAAAATATAAAGAATTCTACAAAACAATAATAAATAAACAACAAAAATTGGCAAAATAGTTCAATATACACTGCACTAAAGAATATAGATATCTTAAAGAAAAAAACAATAAAAATTCAGGAAACTTTGGACACACTTTTAGAAATGCATAATGCTCTGGAAAGTCTCAGCAATAGAATCAAACAAGTAGAGGAAAGAAATTCAGAGCTTGAAGACAAGGTCTTCAAACTAACTCAATCCGACAAAGACAAAGAAAAAAGAATAAGAAAATATGAACAAAGCCTCCAAGAAGTTTGGGATTATGTTAAATGACCAAACCTAAGAATAATCGTTGTTCTTGAGGAAGAAGACAATCCTAAAAGCTTGGAAAACATATTTGGGGGAATAATCAAGGCAAACTTCCGTGGCCTTGCTAGAGACCTAGACATGCATATACAAGAAGCACAAAGAACACCTGGGAAATTCATCCCCAAAAGATCTTCATCTAGGCACACTGTCATCAGGTTATCCAAAGTTAAGAGGAAGGAAAAAATCTTAAGAGCGGTGAGACAGAAGCACCAGGTAACCTATAAAGGAAAACCTACCAGATTAACAGCAGAAATCTCAGCAGAAACCTTACAAGTTAGAAGGGATTGGGGCCCTATTTTCAACCTCCTCAAACAAAACAATCTTCAGCCAAGAATTTTGTATCCAGTGAAAGTAAGCATCATATATGAGGAAAAGATAAAGTCATTTTCAGACAAACAAATGCAGACAGAATTCGCCATTACCAAGCCACCACTGTAAGAACTTCAAAAAGGAGCTCTAAATCTTGAAACAAATCCTGGAAACACATCAAGACAGAATGTCTTTAAAGCATAAAGCACACAGGACCTATAAAAAAAATAGAAGTTAAAAAGCAAGAACAAAAAGCAAAGTATGCAGGCAACAAAGAGCATGATGAGTGCAACCCTACCTCACATTTCAATACTAACATTGAATGTAAATAGCCTAAATGTTCCACTTAAAAGATACAAAACTGCAGAATGGATAAGAATTCACCAACCATCTGCTGCCTTCAGGTGACTCGCTTAACACATAAGGACTCATAAAAACTTAAAGTAAAGGGGTGGAAAAAGGCATTTCATGCAAATGGACACCACAAGCAAGCAGGGGCAGCTACTCTTATGTCAGACAAAACAAAATTTAAAGCAACAGCGAGACAAAGAGGGATGTTATATAATGGTAAAAGGCCTTGTCTGACAGTAAAATATCACAATCCTAAACATATCTGTATCTAACACTGGAGCTCCCAAATTTATTTAAAAAATTACTAATAGACCTAAGAAATGAGATAGACAGCAACACAATAAAAGTGGGGGACTTCAATACTCCACTGAGAAAGTTAACGAAGAAACATTGGATTTAAACTATACCTTGGAACAAATGGACTTAAAAGATATATACAGAACACTTCATCCAACAACAACAGAATACAGATTCTATTAAACAGCGCATGGAACTTTCTCCAAGATAGACCATATGATAGGCCATAAAACGAGTCTCAATAAATTTAAGAAAATTGAAATTATATCAAGCACTCTCTCATACCACAGTGGATTTAAACTGGAAATTAACTCCAAAAGGAACCCTCAAAACAATGCAAATACATGGAAATTAAACAACCTACTCTTGCATGAGCATTGAGTCAAAAACAAAATCAAGATGGAAATTAAAAAATTATTCAAACTGGATGGCAATAATGACACAACCTATCAAAACCTATGGGATACAGCTAAGGCGATGCCAAGAGAAAAGCTCACAGCCCTAAATGCATATATCAAAAAGTCTGAAAGAGCACAGACAATCTAAGGTCACGCCCCAAGGAACCAGAGAAAGAAGAACAAATCAAACCCAAACCCAGCAGAAGAAAGGAAATAACCAAGATTAGAGCAGAACTAAATGAAATTGAAACAACAACAACAACCAAAAAAAGTACAACAGATAAATGAAACAAAAAGCTGGTTCTTTGAAAAGATAAAAAAATTACCAAAAAGAGAGACACAAAAAAACTGATGAAAGAAAGGAGATAATACAAAAGATCATTCAAGGCTACTATGAACACCTTTATACACATAAACTAGAAAACTTAGAAGAGATAAATAAATTCCTGGAAAGATACAACCATCCTGGCTTAAATTAAGAAGAACTAGATACCCTGAACCTACCAACAACAAGCAGCAAGATTGAAATGGTAATTAAAAAATTACCAACAACAAAAAAAGTCCAGGACCAGATGGATTCACAGCAGAATCCTAGCAGGCATTCAAAGAATTGGTACCAATCTTTTTGACACTATTCCACAAGATAGAGAAATAAGGAACCCTCCCTAATTCATTCTATGAAGCCAGCATCACCCTAACACCAAAACCAGGAAAGGATACAACCAAAAAATGAACGAACTACTGATAAATGCAACAACAGGTATGGATCTCAAAACTGTGATGATGAGTGAAAGAAGCGACACAAAAAGGAATATATACCCTATGATTTCATTTATATGAAGTGCAGGAATAGGCAAAATTCATCTATGATATGAGAATGGTCACTTAAAGGATGGGATAGTGACTGGAAAGGGCACAAGGGAACTTTCTGGGGTCATGGAATATTCTTTACCTTGATCTGGGTGACGGTGACATTAATGTATTCATTTGTTAAAATTAATCTTTTTGTTTAAGATTTGTGGTTTTCATTATATGCGATTATATCTCAATAAAACAGTGAGAAAACCAAAACAAGAGGATCACTTGAATATTCCTATAACTATTAAAGAAACTAAAAACTAAACATCTCCCACAGACAAAATCTAGGCCAAAATGGCTTTGCTGCAATTTCCAGCAATAATTCAAGAAGAAAGTAATTACGATCTAACAAAACCTCTTCCATAGAATAAATAAAGGTATAACACTCCCAAAATTATTTTTTTTTGAGGCTAGCATAACCTTGAGATCGAAACCTGACAAGGACTATATGAACAAATAAAATTATATGCCATTCTGACTCATGGCCATGAATGAACAAATCCTTTAAAATGTTCATAAATCATCTCCAACAATATATAAACAGCCTAATACATCACGACCTAGCTGGATTTATCCCAGGAAGGCAATTCTGGTTAAAATTTTTAAAATGTAATTCAGCACATTCATATTTTACAGAACAAAATTTTGATTATATAAAGAGGCATAAGCAAAAAGATCTTGATAAAATTTAATATATACCAAAAAATACAAAACAAGGAATGCAAGGGAACTTAATATGATACAATGTATCTAGAAATATCTATTCAAAATATTACACTTATCTGTAATATATTAAAATACTGGCCTTTGAGATTGGGGATGTAACAAAATGGCTGCCATCATCACTACTATTCACCATTATAGTGGAGGTCCTAGACAATTCAACACATTAATAAGAACATAAGTATGCAAAAAGAAGTGTAAAACTATCATTTATATATAATTGAGTACATAAAAATTGTTTAAAAATCTATGGATAAACTGTTGCATTTACAATGGGACTTTAGTAAAATTGCTGGATACAAAAACAATATATGAAAAATAATTTTTTAGTTCTATAAGTGAATAAGAAACATTTAAATCATTCAAAGATCCTAGTTATAATAGCATCAAAAATATCTATTCAAAGGCCAGGTGCAGTGGCTCACGCCTGTAATCCCAGCACTTTTGGAGGCTGAGGCAGATGGATCACCTGAGGTCGGGAGTTCAAGACCAGCCTGACCAACGTGGAGAAACCCGTCTGTACTAAAAATACAAAATTAGCCGAGGTGGTGGTGCATGCCTGTAATCCCAGCTACTCAGGAGGCTGAGGCAGGAGAATCGCTTGAACCCAGGAGGCGGAGGTTGCAGTGAGCTGAGATTGCGCCATTGCACTCCAGCCTGGGCAAAAAGAGCGAAACTACATGTCAAAAAAAAAAAATCTATTCAAATATGCTTCTGAATAAAAGTATGTGAGAGGCAACAATCTTCTACAACTACAAAAAACTGGATGATTTCCCAAAATCATCATGTTAAAGGTACCAAATAGTGGTGGAAACAAAGATTAAATAAATTAAAATTTCAAGGAGAGAGAATCTTTTCCACTGTAAGTTGGCAATCTTCAACTATTTTTCTCCTTTGGAAAATTTACCAACTCTGAGGATAAGCTGAGGACCAGGCTTATTCAGACAAAGAGCCCCTGCTCGCGGAGAGAAAAAACAGCAAAGCTTTTAGCAGTTTGACAAGGCTGGTATGACAAATACAAAAGTTGATGGTACTCAAATGCTCAGCAGATTTTCCCCACTGAACATTTGCTGACTTCTGGCACAGTTAGGTAAAATACTTGTAAAAAGGTGAAGCGAAATCTTCAGCAATCACCCAGTTCTTAGGAAACAAATATGTGCCAGAATTTGAAACTTCAGGAGGCTGCAAATTGTGAATAGCAGATCTGGATTTTCCAGTCTTTCAGAGATTACAAAATAGAAATCTACCATGCTCTTACATCCTAGGGAAAAGAAGCAAACCAGACGTAGACTGAGTTTTAATAAAACTGCACTCTAGCCCTCATCATGAATAATTTCTGACTGGATTAAATTAAGCATATGCTCAACTTATATGCCTAAAAGGGGAAAAGTGGAACTCTCTCTAGAATATCTCATCTGAAGCCTTTACAATTTTTTATACATGGTACGTGACATGCAATAAAAATATTACTAGATACACAAAGAGGTAAAAAATATGACATGTAAATCAAAATAAAAGATGAAAAAAGATGCAGATACACACATGATCTGGATAGTGAAATCATCAGAAAATGACTTTAAAATTAACTATGATTAATATTTTTAAACGAAGTAAAGAAAAAGTTAAATAAAATATGTGAAAGAACCAAGAACTGTAACAGATAATTTGAATTAATGAAACTAAAATTCAACTGGATATCCTACAATGAAAAAACTAGGAACTCAGTGCATGGGAATAATGGGATATGTGACACAAAAGAACAGGTTTATATAACTCCAAAATTATAGAAAATATTAAAATTGAAGCACAAGAACAAAAATAATTGGGAAAAAAGATAGAGCAGCAGACATATGTAGGACAGAGTAAAAAAAAAAAACTAAAAAATATGGAATGGGAGAAGAGAAAGAATAGGGCAGAAGCAATACCTAAAGAAATAATATTCAAAAAGTTTACAAAATTAATAAAAGACATACACCTACAGAACCAAAAAACTCAGTGAATCATAAACTGGATAAATAAAAAGAAAGCCACATCTAGGCACATCATAGTCAAGTTGTTAAAAAAACAAAGAGACCAAGAAGCAGCTTCTCTCCTCCTTCTGGAATCTCTGCCTGGTTCAGCTCATCTGCCTCCACCATGTCCATCAGGGTGACCCAGAAGTCGTACAAGGTGTCCACCTCGGGCACACTGGCCTTCAGCAGCTGCTCCTACACAGGTGGGCCCGGTGCCCACGTCAGCTTCTCCAGCTTCTCCCGAGTGGGCAGCAGCAGCTTCTGGGGTGGCCTGGGCGGAGGCTATGGTGGGGCCAGCAGCCTGGGAGGCATCACCGCCGTCATGGTCAACCAGAGTCTGCTGAGCCGCCTTAACCTGGAAGTGGACCCCAACATCCAGGCCATGTGCACCTAGGAGAAGGAGCAGATCAAGACCCTAGCCAAGTTTGTCTCCGTCATCGACAAGGTACGGTTCCTGGGGCAGCAGATCAAGATGCTGGAGCCCAAGTGGAGCCTCCTGCAGCAGCAGGAGATGGCTCAGAGCAACATGGACGGCATGTTCGAGAGCTACATCAACCTTAGGCGGCAGCTGGAGACTCTGGGTCAGGAGAAGCTGAAGCTGGAGACGGAGCTTGGCAACATGCAGGGGCTGGTGGAGGACTTCAAGAACGAGAATGAGGATGAGATCAATAAAGGTAAAGAGATGGCAAATGAATTTGTCCTCATCAAGAAGGATGTGGATGAAGCTTACATGAACAGGGTAGAGCTGGAGTCTCGCCTGGACGGGCTGTCTGACGAGATCAACTTCCTCAGGGAGCTGCATGAAGAGGAGATCCGGGAGCTGCATTCCCAGATCTCGGATACGTCTGTGGTGCTGTTCATGGACAACAGCCCTCCCTGGACATGGAAAGCATCATCGCTGAGGTCAAGGTGCAGTACGAGGAGATCGCCAACCGCAGCCTGGCTGAGGCTGAGAGCATGTACCAGGTCAAGTATGAGGAGCTGCAGATGCTGGCTGCGAAGCACGGGGATGACCTGCGGCGCACAAAGACTGAGATCTCCGAGATGAACCGGAACATCAGCTGGCTCCAGGCTGAGATTGACGGCCTCAAAGGCCAGATGGCTTCCCTGTGGAGGTCGCCATCGCAGATGCCGAGCAGCGTGGGGAGCTGGCCGTTAAGGATGCTAACGTCAAGCTGTCCGAGCTGGAGGCCACCCTGCAGCGGGCCAAGCAGGACATGGCGAGGCAGCTGCGTGAGTACCAGGAGCTGATGAACGTCAAGCTGGCCCTGGACATCGAGATCGCCACCTACAGGAAGCTGCAGGAGGGCGAAGAGAGCCAGCTAGAGTCTGGGATGCAGAACCCGAGTATCCATATGAAGACCACCAGCGGTTTTGCAGGTGGTCTGAGTTCGGCCTATGGGGGTCCTCACAAGCCCTGGCCTCAGCTATGGCCTGGGCTCCAGGCTTGGCTCTGGCGCGGGCTCCAGCTGCTTCAGCCGCACCAGCTCCACCAGGGCCCTGGCTGTGAAGAAGATCGAGACCCGCGATGGGAAGCTGGTGTCCGCGTCTTCTGACGTCCTGCCCAAGTGAACAGCTGTGGCAGCCCCTCCCAGCCTGCCCCTCCTGCAACTTGCCCAGAGCCCGGGAGGGAGGCCGCTGTGCAGGGGAGCACAGGGAACAGAAGACACACCTGAGGCTCAGCTCTAGCCCTCAGCCCACCCGCGGGGGAATTTACTGCCTGAGGACCCCCTTGCCCATGCCTCCAACTACAGAACAATTCAATTGCTTTTTTTTCTTCCAAAATAAAACCTCAGCTAGCTCTGGAAAAAAAAAAAAAAGATACAGAATCTTTAAAGCAACCAGAGGAATAAAAGACGCTACATTTAGAAGAACAACTGGAAAATGGAAGGCAGATTTCCCAAAAGAAACAATGTCAGTCAGAAGGTAATGTTATAACATTTTTTAAGTGCTAAAGTAAAAATAAGCACATAGAACTACCAACATAGAATTCTACACCCAAAGAAAATATTATTCAACAATGTGGGTGAAATAAAGACGCTTTCATATGAACAAATATTAAAGGAATTCCTCACCAGCAGACCAACATTGAAAGAAAACAAGACAAAAACAAAGAAAATTCTTCAGTCAAAAGGAAAATTATGCTAGATGGAAACATGAAAATGCAAAAGGGCATGAAGAACACCGGAGAGAATACATGGGTAAAAGTAAATATATATTTAGATTGCATAAAACAGTAATTAGAATATTTTGTACAGTCTATATTACATGCAAAATGAAATGTGAAGTGAAAATACTTGACAAAAATAATGCAGGAGGGTGAAAAAAGGGGTAAGCACTGTTTAAAGTTTCTAGTAGCATCAAAGATGTAGTATAAATAGTTTGTATTTGACTGTAATAAGTCAAAAATTCCTGCTGTAATTTCTAAGGTAGCTACTAAAATAGCGGAAGAAGATATAACTGACAAATTAATAAAAAAATTCTAAATAGAAACATTGACTATGCTAAAAGAAGGCAAGAATGGAAGTAAAAGGGAATATGAAACAAGTGATTCAAATAGAAACTTGATGATTTAGTGGCAAATATATTCTAAACCAAATTATAAATCAGTAATTAAATTTAATAAAAATAAGCCAAATATTTACAAGTAAAATATTAAGATGGTCAGAATGGATTTTTAAACCCAAATATATGCTAGTTATAAGAAATATAGTTTAAATATTAATATGGCAAAAGTTTAATATAAAAGGACTGAAGGGAAGTCATGAACCAAAAAAATAGATAATGAAACTGTAATTAAAGAAAGTTATTTCATAATTATAAAAGGATCAATAAAACAAGAAGACATTATCATAGTCCTCTGTGGGAAGTGTTAAAGACTTTGTGGACATCTTCAATCTACCTCAAGTCTCAATCAAGATAACAACAGAGATTTTTGTGGAAACTGACAAGCTGATTCTAAAATCCATGTAGAAAAGCAAAAAGCTAAAATAGTCAGAGGCAATCTTGAAAAAAAAAAAAGAACACATCTGGAAGACCTACACTACCATATATATATATCAAGCTATGGTAAATAAGAACTGTGGTATTAGTGCAAGGATATACTAACTGGAATGGTTATAGATATAATGGAATAAAATAAAGAGTTCAGGCAAATATTATCAACCAATTTTTTTTCATAAAGGTGACATTGCAGTGCACAGGTGAAAGTGTAGTCTTTCAAATAAATAGTGCCATATTAAATGCACATTTATATGGAAAAAACTGCAATTGTATCACAAAGTCACACCATATGAATTGCAAATGAGTTGAAAAGTTTTATGTTAGAAGTAAAATAATAAATATTTTATAGAAAATATCTTTAAGGATAACCTCTTTGTGACTTTGGTATAGGCAAAGTTTTTTTTTTAAAAAATAGGACACAAAAAACACTAGCTATTAAAGAAAGAAATGGTAACTTAGACCACGCTAAAATTAAGATCTGTTCATCAAAAACACCAATAAAAAATGAAAAGGTAATCCACAGGATAGGAGATGACATTAGAAATACGTATATCTGGCAAAGAACTTCTACGAAGAATATATAAACATACATACATATAGATAGATAGATGATAGATAGATAGATAGATAGATAGATAGATAGATAGATAGACAGACAGAGATAAAAAGACAACCTATCTAAAAAACTAGACAAATGAACATAATGAAAAGGATATTAAAATATCCAACAAATATTTGAAAAGCTGTTTAACTTCATTCTCATCAGAGATGCAAGAAGCAAATTAAAACCACAAAGGATAGTACTATACCACCACCTGAATAGCCACAATGTAGACAAAAAGTATTAAATACCAAATGTTGACAAAAAATGTCTAGATATGATATGCTGGTAAATGTTTAACACCTGGCTGTCTTAGAAATGAATATATAAGATCCCTGATTTATGGCTTTTTTTCCAGTCTCCATACTGTAAATACTACCACCATAGCCAATTTCAGGCAGCCATCTTGAAACCACTGAATGCAGAATTGAGAAGAGATGCCCACAATTGGTCCTTGAAAGCCAGTATGACCCAGCTCCAGAACACCACCAATGTGCAGCAACAATAATTCTCATATTGTTGGTGGGAGTGTAAATTGATACAACCGGTTTAGAAAATTGGCCGTTTCTCCTAAAGTTGAAGACATGCATACCCTTATTACACAGCACTTCTACTCTGGGGTATGTACCCAACAGAAATCCATACATGTGTTCACCAAAAGACATGTTTGAGGGTTCTCATAACAGTATTAATATGTAAAAGCTAAAATCTGGACACTACCCAAATCCCCATCAACAGTTTAAAGGATAAACAAATTGTAATATCATGATATAATGGAGTACTATGCATCATCAGTCAATAAACTGCAGCCCACAGGAAAAATCTGACCAGTCCCTTATTTTTTTATAGCCCCTTAGTGAAGAATGTTTGCTACATTTTTAACGGTTATACAATTACCTACATAAAGTCATCAGTTTTGCCTCTTGGCCTACAGGGATTGTGCAATTTGCTATCTGGCCCTTTAACAAAAAGTGTGCTGATCTTTGCTATAAATCAGTGAGAGTGAATGATTTACAACAGTGATCTCAAAGTATGGCCCCTGGATCAGCAGCATTAGCAGTACCTGAAAACTGGACTTCCAGCCTCCACCCCAGACATGCTGAATCAAAACTCTGGGCTGTGACCCAGCGATTCGTGCTTTAACAAGCCCTCTTGGTAATTCTGATGTATGCTAAAGTTTGAGAACCAACGATCTACAACTCTAAACATGAATAAATATCATAAACATAATGTTGAGTGCAAGAACATAGATGCAATAAAGAACATACTATATAATTCCATTTATATAAAATTTAAAGACATGTACAAGTATTCTGTTTAAAAATCAAGACAATGGCTACCCATGGAAAGGGACCAGTGACTGGAAGGGAGCATGAGGTGAGTTTTTGCAATATTAAATTGGCTTGCAGATTGCTGCCTTCTGGCTGTGTCCTTACATGGCAGAGAGAGACAAAGAGAGAGAGGGAGAGAGAGAGAGAGTAAGCCAGAGAGAGACAGCAAGCATACTTTGGTGTGTCTTCCTCTTCTTACAGGGGCACCAGCCTTTTCAAATGAGGGTGCTACCATTACAATTTCATTTCACCTTTATCACCTCCTCACAGACCCTATCTCCAAATACAGTGACATTGGGGGTTAGGGCTTTAGCATATGAACTTTGAGAGGACGCAAGCATTCAGTCCATAATATATTCTAAAGGAAACTGTAAGCATATTCTTCAGGCAGAAGAAAAGTAATCCCATATGGAAGCTCAGAAATGCAACAACAACGAAATGAAATAAAATGGTAATAATATTAAAGAGTGCTGATAATATAAACAATAATGTCTTGCTGGAATACAAGAATGTATGACAAAAAATAAATGATAGGTCATAGATAAAGCATTCATGAAGCAAGTAAAAGTGTCAATTTATATTAAACTCTTATGAGTTAATGAATTTGCATTTTTATAGTAAACACTAAAATAATAGCAAAAAGGTATAAAACCTTCAAGCCAATAGAGTATATATGTGTATTTTAGAATGCTTGAATATACTCAATCTATATTCATTCTAAAATAAGGCAAGCAAGAGAAAATAAGATATAGGCAGGTGGAACGAATAGAAATCACTTAATAAGCTGAAAATGTTTAATGCAAATGTATTTGTAATTATAGTAACTATACATAGAGTAATGCTCCAATTAACTAAATATTGTCCAACTGGATCCTGCCAAGTCTTAACTATATGCTATTTATAGAACACAACTTCAAAACATAAAGGGAAAAGAGTGAAAGTAAATGAATGGGTAAAGACCATGCAAACTCTAACCAACATGTGGCTGGTATAGCTATGACAACATCAGATAAGGAAGACGTTAAAGCAAAAAGAATTACCAGAGAAAAAAATGACAATAGTAAAAATTAAGAATTAAATTTATGAGGAAATATTAACTATTCTAAATTTATATACTTAGTAAGATGTCCTCAAAATATCTAAAGAAAACATTGACAGTAGTAAAAGAAGAAAAAGAAAAACCCAGAACCATGGTAAAATTTAATACACTTTTAGCAGTAAATGATGGAATAAACACAAACAAGTTAGCAAAGAAAAGAATATGCAAAAGAACATTAAACCAAGTAACTATAGAATACATATTCTCCAAATACCCACACAGCATGTAGAGAACTGTCCATTTTGCTGGGCCATAATACAATTATCTACATATTTCAAATGAACGAAATCATAAAATAATTTTTTAGCTATAATATAATCATATTAGGAAACAATAATGAAAAAGTAACTAGAAAAGTCCCATTGTTTAGAAGTTAAGCAATACGCTTGTAAATAATCCAAGGGAAATTGAAAATATTGTGAACTGAATAATAGTAAAAATACTATTTAGTAAACTTACTATTTATTAAAACTTACAGGATTTGACTTCTTCTTCTGAGTAAAATGGAATAGTTCATGGCAGGTCAATATTTCCACTGAAAACAATTAGAAAAAAGATGGATTTCAAAAATTATATATATATTTATAGACACCCAATAACTGTAGAAGTAAGCAAGACTAGAGGGAATACAATTCCAGAATGAGGACAGTCTTTCAGAGGTAAACTGAGGCTCCACAGCTGTCTCTGAGAATATGTCCTGATTCTGAACACGGATCTGAGCTTGAGAATTTGAGCTAGGTCTAGGTGGAGAGCTGCTGCTGGTGGACTTTTTGACAGCTACACAGAGCTGAAGTGAAAAAATTTAGATTAGACAGGCCTCAAATAGACAATTTATTTCTCCTTCAAGATATTTGCTAAACTCCAAAGCTAAACTGAAGAGGAAGATAAAGAGATTAAGCCAAAACCGAAAGCAAAGTAGAATTATTTCCACAGTCTCTACGTGATTAGGAGGCAAAGGCTGGGGGTACAGGATTGGCAGGACTAAGAACAAGTAACATATGAAAGCATTAGAGGGAGTGGTAAATTAACACCCACATCTAACCACCTTTTGCAGATCTGGAACCTGCTGAAAGATAAGAATCTACACTTGGTCCTTGGCAGAACTTTTGGCAGACGGTAATGACAAAATTGGAGTCTTGACGGATGCTAAATGCACAGCTGGTCTCTCCCTCAAAAGATTTGCCAGATTCGGAATCTTCACAGGGCAGGAGGCTAAAGAGATAATTCAAAAACCTCTGAATCACACAGGAAAAAAAATGCCCATAGTCTCTTAGCACTGAGGTTACAAAGACCTGCCATGTACTCAAATAAATGTCCTGGGGGGCAAGCCATAGAAATGGTAAATTGAGATTCATTAAACTAAATGCCAGCTTCCACCAGCTCAGTCTGTGATTAAAGTATAATATTTAGCTCCCTACTCTATCTGCCTAGCAAAGGAGCTTTGGATAATTACACAAGGCTGAAGTGGCAGAATTTAGATTAGACAGGCCTCAAATAGATGACTATAGACAAATTATAGATCATGTGAAATCTATAATAGCTGGTGGGGGGAAATCATGTGAGATAATGTGTATAAAAGTACAATAAATGATATGTATTCAGATATCTTAATTTTACAAACAAAATGTTGACCAAAAAGGCATCAGCATTGAAGACAGACAGGTCTGGGTATAAACCACATACTCAGAAATAGTTTTTTGACCTTAAAAAAGTTATTTAACCTTCTAGGCTTCGGTTTATTTATTTGCAAGCGGAAATAAATAATAGCAAGCAGAGAATATGTTCTCATAAGAATTATGAGATAATACATTTAAAGTAATTAAAACAATCTCTGAAATGTAAAAAACACACAATAATGGTTTCATTATTATTGCTGTCGTCATTACTACTGTGACAAAGAAATAGTAGCTTTTATAATACTTTCCATTTTGCCAAATGCCTTTGCATTTATTATCTCACTTGATTACTCCCTGCAATTAATATAAATGAACCAAAGATCATGTTCTGAATTTCAAATAATAAATAAACTGAGACTCCCAAAAGAGAAATGACTTGCTCAGAGACAGGCAACAAGGTACTGAAGAACCAGGATTAGAGCCCTCAGCTATCCACGCTTGTCCCCCTCTGTACAATTCCACATTACCTGCAAACAGGATATGAATCTATTCCAATATGCATATTTAACTCAAATTTTGCCTGCTGCTGAATGGGGCTTAGGAGCATTTTCTCAATATCCAAGGATGACACAAGCATTCAGCTGATTGAGTACTAAGATAAATCTCGCAGTTCATTTATTCTATTAACGTTCCCCTGCCCTCACTCATGCCATCACATTCCTCCATAGCCAACTTAAAGTCCATGGCATGGTCCATCATTCTAATCACTTCCTTGTGCACACAACACAATAAACTTCCTTGTCTCTATCTCCTGTCATCATACTAAATTAGCAAAACAAAATTCTGGTTAAATCTAATTCAATGCCTACTCTTAAGCTGTGCCTGACTGAGCAGCTGAATATGTGACTGTAACTGGACCAAAAATACATAACCAAGCTGGCTTCTCCAAATTCAAGCTGATCTTTGGTGCTGTTCAACAATCCTACCACATGTCCTTTCCATCTATTTTCCCACTCTCCAAGAAGACCATTTCTCACCTTCTCTTTACTGAAATTGCCTCACCTCCTTCCCACCCTCCCTCTCAATTGATGCCCTTGCTTTCTATTTCATTAAGAAAATCTAGGCCATCAGAATAGAATGTCTGTATGCTTCCCACATCTCCTTGCCCACCAGTATCCTGCATACATACTATGCTTTCTTTTTAGTGACTATGGATAAACTGTCCTTGCTCTTACCCCTCCACTTGTGAACTGTGTGTCAACTTCTCTGTCCTTTTAAGGATAACACTATAGAAATTCCACTCTCTCTTGTGAATCACTATTTATTTCTTTTTACTGGAGAATCCTCATCAGCATTCCGTGATACATCTCATTTTTGAAACCTTTCTCTTAAACCTACGTCTTCTCTCAGCTACAATCTCATTTGCTGCCTTTACAGCAACACTCTTTTAAAAAGTCATCTAAACTCACTCCCTATCCCCGATTTTTTATATTTTCCAAGTTTTATTGAGGCATGATTAGAAAATTCAAGTTGTATACAATTAAAGTGTATACAATATATAATGTTTTGGTGTAGTATATATTGTGAAATTATTATAACAATCAAGCAAAATTAACACATCCATTACCTCACATAGTTTCTGCTTTTTTTCTTTATTAGGAGGTGTGAATGCTTAAGATCTACAGCTTTAACAAATTTTAAGTATACTTATTATTAACTATATTCACCATTCTGTATATTATATTGCCAGAACTTATTAATTTTGTAAGTTAAAGTTTTGACCGAAATCTCCCTACTTCCCCAATTCCACAGCCCCTGGCAACCACTGTTCTACTGTCTTCTTTGACTGTTTTAGATTCTACATGTAAGTCTTTCTTTGTCGGGCTAGTTTTGCTTAGCATAATGTCCTCCAGGTTCATCCATGTTGTCACAAATGTCAGGATTACTTTTTTATGGCTTAATAGTACTCTATTGTCTGTATGTGCAACATTTTCTTTATCCAATCATCTGTTGAGGGACAGAGACTGCCTCTATATCTTAGCTATTGTAAATAATGCTGAAATGGACATAGGGGTGCAGATATTTCTTCAAGATAATTGTTTCATTTCCTTTGGGTATATACCCAGTAGTGGGATTAGTAAATCATATGATCAAGTCTGCCTTTGAAGCTCTGTCTTGAATTTGTCTTTTCTGTCACATTCTTCAGCTGTTTGGTCATTTTTTATGGTTTATGTTTCTTTATTAAACTTTTTATTTTGCTCATGTATTGTCCTCATTTCATTTAGTGTTCTGTGTTCTTGATATGGTTTGGCTGTGTCCCCACCAAAATCTCATATTGAATTGTAGTTCCCATAATCCCCACATGTAGTGGGAGAGACCTGGTGGAAGGTAATAGAAACATGGGGGCGGTTTTCCCCAGGCTATTCTTGTGATATTAACTTCTCACGAGGTCTGATGGTTTTATAAGGGGCTTCCCCCTTCACTCAACTCTCATTCTTCTCCTTCCTGGCATCTTTTTTTTTTTTTAAAAAAAAGGAGAAAATTTTTGCAATCTACTCATGTGACAAAGGGCTAATATCCAGGATCTACAATGAACTCAAACAAGTTTATAAGAAAAAAACAAACAACCCCATCAAAAAGTGGGCGAAGGATATAAACAGACACTTCTCAAAAGAAGATATTTACGCAGCCAACAGACACACGAAAAAATGCTCATCATCACTGGCCACCAGAGAAATGCAAATCAAAACCACAATGAGATACCATCTCACACCAGTTAGAATGGCCATCATTAAAAAGTCAGGAAACAACAGGTGCTGGAGAGGATGTGGAGAAATAGGAACACTTTTACACTGTTGGTGGGACTGTAAACTAGTTCAACCATTGTGGAAGTCAGTGTGGCAATTCCTCAGGGATCTAGAACTAGAAATACCATTTGACCCAGCCATCCCATTACTGGGTATATAACCAAAGGAATATAAATCATGCTGCTATAAAGACACATGCACACGTATGTTTACTGCAGCACTATTCACAATAGCAAAGACTTGGAACCAAGCCAAATGTCCAACAATGATAGACTGGATTAAGAAAATGTGGCACATATACACCATGGAATACTATGCAGCCATAAAAAAGGATGAGTTCGTGTCCTTTGTAGGGACATGGATGAAGCTGGAAACCATCATTCTCAGCAAACTATCGCAAGGACAAAAAACCAAACACCTCATGTTCTCACTCATAGGTGGGAATTGAACAATGAGAACACATGGACACAGGAAGGGGAACATCATACACCAGGGCCTGTTGTGGGGTTGGGGAAGAGGGGAGGGATAGCATTGGGAGATATACGTAATGCTAAATGACGAGTTAATGGGTGCCGCACACCAACATGGCACATGTATACATATGTAACTAACCTGCACGTTGTGCACATGTACCCTAAAACATAAAGTATAATAAAAAAAGGATGTGTTTGCTTCTCCTTCTACAATAATTGTAAGTTTCCTGAGGCCTCCCCAGCCATGCTGAACTGTGAGTCAATCTAACCTCTTTTCTTTTAAATTGCTCAGTCTCCCTCATGTCTTTATTAGCAGCATGAGAATGAAGTAATATAGTAGATTGGTACTGCTAGAGTGGCTTGCTGCTATAAGGATACCCGAAAATGTGAAAGTGACTAAGGAATTGGGTAACACGCAGAGGGTGGAACAGTTTAGAGGGCTCAGAAGAAGACAGGAAAATGTGGGAAAGTCTGGAACTTCCTAGAGACCTGGAGGGCTCAGAAGACAGGAAGACGTGGGAAAGTTTGGAACTTCCTAGCGACTTGTTGAATAGCTTTCACCAAAATGCTGATAGTGGAATGGACGATGAAGTCCAGGCTGAAGTGGTCTCAGATGGAGATGAGGAACTTGTTGAGAACTGGAGCAAAGGTGACTCTTGTTATGCTTTAGCGAAGATACTGGTGGCATTTTGCACCTGCCCTAGAGATCTGTGGAGCTTTAAAGTTAAGAGAGATGATTTAAGGTATCTGGCATAAGAAGTGTCTTCTTTTTTTTTTTTATTTCCATAGGTTTGGGGGGCATAGGTGGTATTTGGTTACACGAGTAAGTTCTTTAGTGGTGATTTGTGATATGTTGGTGCACACATCACCCAAGCAGTATACACTGAACCCGATTTGTAGTCGTTTATTCCTCACCCCCTTCCCACCTTTCTCCCTGAGTCCCCAAAGTCTATTGGGTCATTCTTATGCCCTCGCATCCTCATAGCTTGGCTCCCACTTATGAATGAAAACATGTGGTTTTCCATTCCTGAGTTACTCCACTTAGAATAATAGTCTCCAATCCCATCCAGGTTGCTGTGAATGCCATTAAGTCATTCCTTTTTATGGCTGAGTAGCATTCCATTATATATATATATATACCACAGTTTCTTTATACACTTATTGATTGATGGACATTTGGGTTGGTTCCTCATTTTTGCAATTGTGAATTGTGCTGCTATAAACATGCGTGAGCAAGTATCTTTCTCGTATCATGACATCTTTTCCTCTAGGTAGATACCCAGTAGCAGAATTGCCAGATCAAATGGTAGTTCTACTTTTAGTTCTCTAAGGAATCTCCACGCTGTTTTCCATAGTGGTCATAGTAGTTTACATTCCTACCAGCAACGTAGCAGTGTTCCCTGTCCACTGCATCCATGCCAACATCTATTTTTTTTTTGATTTTTTGATTATGGCCATTCTTGCAGGAGTAAGGTGCTATCACATTGTGGTTTTCATTTGCATTTCCCTGATCATTAGTGATGTTGAGCATTTTTTCATATGTTTACTGGCTATTTGTATATTTTCTTTTGAGAATTGTCTATTCATGTCCTTAGCCCACTTTTCGATGGCATTTTCTTTTTCTTGCTAGCTTGAGTTCCTTGTAGATTCTGGATATCAGTCCTTTGTCACATGTATAGATTGTGAAGATTTTCTCCCACTCTGTGGATTGTCTGTTTACTCTGCTGACTGTTCCTTTTGCCATGCAAAAGCTCTTTAGTTTAATTAAGTCCCAGCTATTTATCTTTGTTTTTATTGCATTTCCTTTTGGGTTCTTGGTCATGAAATCCTTGACAAAGCCAATGACTAGAAGGATTTTTCTGATGTTATCTTCTAGCATTTTTATATTTTCAGGTCTTAGATTGAAGACCATGATCCATCATGAGTTGAGTTGATTTTTGTATAAAGTGAGAGATGAGGATCCAGTTTCATTCTCCTGCATGTGGCTTGCCAATTATCCCAGTACCATTTATTGAATAGGGTGTCCATTCCCCACTTGTATGTCTTTGTTTGTTTTGTCGAAAATCAGTTGTCTTAAGTATTTGGGTTTATTTCTGGGTTCTCTATTCTGTATCATTGGTATGTGCCTATTTTTATACCAGTACCATGCTGTTTTGGTCACTATGACCTTATAGTATAATGTGAAGTCAGATAATGTGATACCTCCAGATTTCAGTGTAATAAAAGCCATCTGTGACAAACCCACAGCCAACATAATACTGAATGGGGAAAAGCTGAAAGCATTCCCTCTGAGAACTGGAACAAGACAAGTTTGCCCACTCTCACCACTTCTATTCAACGTAGTGCTGGAAATCTTAGCCAGAGCAATCAGACTAGAGAAAGAAATAAAGGGCATCCAAATTGGTAAAGAGGAAGTCAAACTGTCGCTGTTTGGTGATGATATGATTTACCTAGAAAACCCTAAAGACTCCTCCAGAAAGCTCCTAGAACTGAAAAAGAACTCGGCAAAGTTTCTGGATACAATATTAATGTACACAAATCAGTAGCTCTTCTATACACCAACAGCGACCAAGCTGAGAATCAAATCAAGAACTCAACCCCTATTACAATAGCTGCAAAAATAAAATAAAATATCTAAGAATATACCTAACCAAGGAGGTGAAAGACCTCTGCAAGGAAAACTACAAAACACTGCTGAAAGAAATCATACACAATACACACAAAAAAATGGAAACACTTCTCATGCTCATGGATGGGTAGAATCAATACTGTAAAAATGACCATACTGCCAAAAGCAATCTACAAATTTAATGCAATTCCCATTAAAATACAACCACCATTATTCACAGAACTAGAAAAAAAATCCTAAAATTCATATGGAACCAAAAATGAGCCCACATAGCCAAAGCAAGACTTGGCAGAAGAAATTTCTAAGCAGCAAAGCATTCAAGAGGAAGCAGAGCATAAAAGTTTGAAAAATTTGCAGCCTGACAATGCAATAGAAAAGAAGAACCCATTTTCTGGGGAGAAATTCAAGCCAGCTGCCGAAATTTGCATAAATAACAAGGAGCTGAATGTTAATCACCAAGACAATGAAAAAAAATGTCTCCAGGGCATGTTAGAGACTTTCGTGGCAGCCCCTTTGATCACAGGCCCGAAGGCCTAGGAGGAAAAATGGTTTCCTGGGTCAGGCCCAGTACCTCCTGCTATGTGCAGCCTAGGGACTTGGTACCCTGCATCTCAGCTGTTCAATGTGGCTAAAAGAGGCCAAGGTACAGCTTGGGCTATGACTTCACAGAACGTAAACCCTAAGCCTTGGCAGCTTCTACATGGTGTTGAGCCTATGGGTGCACAGAAGTCAAGAATTGAGGTTTGGGAACCTCTGCCTAGATTTCAGAGGATGAATGGAAACACCTGGATGTCCAGGCAGAAGTTTGCTGCAGTAGTGGAGCCCTCATGGAGCACCTCTGCTAGGACAACATGGAAGGGAAATGTGGGGTTGGAGCCCCCACACAGAGTCCCCACTGGGGCACTGCCTGTTGGAGCTATGAGAAGAGGGCTACCATCCTCCAGACTCCAGAATGGTAGATCCACCTACAGCTTGCCTCCATGCACCTAGAAAAGCCATAGGCACTCAACACTGGCCTGTGAAAACATCTGGGAGGGGGGGGCTGTACTCTGCAATGCCACAGGGGTGGATCTGCCCATGGCCATGGGAGCCCACCTCTTGCATCAGCATGACCTAGATGTGAGACATGGAGTCACAGGAGATTATTTTGGAGCTTTAAGATTTAATTACTGCCTCACTGGATTTCAAACTGGCATGGGGCCTGTAGCCCTTTGTTTTGGCAAATTTCTCCCTTTTGGAATGGGTGTGTTTATCCAATGCCTGTACCTCCATTGTATCTAGGAAGTAACTGACTTGCTTTTGATTTTACAAGCTCATAGGTGGAAGAGACTTGCCTTGTCTCAGATGAGACTTTTTACTTGGACTTTTGACTAATGCTGGAATGAGCTAAGACTTTTGGGGACCATTGGAAAGGCATAATTGTGTTTTGAAATGTGAGGACATGAAATTTGGGAGGGGTCAGGGGTGGTATGATATGATTTGGCTATGTCCCCACCCGAATGTCATCTTGAATTGTAGTCCCCATAATCCCTATGTGTGGTGGGAGGGTCCAGGTGGGAGGTAATTGAATCATGGGGGCGGTTTTCCCCATGCTATTCTTGTGATAGTAAGTTCTCGTGAGATCTGATGGTTTTATAAGGGGCTTCCCACTTCGCTCTGCTCTCATTCTTCTCTGTCCTGATGCTTTGTGAAGAAAGATGTGTTTGCTTGCCCTTCCACCATAATTGTAAGTTTCCTGAGGCTTTCCTAGTCATGCTGAACTGTGAGTCAATTAAACCTATTTTCTTTATAAATTACCCAGTCTCGGGTATTTCTTTATTAGCAGTGTGAGAACAGACTAACACAGTCCTCTTGCATCCCATTAAGCTTCTGTATGATGATTATTTCAAATTTTTGTCAGGAAATTTGTAGATCTTCTCATTTATTTGGAATCAGTTACTGGTGATTTAATAGTTCCCTTTAGTGTTTTCTTGTTTATTTGACTCTCCATGATTCATGCATGTAGCCTTGTGTTGGTATCTGTGCATTTGAAAGAGAAAACACCTCTTCCAGTCTTTACAAACTGGTTTTGGCAGGCAGTGACTTTTTCCTGTTGGGCCCTCAGGCTGATGGGATTTCCTCTGGTATCACAGTTAAGTGTGGTTGGAGCTGGGTCACATGGATGCTGCTGGATCTGTATTGAAGTCTATAGTTGGTAGGCCTTTTACTTGAGGCTCAGTTGAGCATGAATCCTATGGGGTCCCTGGGAAGACAGGACTGCCTCCAGGAAATTGGTCAGTGGGGCTGGTGCTGGAACAAGGGCCTACAATTGGATCTGCAGTTGGATCCACAAACAAGAAGTCTGTTACCAGGTGCATAAACCAGTGTGGTTCCCACTGCATCCCTTAGAAAGCTCTCACTGGTTCACTGAGCATGTCTGAATTAGTCAGTTTTCACACTGCTAATAAAGACATACCTGAGACTAGGTAATTTGTAAAGGAAAGAGGTTTAATAAACTCACAGTTCCACATGGCTGGGGAGGCCTCACAATCATGGCTGAAAGCAAATGAGGAGCAAAGTCACATCTTACATGATGGCAGGCAAGAGAGCTTGTGCAGAAGAACTCCCATTTATAAAGCCATCAGATCTCACGAGACTTATTCACTACCACGAGAACAGTATGGGGGAATCGCCCCCATGATTCAACTATGTCCACCTGGCCCTGCCCTTGACAAGTGGGGATTATTACAATTCAAGGTGAGATTTGGGTTGGGACACAGCCAAACCATATCAATGTCCTTTGGAAGGCAAGACTGACCCTGGATTGCAGCTAAGCAGTGCTGGAATTAAGTCACGGGGCTGTTTCAAGTTGCACAGACAGGACCAAGGTCTGCAGGCCTGCCTCCATTGGCATAGACATTATGTCTCTCTCTGGGACCTTGACAAGACAGGCTCTCTCCTGGACAATGGTTGAGAGAGGGAGCAAAGTCTGAAGGTCTGCCTCTGGGGATAAGTTGGATGTGACTCCTCCCATGTCCCTTAGAAAATAGTACTGGTGGCAGAACCAAGGCTAAATGGGGCTTATGCTAAATCCAAAAGGGGATGAGGCAGTATCCAGGTTTGTAGCTGGGACCATAAACAGTGAGAAGGTAGGGCACAGGCCTGCTCTCTCAAAACAGCCCCTCCCAGTCTTAGGCTCCACTCAGGTTTCACAAACTCCTACCTCAATCCCAAAGGTCCCACAAAACACTTTTTTTTTTCCTGTGGATGGCTGACAAATTATTGTTGCTGCAGGGGGTAGCAAGTGAAAACCTCCTATTCCACCATCTTGCTTCCCAATTTCTATCTTCATACTTCCTGTTGAATTGGCTGTACTGATATTTTTATACAGTATACCACTTAACTCCACCTTCACTGAATTATTTGCCAAATCCAGATCCTATGGATAATTCATGTGACTTTTCAGCAACATTTGATAGAAGTAACCACTCATTCCTTCTTGAAAGATTTTATTTATTTAGATTCCTGGATACCACACTCTCCCTTTTTTATTTTTCTTCTATCCCCTGGCTACTCATCATTAGTCTGCTTTGCTAGCCATTTATTGCTCCACCTCAAGTGTTGGAAAGCCCTAGAGCTTAGTGCTTAAACCTTATCTCTTTTCTCTATACTCACTCCTTAAATGATATCCAGGCTGTTCACTGTACTTATGTTAATATGCCGATGACTCTAGAATTTCTATTTTCAGACCAGATCTCCTCCTTAATGTGAACCTCAAACTTAACACATCCAAGACCAAACTCCAGATTTTTACCTCTTAATCTGTTCTTCCTATAGTCTTCGTAATCTCATTAAATGGTAATTACAACCTTTCCATTACAGATGCCACAAATAACTTGAGAGTTATCTTTACTTCACTCTTTTTCTCACACCCTATATCCAATCCATGGACAAATATTGGCTGTATTTCAAAGAACATTCATAATCTGGCCACATCCATTTACACTGCTACCACTCTAGTTCCCCACCTCCATCTTCAGCTTGGCCTATTGTAATAGCCCCATAGGTTCCTGCTTCCATCTTTGAACCCCTACCGCCTATTCTTTACAGTGCAACCAGAGTTAGCCTTTCAAAACACATGTAATATTGTGTCACTCATTTGTTAAAATGTTTACAATAGCTTACTAAATCACTCTGAGTGAAATCCAAAGTCTTCATTTTGGCATACAAAACGCTAAATAACTTTTTGAACTTTAACTCCTACAGCTGTTTTTCTACATAATTTCACTTAACTCCTTGCTATTCCCAAATACATCAAGTATGTTCCCACCTCTGCCTGGAATACTCTCTCAGTGCATGGTTCTCTCCCTTCTTCCAAGTATCTATTCAAATGTAACCTTAATAGAAAGGACTTCACTATCTTACTAAACGAAACATTAGCAACCCTCACACCCCCATACGCCTTCCCCTTTACTTCGTTGTTTTTTCTTCATCACACTTATCAGATCAACTTTTTGTTTATTTTCTATCCCCCACCAGGATATCTTCATGAGGATAAACAGTTTGCCTGATTTTCGTAGTGTTTTGTCTCCAGCAAATAGAACAACTCTTGGTACACAAAAAGTTCACCATGAATGTTTAACACACCTGCAAAGTCACTTTTGACATGGAAAGTAAAATATTCACGGGTTCATAGAATTAGGACATGGACATATTTTGAGGGACATTATTCAGCCTACTATAAGATTAAAGAACAATTCAAGTAAAATAGGTAACATTTATATAGTGCTTACTATGTACAAGGCCATCATTCCGAGCATTTTACAAACAATTATCTTAGTGAATTCTCGCAAACCACACTAATTGATTGTTACTATTGTTATCTCCATTTTACAGCTATTAGCAAGGATCTTTTTTTCTTTCCGGGGCAGCAGTGTATCAAACAGGAGTTTGGGTTAGGTAATCAATAGGATTTTTCAAATCTAAACTTCCAGGATTCTGATATTTTACTGGACTAATTTAGTTCATAAGGAGGACAAAAAGTGGTTCTGCTGCTCTTACTGGCACAAAATTCAAAATAATCTAGAATAAAACTATCTCTCTGCCAACTATTCATACCTGTCACTACCATCCAACCCTCTGTCATGAGGCTCCACCTTAATGCAATAATTCACCACCACCCACTCAAACTCTCATATGCTTTTGGCTTATCTCTGCAGACAGTAAAGTTCATCAAATATTCCTTTTGCTCTCCTACATTTTTCAGCCCCCATAATGGTAGGCAGAATCATACTACTAGTTTCGGCTCATTCAATGTGTGTGAAAGGAGCATGAGCCACTTCTAGGCTAAGGCAGTGAAAATCCACTATTTCCTTTCTTCTACCATGAGAACATTAAGATGCCCTCAGCCTGTGTCCCTGAGGCTCTGGAACAGAGCTCCTCATGCCAACCAGATTTAGAAAGGTACTTAAAGAAAGAAAGGAATGTTAGTTTTGTCTAGACATCGAGATGGGGCAGGGGAAATCTGTTAACCGCAGCATTGTCTAGACAAACCGGACTAACATATTATCACTGACAGGTATCTCCAAATCATTTGCTAAGCAGCTCAGACTGCATTTAGTCTCTCTACTGTCAATAATATATGAAGAGTATCTATCTGAGTAAGGTAGAAAGAAAGCCACCTGGAGAGCTATTTATTCTATAAGAAACGAACAGGAAATTTTGTTGTGCTGATCTCCTTGGAAAGAGCAATATGGGGCCTGACCATATCTCCTACTGAGACCAGACTCAGATATGATTAAAGTTCACTGTCATCTCAAATTGCTATGAATGAAGGTGACTTATAGGTCTAGAATTGATTTTGTATAGTTAACAGAGCTGATTTTTGTTTGTTTGTTTTCCTTATATTTTTTGAACTGAGCATTTTTTGAGAATACATTATGGGAGACAATTCAGTTGAAAGTCATAGTCCATTTCATGAAGGAGTTGACAGTCTAATGGGGAGGTAGAAATGTATTCACCTAAATATGATATAAGGCAGAATCAAGTCAGTGCCTGTTATGAATGGGAATTCTCTGATAGACTCAATTATTCAAGATGACTGGGTCATAATGAGGAAAGGATCAAAGATGAGTGTCATTGTTTGACTCCCCACCACCCAGCCCTGCACTTCCTCCACCAACAACAGAATAATCTCAGGCCTTAAAACCTGGATATTACATTTATTTGCATAAGATTCTTAGAATTAGATAACTAGTATTTTGCTCCCCATTAAACTTTAAACATTTTAAAACATTTTTTCATGAACTTTTCTATGTTTTCATATTAAAATAACTCTGAAGAGTTGTAGTCAAAGTATATCCTATAGCAAAACAATATGCAATACTCGTAGCAAAGACTTGAGGGACTAAAAAACATATGCAATAGTGATAAATTTGGTTAAACCCATATCATCTAATAATTGCTACAAATTTGTCATGAGGATGGATGACAATCTGGCCCTAGAGCTGAGAATATGAAACTTTCTACAGAGGCTACCAGAAGAAACTGGCATGCCCTAAACATATTACCAGTGTTAAACCGTGCTATCCATGCCTGCTCTGGCCCTGGGGACAGCTGTGAGAGGAATGCTGCTTCAGCCATCTTTGTAGTAGGATTAAGTTGGCTGACCCACCTTCTATAGCAAAGTCAAACACGGATAGAAGTTTAGTACTAGAAAGTGAGTCTCAAGTTGAGGAGGGGGACAGCTGAGCATAAGGTACCAGCTCTACATTTCCCTGACTCTCACTTTTCTCTCAGTGAATGCGATTTACTCAGGGAAGTGGTTAAGTGCATAGACTCTGGAGCCAAAGTTGGTTGGGTTGAACTCCCAGTTTTACCACTTTCCAGCTCTCTGACCACACAAAAGTCACTGAACTCCTCTGTAACACTCTAACAAACCTCAGCTTAACATTTTTATCTAACAAACTATTTCACATTTTGTCCACTTAGCATAACTGATACAGATTGGATTTCTTCAAAGAAAAAATTATTTTTCTAAATACTAAGAGAGAAAAAAAGAAGCAAATACAAGAAGTGCAAAAGACAAAAAGGATATGCAGCTCAGTTACATAAGCCCCACCTACTCCATCTGCTGCCTTGCTGTGAAAAGCTGACAGGACCTTGCAACACTTTGCCTTGATTCCTTCTTTACTGTATGATTACTGTGTTATTTTGTTATCACTGAAAAGATGTCAAATCCCGACTACTACCCAAAGTTCTCCCCCTGAGCAAGCTAATACCATCTGTGATATGAAAGAGAGAGAGAGAGACAGAGAGAGAGAAAGAGAATGCAAAAGAAATTGATTTCTCCTATGTTGATTATATATTAAGATCCTCCCACTCAAATCTGGCATTCTGATCTTTAAACTGACGAATACACTTCTCTCCCCCTGGTGAATGACCTCACAGGTGATATTCAGCACCTTCATAAAGGCCGTATTCCTATGCCAAATATAGATAGAACATTACCATAATGCAGCATCCATATGCCTAGATGTACACATATTTAGAGAGAATAACAGGGCAGATGTGGAGGGAAAGGGAATTTCATCATACATAGTGCTTCTCGAACTATAGTTTTAGAATTATCTATAGTAGAATCTCTTGTTAATGGAAATTTCTGTGTTCCACAAGAGACTTCTGTATCAGTATTGGGGTGGGACAAACAAATCTGCACTTTTAAAAAAGACTAGATGATTCTGATGTACTGAAAGTCTGAGAGTCCTTGTAATAAAGGCTTGCGCAAGGTTAGATTATTAAATTCAAATTATGTTAACATCAAACTCCCATTATGTGCCCTGAGCAATGCTATATGCTTTATGCAGGGGAACTCCTACAAATCTCACACCAGCCCTGTTAAAAATGTCCCATTTTGCTTACATTGAAACAGAGGCACATAGAAATAAAGTAACTCTCCAAGACTGTTACAGCTACTTGAAGCATAGCTATTAAAAGTGGAGTTAACAAAGGACAATGTGCTAGTCTCAAAGAGAAGTATTGGAGGAACTGAGTAAGGGAAGAATTGAGAAGCCATTAAGTGCATGGACTCTGGGGCCAAAGTTGGTTGGGATGAACTCCCAGTTTTATCACTTTCTAGCTCTCTGACCTCACAAAAGTCATTGAGCTCCTCTATACCCCAGATTTCCCACCTCTAAAATGGAAATGAGACTGTCTCAGTCTGTTTTCTGTTGCTTATAACAGAATACCTGAAACTGGGTAATTTATAAAGAAAAGCATTTAATCCATCTTGAATTAATTTTTGTATAAGGTGTAAGGAAGGGATCCAGTTTCAGCTTTCTACATATGGCTAGCCAGTTTTCCCAGCACCATTTATTAAATAGGGAATCCTTTCCCCATTTCTTGTTTTTGTTAGGTTTGTCAAAGATCAGATGGTTGTAGATGTGTGGTATTATTTCTGAGGGCTCTGTTCTGTTCCATTGGTCTATATCTCTGTTTTGGTACCCTACCATGCTGTTTTGGTTACTGTAGCCTTGTAGTATAGTTTGAAGTCAGGTAGCGTGATGCTTCCAGCTTTGTTCTTTTGGCTTAGAATAACACTTAAATGTTAGACCTAAAACCATAAAAACCCTAGAAGAAAACATAGGCAATACCATTCAGGACATAGGCATGGGCAAGGACTTCATGTCTAAAACACCAAAAGCAATGGCAACAAAAGCCAAAATTGACAAATGGGATCTAATTAAACTAAAGAGCTTCTGCACAGCAAAAGAGACTACCATCAGAGTGAACAGGCAACCTACAGAACAGGAGAAAATTTTTGCAATCTACTCATCTGACAAAGGGCTAATATCCAGAATCTACAAAGAACTCAAACAAATTTACAAGAAGAAAACAACCCCATCAAAAAGTGGGTGAAGGATATGAACAGACACTTCTCAAAAGAAGACATTTATGCAGCCAACAGACACATGAAAAAATGCTCATCACCACGGGCCATCAGAGAAATGCAAATCAAAACCACAATGAGATACCATCTCACATCAGTTAGAATGGCAATCATTAAAAAGTCAGGAAACAACAGGTGCTGGAGATGATGTGGAGAAATAGGAACACTTTTACACAGTTGGTGGGACTGTAAACTAGTTCAACCATTGTGGAAGTCAGTATGGCGATTTCTCAGGGATCTAGAACAAGAAATACCATTTGACCCAGCCATCCCATTACTGGGTATATACCCAAAGGATTATAAATCATGCTGCTATAAAGACACACGCACACGTACGTTTATTGTGGCGCTATTCACAATAGCAAAGACTTGGAACCAACCCAAATGTCCATCAATGATGACTGGATTAAGAAAATGTGGTACATATACACCATGGAATACTATGCAGCCATAAAAAATGATGAGTTCATGTCCTTTGTAGGGACATGGATGAAGCTGGAAACCATCATTCTCAGCAAACTATCACAAGGACAAAAACCCAAACACCGCATGTTCTCACTCATAGGTGGGAATCGAACAATGAGAACACTTGGACACAGGAAAGGGAACAGCATACACCGGGGCCTGTTGTGGGGTGGGGGGAGGGGGCAGGGATAGCATTAGGAGATATACCTAATGTAAATGATGAGCTAATGGGTGCAGCACACCAACATGGCACATGTATACATATGTAACAAACCTGCACATTGTGCACATGTACCCTAGAACTTAAAGTATAATAATAATAAAAAAAAGAAAAGCAGTTTATTTTGCTCATGGTTCTGCAGGCAGGGAAGTTCAAGGGGATGGCCCTGGCTTGTGGGGAGGATCTCTGGGCTGCATCATAATATGGTGGAGAAGGTCAAAGGGGAAGTGGACATGTGTGAAGAGACAAAACCCAAGGAGTATCCTGACTTTATAACAAACTCGCTTCTCACAGGAGCTAATACATTTTTGGGAGAACTAATCTAGTCATGCCAGAATAAGAACTCACTCACTATCACAAAAAAGGCACCAAGCCATTCACGAGGGATCCACCCCTATGACCCAAACACCTACCACTAGGCCCCACATCACATCACCGCCACACTAGGGATCAAATTTCAACATAATATTTTGTGGAGACAAACAAAGCATATCCAAACCATAGCATTCTCCTCCTAGCCCTTCAAAACTCATGTTATTCTTACATATGAAATACGATCATTCCATCTCAAATAGTCCCAAGTCTTAACTCATTTCTGCATCCGCTCAAAAGTCCAAAGTTCAAAGTCTCATCTGAGACTCAAGGCAAGCTCCTTCCAGCTATGAGCCTGTACAATAAAAAACAAGTTATTTACTTCCAAGATACCATGGTGGGACAGACATTTGGTAAACATTCCCATTTCAAAAGGGAGAAATAAGCCAAAAGAAAGGAATGACAAGCCCCAAGCAAGTCTAAAACCCAGCAGGGCAGACATTAAATCTTAGCACTCTAGTATAGTATTTCACACCATGTGCTACCTCCTGGGCACACTGATGTGAGGAGTGGGCTCCCAAGGTCTTGGGTAGCCTTGCTCCCATGGCTTTCCTGGGCACACCTCACACGGCTACTCTTACAGGTTGGAGTTGGATGCCTGCAGTTTTTCCAGGCGGGCATTCCACACCAGTAGTTCTACAATTCTGCAGTCCCAGTGGTAGCTCCATCCCTGTGGCTCCACTAGGCATTGCCCTGGTGGAGGTGGCTCTGCCCCTGTAGCTTTGGCAGCTCTGTCCCTGCAACTGACTTCCATCTGGGTACTTAGGCTTTCCAACACATCCTCTAAAATGTAGGTGGAAGCTGCCAAGTGTCCACAGCTCTAGATCAAAATTTACTTTGTAGGTTTAAATGCATTAATATAGGTAAGTTACTTAAAACAGTACTCTCAGCACATAGTAAGCTCTATATAAGAGGCAGCTATTATTGTCATTATTTTATTGCTTTGATTATAATTGTATACATTAGACTCAGATCTCCTTTAGCAGAAATTGATATATCCAAAGAGCTGTTCTTGCACTATTCCACCACCAGCTTCCACAAGGAACTGCTCACCATCGGTATATACATCTTGGGGTACCTGAAAATTTAAGGAAGTGAATATTCCAATTCTCTGCCATGGGAGGACTCTGTCCTCACAGTTCTGTTACAGTGGCTGCTGTGTCCACCATTAGAACCATTCCACTATATTTATACATTGAAGAGCTCAGACAAATTATAAGTAACTTAGCAGGGTTGAGAGGTAACATATGAACCTGCTAAGTCTTTGAAAAAGAGCCAGCTGAAACTTAGATAAGAGCAAAGTTCCAAGGAAACAGAAAACCTTTTGAGGAAATTTCAGAACACAGATTATCACGATATGTGACACTTGGGAGAGGCTCTAGCACCAATTTATCTCACAGTGACTGAATCCTGAGCAAAATGGCACCAACTTAAGGCCTGTCAGCTTTGCTATTAACTAAAACAGGTTTGTTTACTAAAAGCAGTGGCAGACTTTGTTGCTCTGGGCTTCACTAAAATACTTACTATAGATATCATATAAGCAAACGCTTGCACAATGGATAGGTGGGAAAGAGGAGAAAGGGCACCATAAGCAAAACACAATTATATTTGTCTTCTCCTCCTCTCTACCCCAGGAGAAGGGAGTTGGAGAACGGCCCATGATATAAGTCATATCTCTATGCTTCTTTTTCTCAGTGGCAGAGGGTGGTACTAGACACCATGAAGCAGCTGGGGCAGCAGTGAAGAGGAAGGCTGGCCAGAAAAGACAGGACACACATATGCCCCATGCTGCTAACTCAGCTGTTCAAAAGATATGAAACTTCATAGTTCAAATAAGAATTTTTACAACAGCAAGGACTAGTTCCATCAAATCCAAACACGCATACTCCAAGTAGCTGCTGCCGGAGAAGCAGCTGTTCTTGGAAGTATCTTTAAGTAATGACTATTTGCTCTCTTTTGTCACTTAGGTTATAAATTTTAGAATTTTCATATTCTAGAGCTGGAAAGATTCTGCTGTGCAGTGGTCAAATAAGATGAGAGAAGACTAACTGTTTTAGTCCATTCTCACACTGCTGATAAATACAAACCCGAGATTTAGTAATTTATAAATAAAAAGAAGTTTAATGGACTCACAGTTCCATGTGGCTGGGGAGGCCTCACAATCATGGTAGAAGGTGAAAGTCATGTCTTACATGGAGGTAGACAAGAAAGAAAATGAGAGCAAAGAGGGGGAAATCCCTTATAAAACCATCAGATCTCATGGAAACTCATTCACTATCACAAGAACAGCATGGAGGTAACCACCCCCATGATTCAATTACCTCCCACCAGGTCCCTTCCATGACACGTGGGGATTCTAGGAACTACAGTTCAAGATGAGATTTGGGAGGAGACACAGCCAAACCATATCATTCTGCCTCTGGCCCCTCCCAAATCTCATGTCCTCACATTTCAAAACACAGTCATGCCTTCCCAATAGTCCCCCAAAGTCTTTTTTTCCCCCAAAAGTCTTAACTCATTCCAGCATGAACTCAAACGTCCAAGTCCAAAGTCTCATCTGACACAAGTCCCTTCCACCTATGAGCCTGTAAAACTGAAAGTTAGTTACTTCCTAGATACAATGGGGGTACAGGCATTGGGTAAATATACCCATTCCAAATGGGAGAAATTGGCTAAAACAAAGGGGCTACAGGCCCCATGAAAGTCTGAAATTCAGTAGGGCAGTTATTAAACCTTAAAGTTCCAAAATGACCTCCTTTGACTCCATGAATCACATCCAGATCACACTGATGCAAGAGGTGGGCTCCCACAGCCTTGGGAAGCTTTGCCCCTGTGGATTTTCAGGGTACTGCCCCTCTCCTGGCTGCTTTCTTGGCTGGCATTGAGTGTCTGTGACTTTTCCAGGCACATGATGCATTGGAACTACCATTCTGGGGTCTGGAGGACAGTAGCCCTCTTCTCACAGGTCCACTAAGCAGTGCCCCAGTGGGGACTCTGTACTGGGGCTCTGACCTCACATTTCCCTTCCACACTACTCTAGCAGAGGTTCTCCATGAGGGCCCTGCCTCTGCAGCAAACTTCTGCCTGGACATCCAGGCATTTCCATACATCCTCTGAAATCTAGGCGGAGGTTCCCAAACCTCAATTCTTGACTTCTGTGCACCCACAGGCCAAACACCACATATAAACTGCCAAAGCTTGGGGCTTGCACCCTCTGAAGCAATGGCCTGAGCTGTACATTGGCCCCTTTTAGCCATGGCTGGAAATGAAGCATCTGGGATGCAGGGCACCATCTCCCCAGGCTGCACAGAACAGGGGGGCCCAGGGCCCAGCACAGAAAATCATTTTTCCCTCCTAGGCCTCCAGACCTGTGATGGGAGAGGCTGCCATGAAGGTCTCTGACATGCCCTGGAGATATTTTCCCCATTGTTTTGGTGATTAGCATTTGGCTCCTCATTTGTTATGCAAATTTCTGCAGCAGGCTTGACTTTCTCCCCAGAAAATGTGTTTCTTTTCTATTGCATTGTCAGGCTGCAAATTTTCCCAACTTTTATGCTCTGTCACCTCTTGAATGGTTTACTGCTTAGAAATTTCTTCCACCAGGTACCCCAAATCATCTCTCTCAAGTTCAAAGATCCGCAGATCTCTAGGGAAGGGGCAAAATGCCTCCAGTCTCTTTGCATAGCACGAGTAACCTTTACTCCAGTTCCCAGTAAGTTTCTCATTTCCATCTGAAACCACCTAAGCCTGGATATTATTGTCCATATCATTTTCTTTCTTGCCTGCCGCCATAAAGGACATGCCTTTCACTTTCCACCATGTTTGTGAAGCCTCCCTAGCCACATGGAACTGTGAGTCCATTAAACCTCTTTTTCCTTATAAATTACCCAGCCTCAGGTATATCTTTATCAGCAGCATGAAAATGGACTAATACAGTAAATTGGTACCGGGGTGGTACCAATGGCATTTTGGTCAAAGCCATTAAACAAGTCTCTAGGAAACTCCAAATTTTCCCACATCTTCCTGTCTTCTGAGCCCACCAAGTCTCTAGAAAGTTCCAAACTTTCCCACATTTTCCTGTCTTCTTCTGAGCCCTCCAAACTGTTCCAACCTCTGCCTATTACCCATTTCCAAAATAGCTTCCACATTCTCTGGTATCTTTACAGCATTGCCCCACCCCGGTACCAATTTACTGTATTAGTCCATTTTCATGCTGCTGATAAAGATATACCTGAGGCTGGGTAATTTATAAGGAAAAAGAGGTTTAATGGACTCACAGTTCCATGTGGCTAGGGAGGCTTCACAAACATGGTGGAAAGTGAAAGGCATGTCCTTTATGGTGGCAGGCAAGAAAGAAAATGAGAGGGAAGTTGGGGAGAACCCCTTATAAAACCATCGGATCTCATGAGAACTCACTCACTATCATGAGAACCGCACAGGGGTAACTGCCCCATGACTCAATTACCTCTTACCATGTCCCTCCCACAATGGAGGTTACAATTCAGGATGAGATTTGGATGGGGACACAGCCAAACCATATCACTAACCATGGGCTAAGAAGCAAGGGATGCTCAATAAATATTTATAGATTTGAACTAAAGTGAATTACAGTGGGTTATCAATCTTAGAAACATGACTTTTGATAATTAATAAGATGTGATTACACCACATTAAGACTTGATTTTCTTGCTTGGATACTAAATTGGCTTCTCTTCCATCTCCTATTTGCAATAATTCTTCCAAGGATATAGACAAGGGCTCAAACATAATATCATAAAGTTCTTTTAGTGTTCCAGGATGCAATTTACCTGTCGTACAAACTGAATTCATTTATTTGTTTGTTGTCCAAACTCTTTTGGAATATAATTCCTTCTCTTCAAAGCTTATTCTCATATATTGCAATGACAGCACTACTGGCATTTGAGGTGGGGCAATTCTCTTATAAGACTTCAGTACATCTGTCTCCTACCCACTAAATACCAGCAGCATGCTCCCCTCCGCCAGTTATTGTGTAACCAAAGAACCCACTCACCCAATACCAAATGTTCTCTCATGGGATAGTACCTCTTCTGGTTATGAATCAGTCTATCATTTCCAATTTGATGGCCCTTCTCCTTGTTGGAAAACATGGACATAAAAACGAGCTGAGTAGCTCTGCTTTCCGTCTGATGTCTGTTAACTTTAAACTACCTGCTCCAAACTGGGTGGCAGGTAAAGGTAAGCTCATAGATAGTTTAAATACAGTGAATGGAGGGTGTGGAGAGTAATGAATATACATAAAAGAGATGACATTCAGGCATTTAGACATGGCAAAATAATGGGGAAATGGGGATCAGGAGCCATTCATTAAACAAATATTTTAGTTCCTAATGTGTGCCATGTATTTGCCGTTACAAACAGGAATGAACAAAACAGACAAAACTTTTTATCATCAAGGAGCTTATATTATTATTGGGGAAAGACTGACAATAAACATGTAACTCATATACCTGATGGTATAAAATGCTGTGGAAAATGGCCAGAGAAGGCCTCTCTGTAATGATGACATTAAGGCAAGTAAAAGTTAGGAGGAGGTTACAATATCCCATGTGATGATGGTGGTGTAGTCTTGTGTGAAAGCAAGGGAGGTGGTATAATTCTAAAGGAAGCTGACAAAAGTTGCTGAAATTTGGGGTATGTGAGGGAGGCATAAATTATTACTGCAGGGTTAGTGGTCTTATACACTGGGGCAAAAAAGTGAGAGTAGGATGACATTTACTGAGCTGGAGGAGGTTTATTGCTGATGGGGTTTTGGTTTTCGTTATAGGAGAAGATAGGCACTCAAGAGTTGGGTTTGGGCCATCCATCTGAGTGGAGATGCTGGAAATAAATCAGTTAGAAAAGAAGTTAAGGCTGGAGATATGACAGTTGTTACCATATAGATCATATTTATAGTCATTGACAAGATCCCCTAGGGAAAGAAGGGAAGGGCTTAGGACTGAGCCCTAGGGCCTCCCCCAGTGTTTCGTAGGCAGGAAAGGAGTGAAGAAAGCTGAGAGTAGCCAGTGAGGTAGAAGGATAATTAAGAGAGAATGGGATGACAGAAGCCAAGGGAAGGTAGCGTTTCAAGAAGAAGAGGAGAGCAAACAGTTTCAGGTACTGCTGAAAGATTTGGTATGATGAGCAATGAGATTTGACCATTGCATTTGATAAAGCGGAAGTCCTTGGCAAACATGGCAAGAAAAGTTTCAGTGAAGTGATGAAATGGAAAACTTGACTGCAATGGATTTATTAGTGAATAACAAGAGAAAAGGGAAACAGTGAGTATAGAAAATTCTTCTGAGAAATTTTGCTGTAAAGAGAAGCAGAGATATACTTCCAATAGCAGAAGAGGAATGGGAAGTCAAAAAAGTTGTTTTGCACATTTTTATGATAGAAGGTATTACAGCACATTTGTCAACAGAGGGAAATCAATTAGTAGAAAAAGAAAGGTTGGTGAAGCAGGAGAGAGAGGTGAGACTTGTTGAAGTGCTGCTCTTTAGTAGAATGCAAGGTACAAATTGAGAGATTAACATGAGTTCCCAGTACACAGCTCTGAGAAATGGGAGGCAAGTTATATGAGTACAGATTATGAGAGGTAGATAAATGACATGGTAAGAGCATGAGGAATTTGCCTTCTAATTGTTCCTATTTTCCCAGTGCAAAGTAAGAATGGAGGAGAAAATATTGGATGTTTAAACAGAGGTGACTGTGAATTAGTTGTCTAAGAATGTGGGGAAGTGAGTGGAAAGGGCACTTAGCTTAAGACCTTAAAAATTATTCCCTCATCTTCAGACATGGATAAAACCATCCAATAAAAAATTAAACTATTTCTTTTTGTTGTTGAATTTTTATGGCTACCATCAGAAATTAAAATAAAAATTTTGCAATAGTTGGCCCATCTGCAGCTTTGAGAAAAGTTCATCAATAACTAAAGGTGCCTCATCTGATATCAATTTAAAAAATGAACCCTTATCCCTCATTTTATGAGACTGGAGAATATGGCTTGATCTTGGTTTTGACACAAAGAGGAAAATGCTTAATAATTCAGTAAGTGCTTAAGAAAATGTTTAGCAAGCCACCTTGTCCCCCAGTATGGCCGTTGTCTCCAACACTATGCTTCAGAAAATAAAACTTTCAACATGTGCTCAGTCAGTCAAAAATACCTCTCGGAATCAAGTTCTGTGCCAAACCAGGCACTTAAAAGTAGAAAAGAGAGGCCAAGAAAGGAACATGGAGACAAACTCAACCTGCTCCCTGATGTATCAGCTCCATCTTTGCTTATATTCTAGCAAGGGAAATAGCATTAGTATAAGAACAACTAATGTAAGACAAATAGCATCACTTAAATACTAGCAGATTTATAACCTTTTGTTTGTCTGAACCCCTGCCTAGAATACAAAAAGTTCACCACTGGATAGCCAGGCACAGTAGAAAGAGATCTGATTAAAATGAAAATAACACCAACAAATATGGACAAAATTTCCCCCAGTCTCTCCAAGTCCCTCCAATGCTCTCTGGACTCTAAAGATTATGTAAGTATACTGCAGTATCTCCAAGTGTTGAGTAGTAGTACCTACTGTAATTTATAGCCTCTGAAAGTAAGAATTCTCTGTAGCATTTTTCCACTATTGCCCCACTCAACTACCATGTCATCATAGGCATAGTCATGTTATTGGACAGAATCAATCACAGTTCTCCCTTCAGGAATAAACTGGTCACCATTATCAGACTCAAATAATTTTGTGTCCTCTCTTCAAGGGCCTACTTGATCTACTCTTAGAACTTTACCCAGATAATGTCTACTCACAATTAGACAGGACATCAGACTTAACCAGGAAATTATTCATATCCACAAGGGGAACTTTCCAGATCCATTTCTATTCTCTCCAACAGTTAGCCAGTTTTAGTGACTTTCTCTTCCAGATTCCTATTCTTTATGAGAAGAATATTGACCCAGTCTTGAAAATGACATTGTGTCCCTCTTTTCATCACATTATGATGAGGTAATGTGACTCCTTCATACTCCTTGGCACTGGTGAAAGAGGCTTATTGTCGCTCCAAAGGGACCATCATAAAAAAAACTCCAATATATGCTAAAGCTCGCAGGTTTTGACAAGAACCATAAAATACACTTGAAAAATACCATAGGAACATAAATGTGGGAATCATTGCTGATGACTGGGAAAGGCCAAGAAAGCTCCATGGGACCCAGCTAACAAAGTGGCATATGTAGCCCTTGAATCTAAAATAAAAAGTCAAACATAAGAAAAGAAAGCTTCATGGCAGACATGTCCCTGAATGATGAATAAGAATTAAGCAATTGATTGATGAAGGGGAAAAGAAAGATATTCATAAAAGAAGAGAAAACCATACCAAGAGACAAGTTCAAAAGTAACAGTCCAGTTTGCTGGAGAAATAAATGTAGCTGAAAAGGTGATAAAACACAGACGGGGTCACATTATTAGAAAATTTGAAATCCAGGGAATTGACTTTGGACTTTACTTTGGTAACCTGAAAGAACAGAGTTCATTGTCATCATCATTTTATGGTGAGAAGCATAATGTTATAGTGCAAAACACAAATGAACTAAGACATACTCTTGGTTCTATCCCTAACTAGCTGTGGGAACTGAAGCAATTCATTTAACTCAGTTTATTCCACATATGTATAATGATGGAGTTAGAATGAATGGTCTTTAAAGGCCCATTTTGCTCTGATACAATGTAATCGGAAGAATCCTACCTATTCTTCTTGGTCAAGCTTTTATGTGACATCTATTTATCTACAATTTATATTAAATAGTTGTACTAAAAGTTTTAAGCTAATAACTCTGATTTACCAGAAAACAGGTTGATAACATACAATATTTTAGAAATTCTCCAAACCTGCCATGGATTATAGAGGATTGCTACATGGGGAAAAATAACTTAAATTAGCTCAACAATTTGGAAACCAGGAAATATCTACTACCTCCTTGCAACTCAGGACAAGCAAGAGAAAAGGTTCAGTAGTAAAGGGAAGCAAAGAGGCCACTGTTAGAAAGATATATGAACTTTTATTTTGAGACTGTGAAATGAGTGCAACCATTTAACTCCTTAAATGCCCAAATTACTACTGAAATAATAGAAAATAAAAAGAAGATAATATATTTCAATACAAAAATATGGAAAGGGGAACTACAATTTTACAAAACACTGAAGAATTTCTGCAAGATATAGTTATAATATTGATAGAGCATAAACAGCGCCATGTAAAATAGAGGAGGGAGACTACTGTCACAGAGGTAAGAGACATGCTTTAAAATGGTTCTCCATAGGATGAAATTCAAAGCTTTGGGGAAGCAAAAACAGGAAGCACAAGCAGGTAATAAACTGTTATAGTGATAAAATATTGGAGAACAGGTGAAACAATCATTTACACCTTCCAACCTCAGTACCAAGTTGTAAATAAAGAATACATGGATACAGTATTTTAGTGTAAACATCAACTATTTTTTTTAAGAGATAGAGTCTCTTTCTGTCACCCAGGATGGAGTTCAGTGGCATGATCACAGCTTACTGCACCCTCAACTTCCTGGGCTTAAGCAATCCTCCCACCTCAGCCTCCCAAGTAGCTGGGACTACAGGTGCATACCACCACGCCTAACTAATTTTTGTATCTTTTTTTTTTTTTTTTTTTTGTAAAGACAGGGTCTCATTTTGTTGCCCAGGCTGGTCTCAAACTCCTGGGCTCAAGCGATCCTCTCACCTCAGCTTCCCAAAGTACTGGGCCTACAGGAATGAGCCTCACACCCGGCCACATCAGTTACTTTTAAAACACAGAGTATATTCCATGAGGAATATCTATTACGTGTGTTGGGACTCTAGTGATACCTTCAATTCTCAATAAAAATGATGTGATGTTGGTCAAAGCACACAAAATTTCAGTTAGCAAGAGGAATAAGTTCAAAAGATCTATTGTACAACAATAGTGACTATAGTGACTGTAGTGCCCAACAATGTAGTGTATACTTGAAAATTGCCAAGAAAGTAGATTTTAAGTGTTCTCGCCACAAAAAAGTCTGTGAGAGAATGTACATGAAAATTAGCTTGATTTAGCCATTCCATAATGTATACAAATTTCAAAACATCATGTTGTACACCATAAAAACATATGCTTTGTATTTACAATTAAAATAGTTAGCTAACCAAAATAAATACATAAATGCATGAAAAGAAAGAAATGAGGGGAAATGGGGAAAATACAACTCTGCATAGGCATTAATACATTAAAGTGTTCTACTTCAGGATAATGACTTTTTTTTTTTTGCCAATAACAACAATATCTGGCTTGCCTAGAAATTTCATACCAAAATACTCTTGAGAGAAGTCTGTCAGCATGTATACTCCTGTGTACACAGGGCAAATTACTCAATCCTCCATTCAGCCAAGAGGCTTATTGTGACAATGTGCTCCTATAACTACTAAGGAAAACCATATTGGATCCAAATGATGAACTAAGATCATCTTTGATGAATATGAATAGGCACTCAAGAATCATCAAATCCTTGAAGAAAACCATGACAATGAAAAAGAAGCAAGATGAACATATTAAACAATTATCCCCAGGAGAAAGAGGTTCATTTAGTCACCCCAGAAAAAGTCAACAGGATGTTAAAACAATAAAATAAGAACACATTACTATGAAAATATATCAGTCTGATCTATAAGAAATTTAAAACTTTGTTTTTAGAATTTTTTTTAACTGAAGGAAAATTGAGAGGAAAAACAATGGCCAAATATTAAATTAGTGATCTGGAAGCCCTCACTAGGATATTCTCCCAGAAATCTCCAAGAAAGGAAAATCAAAACATCAAGACAAAAACAATGGATTTAGTAGATTATTTGATTAGTCCTATAATGACTAAAAAGTACTCTGTAATTAACATCTTCCCACAAATAAAGCTTGAAGCCTAGATGTCTTTGGAGACTTCGACCAAATATTTAAAGCAAAAATAAGGACAACAATACACAATCTCTTTCTACAAAGAGAAAATGAGAAGATATTTCAACCACATTATAAGGCCAACATAACTTTGATACCAAAATCTGATTAAAACATTGTAAAGAAAAGAGAATTACAAATGATTCTCATCCATAGAGATGTAAACGTTCAAAACAAAAGATTTGCAAAGTGAATAAATAATATATAGGAACATGGATGGATCTGGAGGCCATTATTCTTAGAAAACTAACACAGGAACAGAAAACCAAATATTGCATGTTCTCACTTATAAATGGGAGCTAAATGATGAGAATACATGGACACATATAGGGGAACAACATGCACTGGGGACTATTGGAGGGTGGACGTTGGGAGGAGGGAGAGAATCAGGAAAATATAACTAATGGGTACAAGGCTTAATACCTGGGTGATGAAATAATCTGTATGACAAACCCCAATGACATATAACAAACCTGTACATGTACCCCTGAACTTAAATAAAAGTGAAAAAAGAAATATACATCATCACTGGCCATCAGAGAAATGCAAATCAAAACCACAGTGAGATACCATCTCACACCAGTTAGAATGGCCATCATTAAAAAATCAGGAAACAACAGGTGCTGGAGAGGATGTGGAGAAATAGGAACACTTTTACACTGTTGGTGGGACTGTAAACTAGTTCAACCATTGTGGAAGTCAGTGTGGCGATTCCTCAGGGATCT
>NW_026652282.1:124994236-125010228 GCF_009828535.3 Hylobates moloch
GGGGGGAGGGACAGCATTAGGAGTTATACCTAATGCTAAATGACGAGTTAATGGGTGCAGCACACCAACATTTGGCACATGGATACATATGTAACAAACCTGCACATTGTGCACATGTACCCTAGAACTTAAAGTATAATAATAATAATAATAAAAAGAAACCATCCCTGAGAAAGCTTACATATTGGGCTTACCAGACAGTGATAGTAAGTCAGCTGTCTTAAATATGCTCAAAGGGCTCAAGGAAATCAAAGACAAAGAATTAAAGAAAATCAGGAGAATGATCTCTCACCAAAGAGAATATCAATAATGAGGGAGAAGTTATTGAAAAGAATCAAATTAAAATTCTAGAGCTGAAAAAGTACAATAACTGCATTGGAAAATTTACCAGAGAGGTTCAACAACAGATCTGAGCATACAGAAGAAAGAATCAGTGAACTAAAAAGATAGATTAAGGAAATCATCTAGTCTGAGGAGAAGAAAAAAGAATGAAGAAAGTGAACACAGCCTAAAAGACCTATATCATCAAGCATACCAATATATGCATAATGAAAATTCCAGAAGGAAAGAATAGAAGGCAAAAAAGTATATTTGATAAAAGTATGGCCAAAAATTTCCCAAAGTTTTCAAAAGGGATAAATATACACATCCAAGAAAATTCTACAAATTGCAGATAGCATAAACTCAAAGAGATCCACACTAAGACACGTTACAATAAAATTATTGAAAAGCAAAGGCAGAGAATCTTGTAAGCAGCAAGAGAGAAGTGACTCACCATGTACAGAAGAGCCTCTATAAGATTAACAGCTTATTTCTCTTCAGAAATCTTGGAGACCAGAGGCAGTAAAGTTCTGAAAGGAAAAACTTGTCAACAAAGAATTCCATATCTGACAAAACTTTCCTTCCAAAATAAAAGAGAAATAAAGACCTGACCAAGTAAACAAAAGTTGATGGAGTTTACAACTTGTAGACCTGTCCCGCAAGAAATGCTAAAGTGGGTCTTCAAAGCTGAAAAGAGGAACTCATTAGATAGTTATTCAAAACCATATGAGAAATGAAGAGCAACATAAAGCTATCTACATAGTTTAATTTAAAAGCGAGTTTCATAACTATTCTGGTTTGTAACTCATCTTTTTCCCTACATTATTTAAGAAGACAAATGTTTAAAATAATAATTATAAATCTATATAAATGGACACACAATGTATAAAGATGTGGCTTGTGACAGAAACAATATGGGGGGCTGGAGATGTAAATGAGCAGAGTTTTTGTATACTATTAAAATTAAGTTGGCATTCATTCAAATTTGATAGTTATAGACAAACTACTAATATAAAAACTAAAAAAAACAGAAAAGGAAATAAGGAAGGAATCAAAATGGTTCACAAGAAAAAATGAACTAATCACAAAATATGGCAGTAATGGAGGACATTACCAACAAACATATGAAAAAAGCCCAACATCACTGATCATTCGAGAAATGCAAATCAAAACCACCATGAGATACCACCTCACACCAGTCAAAATGGCAATTATTAAAAAGTCAAGAAAAAATAGATGCTGGCGTGGCTGTGGAGAAATGGGAACACTTTTACACTGTTGGTGGGAACGTAAACTAGTTCAACCATTGTGGAAGACAGTGTGGTGATTCCTCAAGAACCTAGAAACAGAAATACCATTTGACCCAGCAATCACATGACTGGGTATATACCCAAAGGAATATAAATCATTCTACTACAAAGACACATGCACATGTATATTTATTACAGCACTATTTACAATAGCAAAGACATGGAACCAACCCAAATGTCCATCAATGATAGACTGGATAAAGAAAATGTTGTACATATACACCATGGAATACCATGCAGCCATAAAAAGGAATGAGATCATGTCCTTTAGAGAGACACGGATGAAGCTGGAAACCATCATCCTCAGCAAACTAACACAAGAACAGAAAACCAAATACCACATGTTCTCACTCATAAGTGGGAGTTGAACAATGAGAACAAATGGACACAGGGAGGGGAACAACACATACCAAGGCCTGTTTGGGGGGTTGGGGGTCAAGGGGAGGGAACCTAGATGGGTCAAAATGTGCAACAAACCACTATGGCACAGGTGTATCTATGTAACAAATGTGCATGTTCTGCACAGGTATCCCGGAACTCAAAGTAAAATAAAAATAAAAATAAAGAAAATAATCAACAAATTAGGAGTAGAAGAGCACTGACTCAACAGGATAAAGGACATGTATGAAAACTCCAAAGCTAACAATATACTCAGTGGCGAAAAGGTGTAAACTTCCCCCTAAGATAAAGAACAAAACAAAGATGCCCACTTTCACTGCTGCAATGCAACACTGTAGTGGAAGTTCTATGAACAACAACTAGGCAATAAAAGGCATCCAAACTGGAAATGAAGAGGGAAAATCATCTCTTTTTAGAGATGACATGTAGAAAATCCTAAAGAATCCACCAGAAAACTATTAATTAATAAATGAATTCAGTTGCAGAATATAAGATTAACAGACAAAAATTTATTACATTTTTCTACATTAGCAATGAACAATGCAAAAAGAAACTTGGGAAGATAATTTCATTTACAATATCATTAAAAATTAAATAAAATGTTTTAATGATTTAACCAAGAAAGTGCAAGGCATGTGTTGAAAATTATAAAATATTGCCAAAATAAATTAAAGAAAAAAAATTTAAAAAATTAAATGAGATGGGGAAAGGCATGCCATGTTCATGGATTGGAAAATTCAATATTGTTAAGACACCAATATTACTCAAAGAAATCTACGTATTCAATTTAATCCCTATGAAAATCTTAAAGGACTTCTTTTTTTGCAAAAAGGAAAAACTGATCCTAAAATTCATATGGAATTGTACTGGACTCTGAATAGCCGGAATAATAGGGGAAAAGAAAAACAAAGTTTGAGGACTTACACTTCCTTCTTTCAAACCTTACTACAAAACTACACTAATCAAAATAGTGTGGTACTAGCATGATGATAGATGTATATATATATAGATATATATGATATATATCTGTATGTATAGCTGTATATATACATATATCATTTATATATCTAGGTCCAATTGATTTTGAAATTGATTTTAATCCATTGATTTTGAATGGCACAAATATCATTCAATATGAAAATAATAGTCTCAAAAATGGTGCTGGAACAACTGGGTATCCATATGCAAAAGAATTAAGTTGGACCCATTTATTATACCAAAGGCAAACAGTGACTCAAAATGGATCAATAATCTAAATATAAAAGCTAAAACCATAAAACTGCTAAAATAAAACATAGGGTAAATCTTCATGACCTTGGATTTGGCAATGGGCTTTTTATATGAAACCAAAAGCATGAGCTACAAAATAAAAATAGACACATTGGATTTCAAAATTAAAAATGGATGAATTTGACTCCATCAAAATTAAAAACTTTTCTCTTTCAAAAATACCATCAAGAAAGTGAGAAGACAACCCACACAATGGGAGAAAATAATTGCAAATCATATATATAACAAGGGCCTATTACCCAAAATATACAAGGAAATTTTACAAATCGACAACAAAATAACAAACAACCTAACTAAAAATTGAGCAGATTATTTGAACAGATATTGCTCTAAAGATATTCAAACAGCCAGCAAGCACATGGAAGTACGTTCAATGTTATTAGTCACTGGAAAAATGCAAATTAAAAACACACCTCACATCCCCTAGGATGCTCATAATCAAAATGTCAGACAGTATCAAGTGTTGACAAGGATGTGGAGAAATTGGAACCCCTGTACATTGCTTGTGAGGATGTAAAATGGGTCTGTTAATTAAGAAAGCAGTTTGGCAGTTCCTCAGTTACCCTGTGACCCAGCAATTTCATTACTATGTATATACCTGAAATAATTGAAAACAGGTACTCGAAAAAAGAAAAAAAAAAAAAAAACAGACACAAACGTTAATAGCAGCACTATTCACAATAGAAAAAAAAAAGGTGGAAACAACCCGAATGCCTGTCAACAGATGAATGGATAAACAAAGTGTGGTGTACACAAACAATAGAATACTATTCAGCCATAAAAAGGAATGAAGTACTGATACATGCTATAATGTGGATTAACCCTCTAAAACATGCTAATTTAAAGAAGCCAGACACAAAAGAGCACATACTGTATGATTCCATGCGTATGAAATATTTACAAAGGGTAAATCTACTGAGATAGCAAGCAGAATAGTGGTTGCCAGGGGCTGATGAAGGGGTAAATGAGGAGGGACTAATATGTATGATATTTCATTTAGGGGTGATGAAAATGTTTTGGAACTACACAGAGGTGATGATTACACAACATTTTGAATCGACTAAATGTCACTGAATTGTACACTTTATCATGGTTACATTTATGCTATGTGAATTTTATGTCAATAAAATTAGAAATGTGTTTGCCTCAATAAAATATAAATTAGGATGGCAGTAATAAAAGAATAATTATAATTAAATTAATAAATTCCTGAGTGAAAATTGTCTCAGATTTGATTAACACATTACATTTTTATATATAGAATGTGTGTGTGCATATGTGCTGTTTCTTAGAGATATGCCTAAACAAATATAACAGGATGATTGAAGGACAAAAGTAAAAAATACAAGTACACACATGCAAGAGTACATATATGCCAGGTAATTGCTAACCAATTCAAATTATAAATGACAATAAAATTCAAAACAAAAGACACTAGTTTGAATAAAGAGATGTCTGCTTTTACCACAATTATTTGTTATTGTTTTGAGGTACAAATATTGGAAAGAATGGATGATAAAGTTGCCCTTAGCTACAGATGATGATTGTCTACATAGAAAATCCAGTGGAAGGGCCCGTTGTGGGGTGGGGGGAGGGGGAGGGATAGCATTATGAGATATATCTAATGTAAATGACGAGTTAATGGGTGCAGCACACCAACATGGCACAAGTATACATATGTAACAAACCTGCACGTTGTGCACATGTACCCTAAAACTTAAAGTATAACAAAAAAAGAAAAAAGAATACAATATAAAATACATATAAAACAAAACAACAAAAAAAAGAAAATCCAGTGGAATAAATTGAGACACTATTAGACATAACAAAAGAGTTTCATAAAATGATTAAAAATTAAGTAAATTACAAGTTTCAATGATTTTTCTGTGTAGCAGCAATCAGTTAAAATGTTATCTTAAAAAAATCTCATTCACAACAAGAATCAAAATTATATATTATCCAGGAATAAACCCAACAAGAAATGCCCAACACCTATATAAATAAAATGATTAGAATTTCAACAGTACAAAAGGAAAAATCTGCATAAAGAGGTATATTTTATTCCAGATGGCAAGACTCAAGATTAAAAGATGTCAGTTTTCCCCCAAACTAATCTGTGAATTCAATTAATTCCCAATAATTAACCCAATTATATTATTTAAAGAAATGATCATACAGTTTAGTTGTACAGTTCATCTCTTAAAAAAATTGTGAAAATAAAGGAAGAACTTACCAAGTATCTGTACTGAAATAGTGTGGTTGCTACTGGGGTATAAATAAACCATTATAAGCAACAATAAGAATAACTAGCATTTATATATCACTTAGTGTGTTTAAGGCACTGTGTTGAGGTTATAAATATATATTATATTTAATTCTAAGAACAATTTCTTATCCTCATGTTACATATTTGGAAACTGAGGCACTAAGAGATTAAGTAATTTAATCAATTTCATACAGCCAATACATGGTGGAGCCGGGACACCAACCACATAATTTAGTTACAGAGCCTGAGCTCTTAACCACTGCATTTAGCTAACACTTTCTTAATGATGTCAAATAGAAAATCTTTGTCCTAATATATCCACATGGACATTTAATGTATGATGAAGGTAGCCCTTCAAACAAGTGTGGAAAGGATGAACTCTTTAATTAATAGTGGAGGTAAAATTGGCTGCCATTTTGGAACAAGTTAGCTTCCTACCTTATCTCAAGCCCCAAAATAAATTCCAGATGGATTAAATATACAATGAAATTAATATACTGACAAATTTATATAAAAAGGTAAAATTATCTGTATAGCAAAAATCATCAAAAATTATAAAACAGAATGGGGGAAATATTTACAATACAGGTACCAGAGTTAGTCTTCCAAACAATCCTCTCACAAAAATGGTAATGAAAACTAATAGACAATTTATGGAAGGAATCCAAATGGACAATAAACTTATTAAAATAAACCTTTACTGGTAATAAGGAAATGAGAAATTAAATACATTCAACTGGAGAAAAACAGATTGAGAATATCTAACAATGATGATGATATATTAAAAAGGGAGCACTCTCTTGTTCTTGGTAGAAATGTAAACTTGAAAGCCATTTGAATGCTAATTCAGCTGTATCCATCAAAATTTTAAATGTACATTTATTTTGATACAGAAATTTCACTTCGAGGAATCTATTCTACTGATATACTTGTATATATTTGCAAAGATATATGACAATATGAATAAAACTTTCATAGCAATATTATAAAACATACAAAACATATATCAGTAGAAAAATAAATTGTTATGTCCACATTATGAAATAATATGAAGTCATTAAAATAATAAGATTTATAAATACTGACACAGATATGCATGATATGTTGTTAAAGTTTTTAGAGCACACTGAAGAACACTCAGTTCTGTTTGTTTGTTTGTTTGTGGAAACAGAAAATAAGTCTGAATATTTGTATGTACATAAAAAAAACATTTGAAGGATGGTCCAAAGTGAATGTATTAGGGGAAAAGGAAGATGGATCCCTGAGAACAATAACATTTGAAGTATGAGAAGAAGCAGTGTCTGCAAAAAAGCCTGGAAAACATGTGACTGGAGACCAAAAGGAAAACAAGGAAGAATGTGGTATCATGGAAGCAAAGGGAAGAGAGTTTAACAACAAAAAAAAGCAACTTATGAACAATGCCAAATGCTCTGCAAGAGAAACATTAACAAGTGTTCACTCAAAGAGTGACATCAGCAAGATAGCTGAATGGGAATTTTCAGCCCTCCTTCTCTCGGTACCAGGAGAGACCTCGTTGGCTCCTGATTTCTCCAACGGGAAAGGAAGAGCATGATGAGATAAAAAAGAAAAGAAACTAAACCCAAAGTTAACAGAAGCAAGAAAATAATAAAGATTAGAGCAGAAGTAAATAAAATAGATACTAGAAAAACAATAGAAGAGATAAACATATTCAAGAGTTGCTTTTTGAGTAAACAAAATTTACATAACTTTAACTGGACTAACCAATAAAAAAGAATAAAAAATAAAATTATAAATGAAAGAGGAGACATTAGAACTGATACCACAGAAATATAAAGGATCATAAGAGACTAGTATGAACAATTATATGCCAACAAACTGATAGCCTAGAAGAAATGGATAAATTCCTAGAAACATACAATATTCCAAGACTGAATCATAATATAATAAAAAATGTGAACAGATCAATAAAAAATAAGGACACTGAAACAGTAATCAAAAACATCTCAAAGACAACCCATGACTTTATACCTTCATTGGTGATTTCTACCAAACACTTACAAATTAACACCAATTCTCTTCAAACCCTTCCAAAAATTGTATGAGGAGGGAACACTTCCGAACTCATTTGGCGAGGCTAGCATTACCTCAATATCAAATCCAGACAAGGACACTCCAAGAAAAGAAAATTACAGGCCAATATCACTGATAAACACAGATGCAAAAACCCTCAGCAAAATACTAGCAAATAGAATTCAATAGTACATCAAAAGAATCATACACCATGATCCAATAGGATTTATCCCAGGGATTTCAGGATAAGTTCCAAAATATGTAAATCAATAAACATGATACACCACATTAACATAATAAAAACTAAAAAGGACTCCCTATTCAACAAATGGTGCTGGGATAACTGGCTAGCCATACACAGGAGATTAAAACTGGACCCCTTCCTTTCCCATGTACAAAAATTAATTCAAGATAAATTAAAGACTTACATGTAAAACCCTGGAAAATGACCTAGGCAATACCATTCTGGACATAGGAATGGGCAAAGATTTCATGACAAAGACGCCAAAACAACTGCAACAAAAGCAAAAATTGACAAATGGGATCTAATTAAACTGAAGAGCTCCTGCAAAGCAAAGAAAACTATCAACAGAGTGAACAGACAACATACAGAATTGGAGAAAATTTTTGCAGACTCTTCATCTGACAAAGGTTTAATATCCAGCATCTATAAGGAACTTAAGAAAATTTACAAGAAAAAAAAAAACAACCCTAGTAAAAAGTGGGCAAAGGACATGAACACTTTTCAAATGAAGACATACATATGGCCAACAATCATATGAAAAGAAGCTCAATGTCACTAACTATAAGACAAATGCAAATCAAAACCAAAATGAGATATCATTTCACATCAGTTAGAATGGCTATTATTAAAAAGTGAAGGCCGGGCGCGGTGGCTCACGCTTGTAATCCCAGCACTTTGGGAGGCCGAGGCGGGCGGATCACGAGGTCAGGAGATCGAGACCACGGTGAAACCCCGTCTCTACTAAAAATACAAAAAATTAGCCGGGCGTGGTGGCGGGCGCCTGTAGTCCCAGCTACTCGGAGAGGCTGAGGCAGGAGAATGGCGTGAACCCGGGAGACGGAGCTTGCAGTGAGCCGAGATTGCGCCACTGCACTCCAGCCTGGGTGACAGAGCGAGACTCTGTCTCAAAAAAAAAAAAAAAAAAAAAAAGTGAAAAAATAACAGGTGCTGGTGAGGTTGCAGAGAAAAAGGGACGCTTACACACTGTTGGTGGGAGTGTAAATTAATTCAATCATTGTGGAAGACAATGTGGTGATTCCCCAAAGACCTAAAAACAGAAGTACCATTTGAGCTTGCAATCTCATTACTGTGTATATACCCAAAGGAATATAAGTAATTATTCCACAAAGACACATGCACGTGTATGTTCATTGCAGCACTAGTCACAAAGACATTGAATCAACCTAAATACCATCACTGACAAACTAGATAAAGAAAATATGGTACACATACACCATGGAATACTATGCAGCCATAAGAAAGAAAGAGATCATGTCCTTTGCAGGGACGTAGATGGAGCTGGAGGCCACTATCCTTAGTAAACTAATGCAGAAACAGAAAACAAAATACCACATGTTCTCACTTACAAGTGGGAGCTGAATGATGAGAAGACATGAACACGTAGAAGGGAATAACACCAACTGGGGCCTTTCAGAGGGTGAAGGGTGGGAGGAGGAAGGAAAAATAATAGGTACTAGGCTTAATGCCTGGGTGACAATCTGTACAACAAACCTCCGTGACACAAGTTTACCCATATAACAAAGCATATAACAAACCTGCACATGTACCCCAGAACTTAAAAGTTTAAAAAAATGGCCGTTTTTGTTGTACACATTACATCTCTGTTCCTGACTGGAAGAAAGACAAAGGAACAAGGACCCTCTCCAAAACAAAACAAAACAAAACAAATTACACTGTGTACATTAGATACTATTTTTTTTTTTTTTTGAGATGGAGCTTCACTCTTGTCACCCAGGCTGGAGTGCAAAGGCACGATCTCGGTTCACTGCAACCTCTGCCTCCCAGGTTCAAGTGAGTCTCCTGCCTCAGCCTCCCAGGTAGATGGGACTACAGGCATGCTCCACCACGCCCGGCTAATTTTGTATTTTTAGAAGAGATGGAGTTTCACCATGTTGGTCAAGCTGGTCTCGAACTCTTGACCTCAAGTGATCCACCTGCCTTGGCCTCCCAAAGTACTGGGATTACAGGCATGAGGCACCACACCCGGTCCTAAATATATACAATTTTTATTTGACAATTATACCTCAATAAAGCTGGGGAAAAGAGAGAAAGTGTTCATTTGATTTAGCCACATGTAGCTCACTGGTTAACCTGGCTTGCTTTTGTTCAGTGGAATGCTATGGGCAAAAAAATCCTAGAATAAGAAGTGAATGGAAGATAAAGAAATAAAGGAAGTGAGTATAAACAACAATTTCAAGAAGTTAGGCAGTAAAGCAAGAAGATACACAGGTTAAGAGCAGGAAAGTGATGATGGAGGCTCTCCTGAATCAATCTCTTGAACACTTTCTGGAAAAAGTTACAGTATAAGCCATAAATCACAAACTGATCATGCCCATAGGTGTGAGGCAGACCACCTAATTAGAAGTAGACTGTATTTAACAGACTGTATGGAAAATAGCAAGTGACACTGACTTCAGTTTGAGGATTAATAGGGCAGTGGAAACTCTGATGAACTGGAAGCCACTTTCCTCATCTAAAATAAATAGTCATGAATCAGTTCCAGTAAATTGTGGCTATGTTGAAATCCATACCCCATGTTGCCAGATCTTCTGATTAGTCAATAAACACAGAAAGTCAGTACCATTATTACCATGCAGGCCAATGCTGTGGACCCAACCTGTGTGTAGGTAATACCTAGAGCAACTAAGAAAATTGTACAAAGACGTACTCAAAAACACTAAATCAAGATGTAATCCTAAAAATTGTGTATATAACCCATAGAAAGGCAGCAAAATCAAAACAGAGGACATAGAAACAGAGGGAACAAATAGAAAACAAACCAAAAATGGAAGACTTTAGTGCCAGTTTACCAATAAGCACATTAAATGTAAATGATCTAAGTACACCAATTAAAGGACAGAGATTGTCATATTAAATCAACAAAATTAAGTCCCAACTATATATGCTCTCTACTAGAAACTCACTTTAAATATAAGGGCAGAAAGATGTGAAAAGTAAAAGGACGGAAAAAGGTGTACCATGTGCACTAATCAAAATAAATCTGGAGGGATTAGATTAATATCAGACAAAGTAGACATTGTAGCAGAGAATTTATCCAGGACTAAAAGGACAATTGATGACAGTAAAAAGAACAATTTATTAAGAATACATAACAATCCTATACATGTACAAACCCAGTAGCAGAGCTTTAGTATACACGAAGCAAGCTTGATTCGATTGAAAAGAGAAGTAAATAAAGTATTCCATAATCTAACCCCAACCTAACTTTCCAGGTTTATTTCATGCTTATTGTGTGCTACATGCGAACTAGGTACTTTATTGTTTCCCAAACATGTAACAGACTTCCCCATTTCTGAGTCTTTATTCAGTCTCTTATGCCTACAATGTATTGCTCCTATCAGTATTCCCCCATATCCTCAGCTTCTGGGCTAAATTCAAATGGTATATCTTTAAAAGGTTTTCTGTAACACCACATATGATCTCTCCCTCATCTGAAATGTAACTTCAGTGTAGTGCCTGCTTCTCTTAAGGCATTAAAGTGAGTTATTTACATGTCCATCTTCTGAAGGATAGAGATCTGTCTTATTCATCAGTGAATTCCTAATGCCTAATTCTAACATAGTGGCCACTAAATAGATGTTTTCCAACAAGAGTAAAATTGAACAACTTATCAGAAAGAAAGTAATAGATGAATAGGAGGAGGCCTTAGGTGGTGTGATAATTTGTATGTCGACCTGACTGGGTTAAGGGATACCTAGGTAGTTGGTAAAGCATTATTTCTACATGTGTCTTTTAGAGTGTTTCCAGAAGAGATTAGCATCTTAATCAGTAAACTAAGTAAAAAATATTTGCCTGCACCAATGTGGATGGACATTATCGAATCCATCGAGGGCCCAGATGAAAAGCAGACTCATAGCAGCAATCAGAATAACCTGATTTGTGCACACCTGTGGTACTGGCTAGTTAATTATGGTGTTCCTAGAAGCGAACTAGATAGGAAGCCTATTAATTTATTACTTGGTCTCTATAAGCAGAAAACTTGAAAATCAAGTGAACAAAAGTCTAATTCAAATAACATAAACACAGTCATGACCTCTTAATCAATTCCCAGACTTAATCCAGTTTACAGATCCAGAACCTCTTGAATGGGGGGGGGTTGGGTCATCTTGAGGAAGGACTTCTGTACACTACTGAAAATTTATACTGTTAATATTTCTCCTGGCCCTTTCCAAAGGGACCTACAGCCTTTTACCAGCATAACTGTGCATTAGGAAGAAGGAAATAATAAGACCATTCAGAGACTACTGGACACTGGCACTGAACTGGCATTGATACTAAGAGACTCAAAATGGCACTGTGTCCCTCCAATCAGAATAAGGGCTTATGGAGGTCAGGTGATCCATAGAGTTTTAACTCAAATCTGTCTCACAGTGGGTCCAGTGGGGTTTGAAACTCATCCTGTAGTTATTTCCCAGTTCCAGATGCATAATTGAAATAGACATTCTGAGCAGCTAGCAGAATTTGCCCATTGGTCCCCTGACCTGTGGTGGGAGGACAGTTGTGATTGGAAAGGCCAAGTGGAAGCCATCAGAACTGTCTCTACCTAGAGAAAATAGCAACTCAAAAGCAATATAACATTCCTGGAGGGATTGCAGAGATTAGGAGACTTGAATGGGGATATGACACTATTCCCCAGGGTGATGAGCCAGTTACCTGGTAGCAAGTAGATTACATTTGATCATGTCCATCATGGAAGCAGCAGCATTTTGTCCTTACTGGAGTAGACACTTACTCTGTATATTAGTCCATTCTCATACTGCTATGAAGAAATACCCAAGCCTGGGGAATTTATCAAGGAAAGAGGTTTAATTGACTCATAGTTCATCATGGCTGGGCAGGCCTCAGGAAACTTACAATCATGGCAGAAGGCACCTCTTCACAGGGTGGCAGGATGGAAAATGAGTGCCAGTAGGGTATATGCCAGACGCTTATAAAACCATCAGATTTCATGAGAACTCACTCACCATCACAAGAACAGCATGGGGGAAACTGTCTTCATGATTCAATGATTCAATTACCTCCTACCAGATCCCTCTCACAACAAATGGGGATTATGGGGGTTACAATTCAAGATGAGATTTGGGTGGGGACAGAGCCAAACCATATCACTCTGGATACAGATTTGTCTTCCCTGCATACAGTGTTTCTACCATCCTTGGACTTACAGAATGTCTTATTCACCATCATAATATTCCACATAGCATTGCTTCTAACCAAGGAACTCACTTCACAGTCAAAGAAGTGTGGTAATGGATCCATGCTCATGGAATTTATTCATCTTACTATGTTCCCACTATCCAGAAGCAGCTGGCCTGATAGAACAGTGGAATGGTCTTTCGAAGACTCAGGTACAGTGTCATCTAGGGGGAAATACTCTGAAGGCCTGGGTCAAAGTTCTCCAGAAGACTGTATATGCTCTGAATCAGCATCCAATAAACTGCGCTATTTCTCCTATAGCCAGGATTTACTGGTCCAGGAATCAAGGGGTGGGAATGGAGGTAGCACCACTCACCATTACCCTTAGTGACCCACAACAAAATTTTTGCTTCCTGTTCCTGTGACTTTATACTTTGCTGGCCTAGAGGTCTTATCTCCAGAGAAAGGAATGCTTCCCAACAGAAGACACAACAATGATTCCATTATGCTGGAAGATAAGATTGCCAGCCAGCCACTTTGGGTTCTTCACGTCTCTGAGTCAACAGATCAAAAAATAAGTAAGTTACAGTGTTGGCTGGGATAATTGATCCAGACGGTCAAGATGAAATCAGATTAGCACTCCACAATGGAGGTAAGGAAGAGTATGTTTGCAATACAAGAGATCCCTTAGGTCATCTCTTAGTATTACACTCCCCTGTGATTAAGGTCAATGGGCAACCACAACAACCAAATCCAGACAGGACAACTAACAACCCACACTCTTTAGGAGTGAAGATTTTGGTCACCACACCAGGTAAAAATGGTAACCAGCAGAGGGGCTTGATGAGGGCAAAGAGAATACAGAATGGGTAGTAGAAGAAGGTAGTAATAAGTACCAGCTAGACCACATGACCAATTACAGAATCAAGGAGTATAATTGTTATGAGTATTTCCTCCTTATTTTGTTATGAATATGGTTGTGCGTATATATACATATATTAATCAAATATTTTTATTTCCTTTCTTATCTCATCATGTGACATCAGATGTACTGACTTTAGATAGATATTTAACTATTGTTAATTTTACATCATACTTTTTAAGTTAGGGGATATGAGAAGAAGAGTAAACATCACTCAAGGACTTTATATCCTTTTCTGGGGAAGGGATTAGTGTGTTTTTGTTGTATGCAGAAGAGCTGCATTATGTTATGTGAAAGTATGACTTTGTTATTGTCCTTATTTGGATATTAAATATGGTTTAAGATGATGCATATGAGTGCCAAGTTGACAAAGGTTGGACATGTGATGGTTAATTTTATGTGTCAAATTGAGTGGGTTAAGGGATGCCCAGATAGCTGGTAAAACATTATTTCTGGGTGTGACCATGAAAGTGTTTCTGGAAGAGATTAGCATTTGAATCAGTAGACTGAGTAAAGATCCACTTTCACATCCACCGTGTGAACAGGCATCATCCAATCCATTGAGGGTTGGGATAGAACAAAAAGGTGGAAGAAGGGCAAATGTGTCCTCTCCCTGGAATTGGGAGATCTGTCTTCTCCTGTTCTTGAACATTGGAGTTCCTGGGTCTTGAGCCTTCAGTCTCAGAGACCTATACCAGTGACACCCCACCCTCACCCCAGTTTTCATGTCTTTTGCCTCAGGCTGAATTATGTCACTGGCTTTTCTGGTTCTCCAGGTTGTAGAAAGTATATCATGGGACTTCTCATTCTTCATAATTGTATGAGTCAATTTCCATAATAAATGCTCTTTTATCTAGGTAGATGGATTGATTGATATATCCTATTGGTTCTGTTTCTGTGAAGAACCCTGACTCATACAGGTGGTAACTAAATCTGGCATGTGTCCAAGTTTCATTCATTCATTCATTCATTCATTCATTCACCCAAACCTACTTTCTAAGCTTTCTCAACACTTATTTGGGACCTACTGTAGCCCAAACCTTGTGCTAGTTAATGATCATCATACCCTATATGTACCCAATATTTAGGTTTTCAAAATCATGTTTACATCCAAATCTCTTGTCTTCCTTACCTTTAAAGTAATTAAAAGTCTGATGTGCCTTTGCCATGACATAGAAGGCCTCATTTTTCTTCTTGGAGAAGAGAGAAGTAATGTAGGAAGATTACTTCTTGACCATTTTAAAGAACTATCTTTACCTTTATTTTGCTTCCCATTAGGAATATTCCAAGGAAATATTCCTATTTAAATAGGACAAATAGATAATAGATAAATAATTTCCAAATTTTCACAAGTCCCACGATATACTTTCTACAACCTGGAATTCTGACAGGTGCTATTCCTGCTGACTACAAATGTGCTTTTGGTTTACTGTCCCAGCACCAGCCTACATATCTGACCTGTTATCAACATAGTATGTAGCTATATATCATACTCTCTTGGACTTGTAGCCAATTATATTAACCTTTTGCTTTTTATCACCACCAACCTAGATATCACATGAAGAAACGTAAACATAACAGTAGCAAATGGAAGGAAAAATCACAATGCCATGGCTGATAATTTAGTAATGGCCAGTTACCTATTGTAAAACGTAAAACCCTAAGAAGAAACTGTCAGGCCTCTGAGCCCAAGCCAAGCCATCGCATCCCCTGTGACTTGCACATATACACCCAGATGGCCTGAAGCAAGGGAAGATCCACAAAAGAAGTAAAAATAGCCTTAACTGATGACATTCCACCATTGTGATTTGTTCCTGCCCCACCCTAACTGATCAATGTACTTTGTAATCTCCCCCACCCTTAAGAAGGTTCTTTGTAATTCTCCCCACCCTTGAGAATGTACTTTGTGAGATCCACCCCTGCCCACAAAACATTGCTCTTAACTTTACCGCCTATCCCAAAACCTATAAGAACTAATGATAATCCGCCTCCCTTCGCTGACTCTCTTTT
>NW_026652282.1:125025228-125025750 GCF_009828535.3 Hylobates moloch
TGAGTGAACTCCCATTCACAATTGCTTCAAAGAGAATAAAACACCTAGGAATCCAACTTACAAGGGATGTGAAGGGCCTCTTCAAGGAGAACTACAAACCACTGCTCAATGAAATAAAAGAGGATACAAACAAATGGAAGAACATTCCATGCTCATGGGTTGGAAGAATCAATATCGTGAAAATGGCCATACTGCCCAAGGTAATTTATAGATTCAATGCCATCCCCATCAAGCTACCAATGACTTTCTTCACAGAATTGGAAAAAACTACTTTAAAGTTCATATGGAACCAAAAAAGAGCCCGCATCGCCAAGTCAATCCTAAGCCAAAAGAACAAAGCTGGAGGCATCACGCTACCTGACTTCAAACTATACTACAAGGCTACAGTAACCAAAACAGCATGGTACTGGTACCACAACAGAGATATAGATCAATGGAACAGAACAGAGCCCTCAGAAATGATGCCGCATATCTACAACTATTTGATCTTTGACAAACCTGACAAAAACAAGAAATGGGGAA
>NW_026652282.1:125025850-125097013 GCF_009828535.3 Hylobates moloch
TGGATCCCTTCCTTACACCTTATACAAAAATTAATTCAAGATGGATTCTTTTATTGCTACTCTCAAAATTTTCCCTAAAAGAGCTTCATCTATTCCATGACTTCAATTGCTATATGTCAACATCTGACAATTAAGCATCTCCAGCTCTGAGAGCTCTGAGCTCCAGATCCACACATTAACTTGCCTATTTGACATCTTCATTTGAATGTCCCAAATGCACCTCAGTGTAATATGCCCAATATTGAACTGAAAATTTCTCCCACCTTCTAAATATGCTTCATCTATGGTCTTCCCAATCTGGGTAAATTGTTCCACCATAAGCCAAGCCCATTCATTATACCTTCTAAATGTCTTTTAACTCTTCCCTCTTCTTTCTGGCTCTATTATTACTGCACAAGCCCAAACGTCATCCCAAAAAGCAACAGCAATGTACTTTGCACCACAAGTCAAGCTTAACTGACTTAGTGCTCACTGTTTTCTGTCTGAAGCTATTGTTCTTTGTTTTCCTACTACTTCCTGATTCTATGCTCCAGACCCATACATTAACTTGCCTATTTGACATCTTCATTTGAATGTCCCAAATGCACCTCAGTGTAACATGCCCTGGACTTTTGCCATCATCTTTTGCCAGGATTATTTCAAGTGCATACTAATCAGCCTCCCTGCTTTCACCCTTGGCCCTTTAATTAATTCTCTGCACAGCAAAGAGTAATATTTTTTAACAATGTAAATGAGAACCATATCACTCCTCTATTTAAAACCGCTCATAAGCTCCTTTTTCTTTTATGATAAATATCAAATTCTATTCGTGTGGCTTACTGGGGTCTACACACTCTGAACACTGCCTACTTCTCCAGTTCTGTCATACGTTGTTCTACCCAAATCACATTGGACATACTATTTCCTTTGCCAACTCAGGCCTCAGCTTATTCTATTTCCTCTTCCAGAATATAATTTATCCACTAACCCCAACTCTTTTCACTTGGTTAACCCCTATCCTTCCATAAGTTCATGGTTTAAACTTCACATCTTTTAGATAAACATTTATTTCCCTCACCTCTAACAATGGCAGGTCCCTTCCTCTGGCTTCCACAGAATCATGTGCTTTTTCTTTGAAACACTTAGAACATGTCTAACTATTTACTGCTACATATTTAATATCTTTCCCACCCCTAAAAGGCTAAGTTCCAAGAGGGCAGAGATTTTTATCTTTTTATTCAACATTATATCCCCAATGCCTAGTACAACACTTGGAACATAGCTGGAGTTCAATAAGTATCTGTGGACTTACTTCAACAGTCCTACAATTGTTCCCCTTGCCTTTATTTTTCCCTTTCTATCTCCCCTAAGGTGCAAAATTTGAACAAAACAATTAACTGGTTGCCCAATGCCCTTGATATATAGGCTAAACACCTCAACATGACATAGAATATTGCATGATAAAGATACTGCTTGCCACTAGAGACTCATCTCCCAACACTCCCTATTCCCACACCAGGCTCCATACTGAACTATTTGCAGTTTCTCTGAGCACCTGGCATATGCCTGCTACAAATAAATCAAATATTTTCAAAATAAAGCAATATTTCTAAAATCCACATATCTCTCTCTATTCCACTATCACTATCCTAGTCTAGACACTCGTAATATCTCATGTATTCTTCTTCAGCAACCTCTTAACAGACTTTCTCCCAAGTCTGCCCTTTATGCTGCTGCCAGAAAGATCTTACTAACATATAAGTTTCAATATAACAATCTCCTCTCTCTCTTAAATTCCTTCAAAGAGTTTAGCCACTTATAAAATGAAATCTAAATTCATTAGTATGACACACGATTGGTTATATGAGGTCATCAGTTTACGATGCTTGGCAAAATGTCTGTCATACTAAAAGTACTCATAAATGTTAGTCACTGTATTCTTTTGCTGCAGGAACAAACAAACCCCCCGCATCAATCTCAACATTTGTTGCTCAGGGTCTTCAGGCCAGCTGTGATTTGATAGGGTTCACCTGGGCTCAGGTTCAAATGTGCTCCATGTAGTCTCATTGTGTGACCCAGGCAGAAGAAACAGCAGTCTCATTCTATGACTCAAGCAAAAGAAACAGCAGCTATCTGGGGATATGTTCTTCTCATAGGTGGTGGTAAGAGCACAAAAGGCCAAAGCAAACTGTGTGGGCACATTTAAAACCTCTAATGGGACATAGCATATTTCTTACTTGCTCACATTGCATTGGCCAAAACTCTCCACTCATCACATGACTAAACTGAAAGTCATTGGGGCAGGGAAGTAAACTGCACCCACTAAGTGGCACGGTAAAGTCACTTAGATGAAAAACACTAATATAGAGAGAAATTAGAATAGTTGTAAACAACATTCTAATCCACTAGAGCTTCCAATATTATTCGAAAAACTTCACCAACTTATTCCTATCTACTTTTGCAGTTACATCTTCTGCTAGTGCCAAACTTGAAATTTACATTGCAGTAATACTGTGGTAGCTAGTCTCTAAAAATGGGTCCCCAATGATGCATGCCTTTTGGTATTAGTGGTATTGTATAGGCTCCATCCCTTGAATCTTGGGTGAATATGTTATTCATTAGCCACCAATAGAAGTAGAAGTGACACTGCATGACTTCTTAGCCAGGTCAGAAGTCTTGCAGCTTCAACGTTGCTCCCTTAGAAAAGCACACTTGTGATTCTGTCTCTCAGGAAGCTCCCTCTTGAAACTAGTTATTATATTATGGGAATCCTAAGCCATGTGGAGACCATATGCATGCACTTCAGTCAGCTACCCCAGCTGAACTCTCAATGAATGGTCAGTATCAACTACCAGTAATATGAGTGAGCAATATTGTACATTTACTCCAGTTGAGTCTTCAAAAGACTGTAGCCCCAGCTGAACAACTAACTACAACTGCCAAAGATACCTTAAAAAAGAACCACAAATCTGAATCTGGTCAACTCACAGATTTGTAAGAGAAGGTTATAAATTGCTTTTTAAAAAAATATTACTTTGTTTTGGAATCCTGTATTTATTTCAGTTGTGGCAAAATACACATAACATAGAATGTAGCATCTTAACTATTTTTAAGTGTAGAGTTCAGTGGTGTTAAGTACATTTACATTGGCATGCATGCAACCAATCTCCAGAACTGTTCTCATCTTGCAAAAGTGAAATTCTATACCCTTTGAACGATATTATTTTCTCTCCCCTGCAGCAACCACCATTCTACCTTCTGTCTACATGAATTTTGCTATGCTAGGTAACTCATATAAGTGAAATCATACAATATTTGTCTTTTTGTGACTGGATTATTTCACTGAGCATAATATCTTCAAATTTCATTCAAGTTGCAACATATGCCAGAATTATCATCCTTTATAAGGATGATATAATAGCCCATTGTGTGGATAAACCATGTTTTGTTTATTCATTTATCTGTTGGTGGATACTTGGGTAGCCTGCACCTCTTTGCCATTTTTAATAATGCTGCTATAAACATAAGTGTATATATATATCTCTCTTCAAGATCCTGCTTTCAAGTTTTTTGAATATACACCCAGAACCGAAATTTCTGGATCATATGATAATTCTATTTTTATTTTTAAGAACTGCTTTACTGTTTTCCAAAGCAGCTGTACCATTTGACATTCAAACCAGCAGCGCACAAGGTTTCCAATTTTTCCACATCCTTGCCAACACTTGTTATTTTCTGTTTTTTTTTTTTTTTAAATAGTGGTCATCCTAATGTGTTTTAAATGGTAAAATGTTAAATTATGAAGTGGTTTCTCACACAGCAATAGAAAACTGAAAAGGAACTTAGGACCTAAAGTGAAGTGATGTCTCACCAAAAACTAACACATGTGGCTTCAGCATTGGGACCAGACAGCAGGTAGAAACTAAAAGGACATTAAATAGACTATTAGTTAAGGTTGGAAGAGACTCAAGAAGACTGTTAGGAAAAGCTAGAAGGACCTTGAGAAGACCACAGCTTGGAAAACAGTGAGAAAAGCATTATTGGAGGAAAGATAAGGGGGGGCCCTTGCCAACACTCACCTGGGCATCATTGAAAATAAAACTGGGGCCCAATTAACTCATTAATATGGCTGGGAAGATTTCCAGGCAGGATATAAAAAATAGCAATTGGTTTCTTCCTCTTCATCTAGAGAGATCAACTAAAGGATGAACTGTTCAGTTTTCAAGCAGATGTGGAAGAAACATAAAGCAGCCAGGGTATGCTGGTTATAGAAATAACTGTTTAAGGAAGGGTATTAGTTCATTCTCACACTGCTATAAAGATACTACCTGAGACTGGGTCATTTATAAAAAAAGGAGGTTTAATTGACTCACAGTTCTGCATGGCTGGGGAGGCCTTAGGAAACTTACAATCATGGTAGAAGGCAAAGGGGAAGCAAGGCACCTCTTACATGGTGGCAGGAGAGAGAGAGAGAGACCAGGGGAAACTGCCACTTTTAAACCATCAGATCTCATGAGAATTCCCTCACTATCACAAGAACAGCATGGAGGAAACCACCCCCATGATCCAATCACCTCCCACCAGGTCCCAGGCTAAACACGTGAGGATTATAATTCAAGATGAGATTTTGGTGGAGACACAGCCAAACCACATCATTCTCCCCTGGCCCCTCTCAAATCTCATGCCCTTCTCACATTTCAAAACACCATCATGCCTTCCAAACAGTCCTCCAAAATCTTAACTCATTCCAGCATTAACCCAAAAGTCCAAGTCCAAAGTCTCATCTGAGACAAGGCAAGTCCCTTCTGCCTATGAGCCTGTAAAATCAAAAAGAAGTTAGTTACTTCCAAGATACAATGGGGGCACAGGCAATGGGTAAATGTTCCCATCCCAATTGGGAGAAATTGGCCAAACAAAGGGGCCACAGGCCCCATGCAAGTCCAAAACCTGGAAAGGAACTCATTAAAGCTCCAAAATAATCTCTTTTGACTCTGTGTCTCAAATCCAGGGCACGCTGATGCAAGGGGTGGGCTCCTACAACATGGGGCAGCTCTGTCCCTGTGGCTCTGCAGGGTTCAGCCCCTGTGGCTGCTTTCATAGACTGGTATTCAGTGACTGTGGCTTTTCCAGGCTCATGGCACAAGTTGTTAGTAGATCTACCATTCTGGGATCTGGAGGATGGTGGCCCTCTTCTCACAGCTCCACTAGGCAGTGCCCCAATGGGGACTTTGTGTGGGGGCTCCAACCTCATATTCTCCCTCTGCATTGTCCCAGTAGAGGTTCTCCATGAGTGCTCCACCCCTGCAGACTTCTGTCTGGACATCTAGGCATTTCCATACATCCTCTGAAATCTAGGTGGATGCTGCCAAGCCTCAACTCTTGACCTCTGTGCACCTGCAGGCCCAATACCACATGGAAGCTGCCAAGGCTTGGGGCTTGCACCCTCTGAAGCAATGGCCCAAGCTATACTTTTGCCCCTTTTAGCCATGGCTGGACCTGGAGCAGCGGGACACAGGGCAACCTGTCCCAAGGCTGTACAGAGCACCAGGGCCCTGGGCCCAGCCCACAAAACCATTTTTCCCTCGTAGGCCTCTGGGCCTGTGATGGGAAGGGCTGCCACTAAGGTCTCTGAAATGCCCTGGAGGCATTTTTCCCATTGTCTTGACTAACATTCAGCTCCTCATTAATTATGCAAATTTCTACAGCCAGCTTGAATTTCTGCCCAAAAAATGGGTTTTTCTTATCTACCACATGATCAGGCTGCAAATTTTCCAAACTTTGATGCTCTGCTTCCCTTTTAGATAAAAGTTCCAGTTTCTGATAATCTCTTTGTGAATGCATATGACTGAATGCTTTCAGAATCAGCCAGGTCATAACTTGAATGCTTTGCTGCTTAGAAATTTCTTCTGCCAGATACCCTAAATCATCTCTCTCAAGTTCAAAGTTCCACAGATCTCTAGGGTGGGGGCAAAATGCCACCAGTCTCTGCTAAAAAAATAGCAAGAGTGACCTTTGCTCCAGTTCCCAATAAGGTCCTCATCTCTATCTGAGACCACCTCAGCCTGGACTTCATTGTCCATATCACTATCAGCATTTTGGTCAAAACCATTCAACAACTCTCTAGGAAGTTCCAAACTTCCCCACATCTTCATGTCTTCTTCTGAGCCCTCCAAACTGTTCCAACCTCTGCCTCTTACCCAGTTCCACAGTCACTTTCACATTTTCAGGTTATCTTTATAGGAGTACCCCACTCTGCTGATACCAATTCTCTGTATTAGTCTGTTCTCATATTGCTATAGAGATACTACCTGAGAATGAGTAATTTATAAAGAAAGGAGGTTTAATTGACTCACAGTTCTGCATGGCTGGGGAGGCCTCAGGAAACTTACAATCATGGTAGAAGGCAAAGGGGAAGCAAGGTACATCTTACGTGGCAGCAGGAAAGAGAGAGATTAGGGGAAACTGCCACTTTTAAACAATCAGATCTCGATAGAACTCCCTCACTGTCATGAGAACAGCATAGGAGAAACTGCCCCCATGATCCAATCACCTCCCACCAGGTCCCTCCTTTCACACGTGAGGATTACAATTCAAGATGAGATCTGGGTAGGGAAAAAGAGCCAAATTATATCAGGAGGAAAGATTAAATCCTGGGCCAGATGACAGGATTTCAGTAAGATCCTTAGTTAAGACCTCAGAAAGATCTGTGCTTACAAATCAATCTATAAGTCCCTTACAGAAAACTCAAGGTACCAACAAAAGACCATTCTAAGGATCTTAATGGCATACCTCTAGACCCCTGTCATAAACAACAGGGATTTAAAAAATCTTCACAGTCTTGTTCCACAGCAGCCCAGAGGTCCAAGATAGAAAAAAGCCTGTCTTAAAGAGATTTGTGGATACAGCTTTTGTCTAATTATACTCTTCACTATATACTGCTTCAAAGGTGTGACATGCTCATACTCTTTCCTCTTTTCACCATTCCCTTCTTCTCTCCCTGATTAAAACCTACTCAACATTCATTCAATGAAAACTTAATAAGCTACAGTTAGGTACAAGGCACTATTAATTAAAAAATACACTTAAAAAATGTACAAGATCTTTTGTAAAAAAGCTAACAGAATTTGACTACTATAGTTGGACTATAGGATTAGGAATAATGTTCTTTACTTTTCTTTTGACTCACCTATGTTTCTAAATTTCTTATAGTAAACTATATTGACTATCTTTTTAAAGATACAGTAGAAGATTCTCTTCCCTAGCAGAACCCATATTTTGTTGGAGGTGACAATGTGTCCAGGTAAAAAACTCACTTCATCAAGCTCACTTGCAGTAACTGTTGGCCATGTGGTTCTATTCTAGCTAATGAAACAAAAGCTGAAGTTTTCTGGGAAAGCTTTTCATTTTTCTAATGAAGATACCACATCTTCCTGCTATCCTAGTTCTTCTTCCTGCTAGGAATGCAGGCATAATGCCTATAAATGTAGCAGGCAACTTGCAGCCATAATGATGAAAGCAAAAGTTGGATTAAAAGTTTGAGCCTGGGTTGATGATACTATCATGGAGCAATCACACCAACTACAGACTACCTACCTCAATATTTATTTTATTTTTATTTTTTAAGTTTATTGTGGTATGGTACAATTTACATAAAATTCACCCTTTATAAGTGTACGATGATGTGATTTTTGAGAAATATCTACAAACAGATATACATTACCACCAGCACAATTAAGATGTAGAATGTTTCCATCACCCCCAAAAAGTTTTCTCATGACTTTCATACTCAATCCTCTCCCCAAGCTCCTGGCCTCTAACAAATGCTAATCTGTTTTCTGCCTCTATACATTTGTCATTTCCTGAAAATTACATAAATTGAATCATACAGTATATACCCTTTTGTATGTGGTTTAACTTAGCATAATGCTTTCTTGATTCATCCATGTTGTTGCACATATCATTAGTCTGTTCATATTTATTTCTTAGAAGTATCTCATTGTTTTAGATATACCACGATATGATCATTCATTCACCAGCTGATGTTCATTTGGGTTATTATCATATTTGTCTATTAAGAATAAACCAGACGTGAACATTCATGAGGTCTTTCTGTGGATATATGTTTGCATTTCTCTTGGGTGAAACACATAATCACATCCCTTTATGGATTATCTATTCTATTCCACTTATCTATATGTCCATCTTTGTGCACCATACTGTCTTCAGTACAGTAAATGTATAGTAAGACTTTTTTTAATATTTAAATTTTAGGTTCAGTGGGTACATGTGCAGGTTTGTTACATGAGTAAATTGCATGTCACTGAGGCTTAGTGAATGAATGACTCCATCACCAAGGTAGTGAACATAGTACGTGATAGGTAGCCTTCCAACCCATGCCTCTCTCCCCACCATCCCTCCTCAAGCAGTCCCCAATGTCTATTGTTCCCATCTTTGTGTCCATGTGTATTCATTGTTTAGCCCCACTTGTAAGTGGGACTATGAAGTATTGGTTTTCCATTCCTGCTTAATTTGCTTAGGATGATGGACTCCAGCTGCATCCACGTCACTGAAATGAACATGATTTCCTTCTTTCCTTTGGCTGTATAGTATTCCATGGTGTATATGTACCACATTTTTTTTATTCTGTCCAGCATGGATGGGCATCTAGACTGATTCTATGTCTTTGCTATTGTGTATAGCACTGTGGTAAAGATGTGAGTGCAAGTGTCTTTTTGGTAGAAAAATTTATTTTCCTTTGGGTATGTATTAGCGTTCGCCAGAGAGACAGAACCAATAGGATAGATGTCTATATATAAAGGAGTTTATTAGAGAATTTGCTCATACTACTACAAGGCAAATTCCTACAATAGGCATTCTGTACGTTGGGGAAAGAGAGAAGCCAGTAGTGGTTCAGTCTAAGTCCAAAAATCTCAAAACCAGGGAAGCCAACAGTGCAACCAAAGGCCCAAAAGTTTCTGGAAAGCCACTTTGCTGGAAGTCCCAGAGTCCAAAGTCTGAAGAAGCTGGAGTCCAATGTGCAAGGGCATAAGGAGTGGAAGCAAGCATCTGGTGTGGGGAAAAAAAGAGAGCCAGAAGACTCAGCAAGCAAGCTATCCCCCTTTCTTCCACCTGCTTTGTTTTAGCTGTGCTGGCAGCCAATTTGATGGTGCCACATTGAGGGTGGGTCTTCACTCCCAGTCCACCAGCTCGAATGTCAAGCTCCTCTGGCAACACCCTCACAAACACATCCAGAAACAACACTTTACCCGTCATATAGGAATCCCTCAATTCAATCAAGTTGACACCTAATATTAACCATCACATATACCCAATAGTGAGATTGCTGGGTCAAATGGTAGTTCTCTTTTAAGCCCTTTTGGAAATCTCCAGACTGCTGTCCGCAGTGGCTGAATTATTTACATCTCCACCAGGAGTGTATAAACAACCTCACCAGCATCTGATGTTTTTTGACTTTTAAGTAATAGTTATTCTGACTGGTGTGAGATGGTATCTCATTATGGTTTTGATTTGCATTTCTCTAATGATTAATGATAATAAGCATTTTTCATATATTTGTTGGCCACATGTATGTCTTCTTTTGAGAAGTGTTTGATTATGTTCTTTGCCCATTTTTAATGGGGTTGTGTTTTGCTTGTGAATTTGTTTAAATTCTTTAGATTCTGAATATTAGACCTTTGTTGGATACATAGTTTGCAAATATTTTCTCCCATTCTATAGGTTGTCTCTTTACTCTGTTGATAGTTTCTTTTGCTGTGCAGAAGCTCTTTAATTAGATCTCACTTGTCAATTTTTATTTTTGTTGTAATTGCTTTTGAGGACTTAACCATAATTCAGATGTGGATGGGTGTAGCTCCTAATACACATGGTAAACTGAGGTAGCTGATAGATGTTTGAGTTGTGCGCACATGTGCATTTTGTGCATTCCTACACTGCTCACTTCAGGTGGCGTTTTCTGTGTTCTCCTAGTGTTTTTCTTGAACAAAATGATGCATACGTGAAATGTGCATTATGGTCAAATTGTTCCCTAATATATCAATTGTGTTGAAACAAATTCAAATTTTCAAAGCAAGAGTTATAACTGACTGCATGTTAGACATTAAAATAGACATGTCTAATAGGCAGTTGGATTTACAGGTCTAGAGTTTATGGCAGAGGTACCAACTAAATATAATTTAGAAGTCATCAACACATATATGCTATTGAAAGTCATGCAACTGGTTGAGACTACCTAGGGAGTGCATATAAATATAGAAGACATCAAGTTCTAGGACACTGCAACGTTTAGAAGTCAGGAAGATGAGGAGGAATCAGGAAAGGATTCTGAGAAGGAATAGTTGAAATGGTTGGAGGAGAATCAGGAAAGTGGGCTTTCCTAGAAGCCAAGTGTAGAAAGTTTTTCAAGGAAGAGGGAGGAATCAACTGTATCGAATAAAGCAGATAGGTCAAGTATAAAAAAGGACTAGGAAACATTCTTGTAATCTGGTTACCTGGAGGGACTGGTAACTATGACAAGAATAGTTGAGTAGAGTGGTGAGAAAGAAGGCCTGATGGGAAATAGTCGAAGAGGAATTGGGAAAAAAAAAAGGACTGAAGACAGCTAGTACAGGGAATTATTTTTTGAGGGAAAGAAAAATAGAGCAAAGCCGGTATGATACATCAGAATTTTTCTTTAAGATTGAAGAAATTACAGCTTGTTTATATGCTGATCAGAACAGAGGTCCTGGGTGTAGATGCAGGTAGGTGGAAAAGATGTTGATAGTATGTGGAGATTCCCTTTGATTGCCTCTGTTTTCTCAGTGAAGTAGAAAGCAAGATCATTTTCAGCTGAGAGTGAGGCAGGACAGGAGGTGTTGGCATTCCAGGAGAAAAGAATCAAACCATTGTTCAGGAGAGTTTGAAAGGACTAGGGTAACAGAATAACATTTATTTTTTAAAGTTCCTAGATAGAACCACTGGATCAAAGGATGCATATAATTTTCATTTTGTTAGATACTGTCAAAGTGCCCTCTGACAGTACATTAGTTCACATCCCCACATGTGACAATGCCTGCTTTCTCAAGCCTTTGCCAACACAGTATGCTATCAAGCATTTACGCCCTTTTCAATATGAGAGTTGAAAATGATATCTCAGTGCAGTTTTAGTTTGAAATGTTCTTATTTATGTGAAATTGAGCATTTTTTCTTATGAATAGTGACAAAGGACCACAGATAAAACTAGATCCTTCCAGGGAGCTGTGACTTGGTAATTTAGGCAAACAATTTCTTTTCATTTTCTGTCTCCATCCACTCAACCAGCATTTACTGAGTGTCTACTATGGATTATACACTGTTTTATTGACCAAGGGATACAGCAGTGAACAAAAAAAAATCAACATCAGAAGCTAAGCTGGGAGCCATATCCCAGAATCACAGAAACTCAAGGGAAGAAGAGGTCACAGGTAACCGCCATGATCAAGACAAGAACCCAGGGCAGAAATCAAGCTTTCTGTTAGGTGCTATGGAGAGAAACACTAAGATTTTTGAGCAGGCAAATGATATAAAATCAAGCTGAGCTTTAGGATGACAAATCAACCCATTTGTTTGTGGATTAAGGATTAAGGAAAAGCAGCAGCTGGTTCATGGGAAGTACTTAGTAAATGTGAAAGGGAAAAAAAGGACTTTCCATGAGGGAAAGGTGGCTACGGATACAATAGAAGTCCTCTTCTTCATAGAACTCTGAATCAACTGGTCTTGCAGGTACTCAGAGAAAAATTGAATATAGAGGAAATAACTACTAAAAGCTGTGCTCAGCCACTCTCCCAGGTCCCCTGGACTCCCTGTGATTTTCCAGGCATTGTAGCAATGGGTGATTCTAGAGCAGAACTGGAGGCACAATGCCTATTTAAAGATATATTTTCAGCCTTAAAGAATTCCTCCTGGCAATGCTCTCAGCTGTAGCCCTTGGGAACTGATGCAAATTTCCACTCAGGTATCAAATGACCACATATGCTGAACTATGTAATTCAAACTTATCTGAACCAAGTTCCTCAGTGCTAAGCTGACATGCAAACCAAAAAAGCCATGCTATTTGGGTAGTTTCCTTGATTTCTCCTTCCACTGGCAGTACCCACGTCTACAATTCCAGTCACTCTTGTAAACTGGAAAACTGCCCAATCAAAATAGGAAGCATTCATCAAATAGAATCATAAACTCCTGGCCTGGAACTCCTTGTGGTGTCTCTGGAAGCTGAAGATGTCATTTGGGAAAGCATTTAGCCAGGCAGCAATGTTGCTCCACCTTTCCACTCTCCTGGCACCCTGGAATTCTCTTGCAAAAAGTTGCCAAGTCATAAATCACTAGAGCTGTGTTGAAGTTTGAAAATTTTTAGTTTCCCTAAACCTCCTTCCAGTCCTCACGAAGTCCAACTACATGGCTGCTTTAGGTGCCTACACTGAGATTCCTGCTCATTTCTACACAAATCTTGATAACCCCAACATCAATCCCTCCCTAGTGTGAAGTAATCTGAGCAATTCTCTGTTCTTGTAAAACAAGAACCTGATTTCCCACGTATTGGTTATTTAGCAATGAACTCATTACTTCATCACTGAGGATACATAGCAACCTTAGCAACCTTTGGATGGTTGTGAAGAAAAAGTGAATTATCATGTACTACATTTCTTCTAAGTGGCAGGCACTGTGTTGGGTGTTTATAAAAGTTATCTCATTTTGGTTAGGATCATGACTGTAATGTGAGATACTTTGTAAACGTTAAACACTCTGGAATATAAGAAATTATTATTGTGGGGTATTAATGCTGCAATCCTTCCTTTACAATGAGAAAATTCACAGAAAGCATTTCCATAGCGTCTCATACTTTTCTCAAGATCCGTAGTCCTAACAAAAGGCAAATGGTGATATCACATATGTCTGCATTCACTCATTGGACTGTTAGCAATCAGAGGGCAAAGACTAGGTGTTATTTTTCCTTTGTCCACAGCCAAGCAAAATAAGCACAGTGCCTAGGTCAAAACAGGTGCCTAGAAAATGTGTGTTAAGTAATTTGAAGGCAATTCAGGGTGAGGAGGTCAGACACTAATTGACAATGCTGATGAATGTGATGACTGATTGATAAAGATGAAAGAAGTGCCATGCTTAGAAACAATTCTTATCCTTACCATGGCCTGGAACCCTCTAGTATCCTTCTTCTGCTAACTTCTGCTAACTCACTATGCTCCAAACACAGCAGCCTTCTTGCTATATTTCAGACATACCAAGCAACCCCTACTGCAGGACCTTTGCCTTTGCTGTTCTTCATGGCTTACTCTTACTTCATTCAGGTCTCTGTTCAAATGACACATCTTCAGAGAAAATTGTTCTGACTGTAATTTCTCAAACAGAATGCCTGAAATCTTGCTAGTTCTTTACCCTGCTCTATTTTTATTAATCACACTTACCAATACCTAACATTCTGAATCCAATAGCTTGCTTGTTCCACTAATGTATAAGCTTCAATTAAGAGAGAGATGTTTTCTTACTCACCATGGCAACTCCAGCACCAGAATAACGCCTGGCATGCAGCAGGTACTCAAAACTTTGTTCAAAGAACAAGCAACTTGCTGAATAATTTAGGTCTGAGAGTTAATTGCCAGGTCAAGACCCTTGTGGCTTAAAGATTCTTGATGCTTTTTTACATCATACTTAAAGTAAAAGTGTAGAGTACGACATATTGCTAATAACAAACAGGTTGCTCAGCCTTCCAATCTCTAGATCCTTCTGGAGCTATGTAATTTGGAAAGTAAAATTGAATTCCACATTGGTTTATCCAAAAATAATCCTTGAATGATTAAAAATATGAATTCAAAATCCAGATTGGCAGCAAAAGTTAAAACAATCAATGCTAAAAGAATAAACTAATTCGGATAGTCCTAATTTGCCTTCAGAACAGAACAAAAAAGAAAACATCTTAATCAAATACAATAATTTTCCTTCTCTAACTGACCCAGCATGCGCTGAAAATCTGCCAACACAAATTCCAGTTGTGTTCAGTAGGATGAGAATGACATGCCAGAAAATCTGACAAGTCAAGAGGGGTAACAGAAATGGAGCCTTTGCCCAAGAGAGCAGGGGAAGTGTGTGCGTAGGGGTGGTTCATTCAAAATATGGAATATGACTTTGTGATTAAAAATGTATATGATGCTCAGAAACCCCTTTTGATTTTTAAAATCAAAAGCCTGTAATATTCTTGCAATAACTTTAAGATATCATAGATTTTACAGATAGCCATGAGATTACTAGCTTAAATCTAGATATTTCTTTAGAGCAGTGAAGGGGAGCTTGACCAAGTCTTTGTGTGAGCTGTTACCCTTGGCCTTAAGGAGACCACCACTTAACTTCAAGAAACATAAAATTTAACCAATCTAATAAATAGGTGTCAGATGTAACAGCTGGGAATCTTCTTCTAGTAGAAGACAGATGTTAGTAGAAGACACTGGAACATTGACTTCCACATTGGTGTCCCAATAAATGCACCCACCTCAGTTCCTCCTTACTCTTCAATCCCATGGACTTTGCTGTATCAGCATTTCATTTCAGCCACCTACCACCCCAAACCAATTTTATAATAGAGCAAGAAGCCTGAACTATACTGTCACCACCAACAAGAGAGAACAACCCTCCTGTTATTGAATGTTCATAATTCTTTAGTATGGATGTCATGGATTCTGTTCAGACAAAGAATTGCTATACTGTGGGCCTATAACCAGAGAGTTTTTGAGATACTTTTATTGTATGTCAGTCATTTTGGGTATCCAAGAAACAGCTTTTAACAAAAAGTTAGGAACGTGAGAAATTCGCTGGGGAGTAATGCCTGTGAAAGCTGAAAAGGGAATAAAGCAGATGAGCAGAAAGGGCCTTCAGATTGCCTTACAGATATGATACCTGTGAAAGGAAAGGAGGAGGAAATCAAGATTTAGCAGGAAGAGCTTCACATCAAACTGCATATCTGAGAAAGTCCTGGAAAACCCAATGAGAAGCTCTGGAGCAAAGATTGTCCATTAGAGGCATCCCCTAAAGGACAGGCACTAGCAACCACATCATGCCCAATCATTGGCTAAATACCACTCAGTAAGTGTGGCCTTCCCCCACACTATGAGGCAGATCCTGAAGGTGCTGCACCTGGAGGATGCCAACTCACTGCACTCCCTGCATATGAACAGCAGGTTCTTTCTTGAAGGGTGATCTGAGGAGTGAACTTTCATGACTGCCACATCTGGGGATCAGATCTCACCTGGAAGTTACAGACATTCATTGTTTCAATTGGCTGTGAATGAGGCAGGTCTCTCAAATTAGAAACCAGAGCTCAATATGAGAATCCTAAGTAGGTGGCAATGTTAGAGCCTGAACTTTTGCACGTGTTGAAAAAGAAAGTACATTGACCAGTCTTTGAAAGATAGAAAATAAGATGACTCTTACCACATGAAGATTAATTAGTGGGGTAGAGGCCAGGCCAAGGAACTGAAGACATGCTTGCTTTTTAAGGATTGATGTTAGTTAACAACATAAGTAATTTAGAAAATTGGGTTTGAGAACCTTATGCCATTGGGATTTTTTTAACTGCAATTTTCATTGAGATTATTGTAGATCCCTTTGCAGCTGCAAAAAATAATGCAGAGAATTCCGTGTACACTTCATCAAGTTTCCCCCGATAGTAACATTTTGCAAAAGCATAATATCACAACCAATATATTGATATTGATATAATCCGCTGATCTTATTCAGATTTCCCTAGTTTTACCTGTACTCATTTCTCTGTGTGTGTGTGTGCATGTGTGTGTGTGTGTGACACCACCATCACAGTCAAGATACTGAACTTCTCCATCACCACAAGATCCCTCATATTGTAGCTTCACTCACTTTGCTCCCACATTTTTATCCCTATCTGTAGCCCCTGGCAATCACCAATCTTTTCTCCATTTCTCAAAATTTCTCCCTTCAAAAACATTAGATACATAATTAAATCATCCATTATGTAACCACTTGAGATTGGCTTTTTCACTCTGCATAATGCCTTTGAGATTCATCCAAGTTGTTGCATGTATCAATAGTGTATTCCTTTTTGTCACTGGTATGATATGGATGTGCTACAGATTGTTTAACCATTTACCCATTGAAGGACATCTGGGTGTTTTTCCCCAATTTTGGGCTACAAACATTGTTGTATAGATTTCTGTGTGAATGTAAGTTTTCATTGCTCTGGGATAAATGCCCAGAAGTGCTGAGTTATTGCTGAGTTATGTGGTAGTTGCATGTTTCGTTTCTTAAGAAATTACTAAAATGTTTTCCAGTGTAGCTATACCATTTTACATTCTACCAATAATGTAGAAGTGATCCAATTTCTCTGCATCCTCACCAGCATTTGGTATTGTTATTACGTTTTATTTTAGCCATTCTGATAAATGTGTAGTAATGTCTCACTGTGGCTTTCATTTGTGTTTCCCTAAGGCTAATGATGTTGGACATCTTTGCATGTGGTCATTTGTATTTTCACAGTGTATGGGCTTCTCTGTATTTAGCCAAGTTAGTTTTGAAGAGAACAATACAATTCAACTAAACAAAGGAGAGTCAAGAGAAGGAGAGTGTATGATCAGGTAAGACTAGAGTTTTAAAGGCGGACATTTGTCCATTCCAAGATTTTGTCCAAATTATTTTTTCAGCTTCAACTCACATTTTGCATCCAATACAACTCTTGTTCCAAAAAAAAAAAATGTCCAATGCTCCCTATATATACCCCATACTTTCTGGCATCTGTGTTTTCTCACATTATTTTCTCTATTTGTTTCTCCATCTCGAAGTCAAATTCCAAGAATCACCAAGTTCCAGAGGCTACCCTCTCAAGGGAACTTTCCTTGATGCCAGCAGCTGGAATTCATCTCCCTCATGTGAACATTCCTCACAACTTTCTAGAAAGGTTTCCATTGTTGCTTTGTATCACCGTTATATGTCATGTATCTTAACTTTCCAATTAGGCTGTGAATCCAGGAGCTAACTAGTGGCAACTAGGCCAGGTCTTTTATCTCCTAGTCTAATCATCTTGCCTTGATCAAGCTCTGCCCACTGAAGTGCAATTGTTAAAGATCAAATACAGGGTGTCCTTTGGGTAGGAAACAATCCTCTACCTCGTTATCCAAAGAAGTCACTCAGGGTCACACAGCATTTAAAATACTATCAGTGTGTGCCATTTTTTACATTCAATAGTCTTTCTTCACATCAAAATTTGAATAATATTTTTATTGTCAAAAAATCACCAAATAAATGGGTAAATTAGTCTCTCCCTCAAAAAAAGAGAACCAGGGATGTATACAATAAGCACAAGAAATGGATTAAATAATTATCAAAAAAATTGAAATTTTTTTTGATAATTTCAATTATCAAAAGTATAAAATTATCAAAATATATCAAATTTTGATATTAGCAAAAAAATCAAATATCAAAATAGCAAAATATCAAAAAATATGAAAATATCAAAATTATCAAAAAATATCAAAATTATAAAAGGGAAAAGTAGAAATCAGATGTGACAATGGACATTTTGTGATGCTAGAAAGATTACAGAGAATACTGATAGGGAGAAGGCTATACGACCTCAGAATTTTCACACTGTACATCTTTAAAACCTGGTCTCATTAGATTTTTTAGCTTTTATTTTGTGAGAATAAATTTCTCCACAACATTTATCAAAAATAAAAAGCTATGATTAGGTATAATTTTGGAGGTAAAAATAATATGAAAAACTCAGTGAAATTTAAAGGAATAAAATCACCAATCTGTACACTTAATGTATGAATTTTATTGTATGTAAATGAAGCTTTAATACAACTTACAAACCAAAAAGTAAATGAGATGGGGGTTACTATATTACATAGGCTAGTCTGAGAAGACTTCATCAAAAGAGAACATTTTTTTCTGATCACATTCAATTTCTAATCCTTTTATTTCAGTTCCAGGGATTAGGGTGTGAACATTTACTCCACCCTTTTGCCTTACTCTCTACCTTCTCTTCCAACCAAAAAGCATGGAATTGCGGAAGGCAAGCTGGAGGTAAACTCCTTCACTGTCCAATAAGTTTCCCTCACCATCCCCTGCAAGAAAAAAAGAGTAACTTTTACTGCCTGCCAGAATTCTGTGATTCCTTCTTATTTATAATTAACAACCTGCACGTTTCCAAAAGGTATCCCACATAAAAAAACACCAAATAAGAAACAATATACTATCGGTGGGAGTGTATAGTACTATACCTTTCGAAGGGTACTTTGAAATTCTTTTGTCTCAGAAATTACATGGCTAGTCATCTATCTTCACAAATTTATTCACTTAACAATTATTGAACACTCACTATGTGCTAGACACCGAGCTAAACACTGAAGAGACAGTGGTAAATAAGTCAGCGTTAAGGCCTCATGGGGTTGTTATGTCACAGTAGGCAGTGATACTATAAAAACAATATCAGGTAGTCATCAGTGTTCTGAAGGAAACTACAGAACAGTTGTGTCCACTTCATTGCTTTGTTCATAATTATTCATAACATAAATATGCATGACATGCATTATTGTTCATACATTTCATATGTATCAAAGAATGCATAACAAAATAAAAGAGAAAACAGGGTAAGGGGACAAGAGTGATGGGAGCAAAAGGAAAATGCCACTGTTTATTGGGTAAACAGCCAGGGAACTTTTCTCTGATAATATGTCAGAAAGGCATGAAGCATGTCAGAAGGTGAGCCGCATAGAGCTCTGGGGCAACAGCCTTCCCAATGGAGGCAACGGAAAATGCAAAGGTTCTGAGGCAGAAAGGGGCTTGGCGTGTTCAAGGGATCATGAAAAAGTCAGTGTGGCCGGAATGGAGTGAGCGATGGAAAACATGATGGTCATGGAGGTGGCAGGTAGCCATTTTCTGAAGGCCACTGTAGACCATGGTAAGGAAGCTAGACTCTACCTAACAAAGATGGGAAGACATTGAAAGGTACCGAGTAGGCTTATGCTTTAAAATGATCATGCACTGGCTGCTGTTTGGAGAACAGATGATAGGAAGACAAAGGTAGAGAAATACACAGACATAGGTACAATGATGGTCACTGTCTCTGTATTTAAAGAGATGAAAAATAAAAACAGCTCAAATATCCACCAATGAGAGTAGGTTAAAGAAATGATGTAATGTGCAACCATCTCCTGGACCACTGGGCAGCCCTTCAAAGGAATTAGGCAGAACTATGTGTAATAATTTGGAAAGATGCCTATTACATGCTGTTAAGTGAACAAAAAGCCAGTTGTAAAACCAAATGGTCAGATCCCTGTTTTATTAAAAAGAAGAAAACATGTAGAGCACCACACACACACCCCCTTTTTTGTGGAAGCATAGAAAAAATTTAAACAAACAAGTAATTTATGGTAGACAGAATAATGGAACCCCCAAATATATTCACACCCTAATCCCAGAAACTGTGAATATGTGACCTTATGCACCGTAAACGTGACCTTATTCAAAGTAAAAAGGACTTTGCAGATATGATTAAGGGTGTGAACCTTATGATAGGGAGATCATGCTGGTTCACTTAGGTGGATCCAATCTAAGCATATGAGTCCTTAAGAGAGAGAAACTCCCCTCGCTGAATCAGAAAGATGGCAGCATCAGAAAGATTTGATGCACTGTTGCTTGTTCTGAGATGTAGGAGGCTGTGTGAAAGAACCACAGGGAGGCCTTCAAGAATTAAGGGCAGCCCCTGGAAGACAGCCAGCAATGAAAGGGGGACCTCAGTTCTGCAACAGCAAGGCACTAAGTTCTGCCAACATCTGAATGAGCTTGGAATCCAATTCTTCCCTAAATCCTCCAGAAAAGAACACAGCCCTGCCAATAATTTGACTTTAGCCCTGTAAGACCCATAGCTGACTTATGATCTCTAGAACTGCAATCTGCATTGTTTTAAGCCACTAAATTTGTGGTAATTTGTTAAAGCAGCAATAGAAAACCAATAATACGTAACCTCAGCCACAGGATCTCACAGCAAAAGAGGATCCCAAGAAAAAATTAGAGAAATTAGATTGGTTAGATCTTATTCCTGGCCCAAACCCCAGAGTCTCTGATTCAGTAGGTCTGGGGTGGGGCTTCAGAGTTTGCGTTTCTAACAAGTTCCTAGGGGATGGAGGTGCTGCTGGTCCAGGACTACAGTTTGAGAACTGTTGATTGAGAGAATAGGGTCTAGAACCATACCTACTGGAACCAAATTTTGGTTCCACCGCATACTCACTTTTGACCTTAAGCAAATTATCTTTGCCCTAGTTTTTTCAACGATTAAGGGGATGGTAATACCAGTTTCTACCTAATAAGCTTATTCTGAGACTAAATTAGTTAATATATGTAAAATATTTAGAAAGCTGCCTGGCACATAGTTAGAACTAGGTATATTTTAACCATTATTACTTTACTGTGTACTTATTTGACGTGTAATCTGTTTTTTTACAATCAAATAGAATCTCTCTTTGAAAGTCATTCATATCCTTTTCCAAGTGCCTTCCTTTTTTCTCACTGTCTCTGACATCCATCTTTTGATGAAAGTGTCCTTAATAAAGTTTCGTTGTGACCGTCCTATTAACCTTTAGACCAAAACCTTCATAGATAGACCTCTTTCTTCAGCAAACCTGGCCCTCACTGGGGAAATAAAAGCCTCCAGCTACAAAACAACAACTGTCCTTTCTCCTTTCCTGCACCTTCTCCTTCACTCTTCTTCCCATCAGTTGAAGGGAATGCTTCAGGAAAAGGGAACTGCCACAACAGCAAATCTTTCTTGCTCAGCCTTCCCTTTCAATGTTTTAATAATTGAGCTGGTCTGCTCTACTCTGAGTGAGCTCCAGAATTATTATTCTCCTGAGAATTTGATGAGGCAATTCTGAAATAACAAATGTTATTTCCTTCAACTTTCGCTAAACAAAACAAAATGGTTTATGCATCATCACGTCGCGTCTTTTTGATAAGCCATCTCTACTCATGCTCAAAAATATGCGGCTGATAAATTCAATCAGCAGACAAGGCTCTTGTAGCTCTTTAAATTGTCAATCTCTATTGACAATAGCAGCAATTTCAGCTAAACACTGAGGAGGCCAGCAGGCCACTAACTCAGCCTCCGCTCCCACTTGCAAACAGAGCCCCACTGTGGCTCTGCAAGCCCTTCGCGCACACTCTCCCCTACCCAGCCACCAATAGGCAGGTTCTCAGCCTAATTGTACCTTTATCTGCTGCAACTTTGAACTCAGAGACATTTATACCAGGTGTTGCAAATTTTACTGGTAATGAGTTAATTTACACAGATGGCTGTCACTTCTCCTCCATTTCTCCAGCTCCTTTGCTGGTAAGGCAGGAAACAGCTTGCCTGTGCAGAGCCCGTGGAGCCCAGAAAAGTCGGGGATGGGGAGTGGTCCCTGACCAAATGGACCCGCCCTGGCTCCAGAGCTCTGCCCTGGCCCCCAGAGCAAGCCAAGCCACACCCACCGACCCTGCCAACTCTAGCCCAGTACTTTTAGTTCCCTGCTAAAAGAGCTCTTACACAACTGAAACGAGACCAACCAACCCACTAGTTGGGAGGGCGGGGGATGGCAAGAGAGATGTGATTATAAGTACCTTTTAAATCCCAGGAAATTCATCTTTTCAGTTGCTTTTGTTGGCTTTTCAAGCCGGAAGGCCTCAAATGCATGCTAAAGCATCTTGCGAAAGTGCTGATGGGGGATGCAGCGCCTCAGAGTTAGATACTGCCAAATAAGGCACCCTCCTCACTGTGTGCAGCCCTCTGGGTTAGTGGCTCTGCAGGCAAGGCGGCAGCAAGCGCCCAGGGCTGGGCTGTGACTGTCTCCCAGCCTGCCTATATAATGGAAAACTGTATCAATAATAATAGGTAATATTATATACAATGTTATATGTAATCATAATGGCACCAAATATAATTCACGGTTAACATTTCGCATTCAATGCCTTCACCTGGTGGATTTCGAATCTGACCAAGAATTCCAATCACCCACAGAGCGTTTCCAACTCTTGAGGCCAGGTTACACTCCATACTACTCAAATCGGCTCTCTAAAGGCAGGAGCCGGTGGGCAGTGTTTGTTAAAGATGATTCCAGGTGATTCCAATGTACAGCAAATTTTAGGAACTGCTACCTGAACCCAAAGGAGAGACATCAGCAACCCTGGACAGGCAAGCAGGAGCTAATTTTTTGAGTTGAGCCAACTCTCCATATAAAGTGCCATCCCCTAGCCTGTAGCCTGTTCCATCCCTGCTGGTACCGTGTTTGTTTCCTTTTCATTTTTTGAGGGCAGGGGATGCCAAGGTCCCCCAGGCATATAATGTCTTTCATGAATAATGTCTTAATGTCTTTAAGAAACTGCTCTACAAACCTTACTACTAGCAGCCTGGGTCACTGCCAGCCTCCCATTACCCATGCTGGACCCAATCAATCTTAGCCACACCCTGTCCCTCATCTTTCCCCTCCCCTTGCAGTCCATGACCATCCTGTTCCCACCACAATAAAGCAATCCCCGAATCCTGGCTCCAACTGTCCACCTCCTAGCCATCAATGCAGGCACAACCCAAATGCCATTTCCTCCATGAAATCTATGTTGATCTTCTCTCCAAGTTGTCTCTACAAATCTGAGAGTCAGGTCTATAGATTTAATGAAAAGAGCATCACAGATAGATCAGTAGACCTGGATGTGAGATTTTACCACTGTAAAACGCTAGTTGTTGAGTCAATTTTATTCTCCCCTTCTTCCTTAAAACTAACCTTGGACTGCCTAACACTGTGCTGATTTTACTGGGAAAAAACCCAAACCTCTACCTTGATCCACCAGGCGATGTTATTAACAGCCAAACCTAACTTGAACTGGAACAAGTAGATGCTGGCTGTGAGATCCTGGACAGGCCATTGTTCTTCTGAACCTTAGTTTCTTCAACTATAAAATAGGAAGAAAATGAGCTGTGAGGATTATTTAAAATCACCCAACAGTTAGTTGAACTTAAGTCTGTATCTTAATCAATTAATTGAATAAAAACTTCTCACTTCGTAGACAATGGAACTGAGCACTTAAAGGGGAAGTGCTTTGCTCAAGGACACAAAGAAAATCGGTAGCAAGTGCAGGAATTAAAACCAGAGCCCCTTTGATTTGGAACTCAACTTAATATATCAACAGAACTCAGACTTAACTATTTGAAAATCATTGCAAGCAGTAATGAGAAAATATTGATTTAAAAACCATGTTAGTAGATGATCAAAAACAGAAGCTATTTAGTCCATTAGGAACTGCTTTTAAGCTTGGAGTGTGTGGGAAAGATCTTATAGAAAGATAACCAACAGTCAATTATGCCCACACTAGGTATGGAATAGTTTATTCTCTCTCCACTCATGTGAAATGCTATCTTTACAAACACACACACACACACACACACACACACACACACAATCTCACAGATCTATTTGTCTGTTCCTGTGCCAATAAGTCATTGTGCTGATTAATGGCAAGACAAGCCCCTCCTACCATGTTCCTTTAAAAAGTTTTATTTGCTTTTGTTGCTTTCTCTTTCTAATGAATTCTAGAATCAGCTTCTCAAATTTTATAAAACATCTCACCGTGATCTTAATTGGGTTGCATTACATTTATAATTTCTGGAGAACTGACATCTTTACTATAATAATAGTGCTTATTGTGTACCAGGTATGATTCTATTTTCCCTGCCAGGTGCCAAGTAAATTGTCTAAGCATTTGGGGTATATTTTCAAAAATATAGACATGTATTTATATTTTATTTTATTTATTTATTATGTCAAAAAATTAAAACAGAGATTCTTGCCCTCAAGAAGCTTATATTTTGGCGGAGGTAGTCAGTCAATAAACAAGAAATAAGGCCTGGTGCGGTGGCTCAAGTCTGTAATCCCAGCAGTTTGGGAGGCCAAAGCGGGAGGATCACTTGAGTCCAGGAGTTCGAGACCAGCCTGGGCAACATAGGAAGATCCCATCTCTACAAAAATTTTAAAAATTAGCTGGACATGGTGGCATATGCCTGTGGTCCCAGCTACTTGGGAGGCTGAGGTGGGAAGAGGCCCAGGAGATCAAGGTTGCAATGAGTGATGATCGCACCACTGCACTCCAGCTTGGATAATAGCAAGACCCTGCCTCAAAACAAACAAACAAAAATAAGTAAATGATATCATATGCTAGAGGGTAGTTAGTGCTATAGAAAATAAAATGGGGAGGGAGAGTAGGATACAGGGAATCAGGAGAGCAGGGTGCAGGTCATACAGCCTTATATAGGTTAATCACGGTAGAATAACTCATTGATTCCTCAGTGAACCTTAACTCTATGGCTACTGACACTTTACAGGGAAAGAAAATTGAGGCACAAAGAGGTTTAAGTAATAGGCCAAAGTCACACTGCTAGGAAGTGACAGAGCCAGGATTTGAAGTTGAGCAGGCTGGGCTCCAGATTCCTGCAGCCAGAGTCAATATTCCTAACCCTGCACTGCATGCCATCCAGGTTCCAGGTATGTTTCTCAATTTCCATCCATCTTTATATCCATCAGCAAAATATAACATTTTTCATTTAGTATGGCACATTTCTTGTTCGGTTTATTTTTATGTATTTATACTATTTCTTGCCATTGCAATGTGAAATATTTTCACCATGACATTTTCTAATTAGCTTTTGCTACTGTACGAAAAAGCTATTGATTTTTATGTGGTAATCAGCTATCTCTGAGAGCTTATAAGTTCCAGTAGTCTTCCAGTTGGTTTCCTGGATTTTATAATTAGAAACACATAAAGTAACAGTTTGCCTCTTCTTTTCCATTATGTTTTTATATTTCATTTTTGCTCCTGCAGTTCTAAGTATTTTCAAATTTTCACTGTGATTCCAGTTTTGACCCATTGGTTATTTTCAAGTGCGTTAATTTTCAAATATGTGGTAATTTTCTAGTTATCTTTTGTTATTGATTTCTAGCTTATTTCTACTATGGTCAGACATTCTAATCTATGTGATTTCAGTCCTTTGAAATTTGTTGAGCCTTGCTTTATGGTCCAATAATGGTTGATTTTGGTAAATATTCCATGTGCAATTGAAAAAAAAATCTGCCATTGTTAAATGCTGTGTTCTATAAATGTCAATGAAGTCAAATGTGTTAACCATGTTCACATGTTCTATATACTTACTGATTTTTTAATCTGCTTATTCCTTTAATGGTTAATCTAGAGATTGTGACATGCACAAGTGTACGCAGGGACCTTAAAACATTCCAATTCCATTTACTCCCTCCTGCCACTTGTGGTATTTGTTGTTTTTATAAAATGTTTTTTTAATTGTTATTTTTGTGCAAACAGAAGCAATATTTATTCAGATTTTTCCATATAGTAATAATTACCTTTTCTATTGCTTTTTATTCTTTCTTGCATCTACTTGGGATAATCTTTCTGCTGCCTGAAAAACAGTATTTAGGTATTTCTTTTAGTGCAGGTGTCCTGGTGATGAATTCCCTCAATTACTTTTTATTTGAAAATGTCTGTCTTACCTTCATTTGTGAAAGATAACTTAATGAATAAAGAATTCCAGGTCGGTGGTTATTTTATTTCATTATTTTAAAGATGTCATTTTATTTGCTTCTGGCTTCTACTGTTTCTTTGACAGGTCAATATCAATCTCACAGTTTCTCCTTTGAAAAGGATATGTCCTTTTTCTTCCGGCTGGTTTTAAGATTTTCTGTTTGTCTTTGGTTTTTCAGCAGTTTGACTATCATATATACAAGAGAAACCCTGCTTGAATTTTATAGGACTTTCATAATCTTTGTTTCAATATGTTTCATCAATTTTAGAAAATTCTCAGTCATTATCTACTTAAACATCACTTCTCTCTTCTTCTAGGATTCCAGTCTCACATGTTAGACTCTTTCACACTATGTCATATTCTCTTATGTTCATTTCTGTATTTTTATTCTTTTGTCCCTTTTGTGCTTCAGTCTAAAATTTTTTTCTTCAAAATTATATTTCTATTCACTAATTTTCTTTTCAGTTTTATTTAATTTGTTCTTAAATCTATCTGTTGAGCTCTTAATTTATTGCTTCCCATGAGTCTGTCAAAAGCTCAGCTCAGCTGCTTGGCCTCTCATCCACTACTTTTCAGAATCAATAATTTCTCAGTAGGGTAAAGCAGCATGAAATACCAGACTCCCCTCCCTGGGCTTCTGGCTGCGACCTTGGCCCTGAAACTCCTCCCTGCCTTGTTAGTTCCCTGATGACTCCAAAGAAGTGCTTTGAAATCTTATTATTGAGCTTCATTCACTGTCTTCAGCAGGAGGATTGGTATAAAGCAACCTATTCCACCACTGCTAAAGGTGGGATTTCTTCATTATTTTGGGAAACAGCACAGTACTTACAAGGCTTTGAACTGTGTCTGGCATGACGAATGTACTCAATAAGTTTATGTTATTACTGTACACAAATTAACCCATAGTTCCTTTTCTGTGTGTTATCTTGATTGTTTTTAGTATCATTATTTTGTCGGCTTTGTATAATGGGTTAGTTGACATTCCATATTTCTCTATCTTCTAAAACTGTTCATATAATATAGAGATTATCTGTTTCTTGAAGATTTGATATAACTAACCCATAAAATTACTTGAGCCTACTATTGTTTTTAGGGGCAAACTTTTGGTTACCTTTTTAATTTCTTCTATAATTATTAATTATCTCTGTATAGGAATTATTCTAAAACTATATCAGAAATTCAGACATTATTCTTATTCAGATTTTCTATCTCTTAAAAAATTTACAAAATTACCAGTAGAGGTTAAATACAATATTTTAACAAAGTTTCTTCTGGGTCTGTGGTTACACCTCATTTATCATTTCTAATATAATTTGTGGTTTTTCTGGCTTTTTAAGTCACATTTGACCAATTTTATTTAATTTTTAGGAAAAAAGCTTTTGATTTTATGGATCAAGTCTACAGTTTTGTTGTTATTGTTGTGAGAAGGTACATGTCTCACTTTGGGGCTGAGGTGGCATGTTAGCCCGTATGCATCACTATAAAGGAATACCTGAGGGTGGGTAATTTCTAAAGGAAAGAGATTTATTTTGGCTCACGATTCTGCAGGCTGTACAGGAAGCATGGTACCAGCATCTACTTCTGATGAGGGCCTCAGGAAGCTTCCAGTCATGGTGGAAGGTGAAGGGGGAACCAGTGTATCACATGGTAAGAGAGAAAGCAAGAGAAGGGGAGGTGCCACAGTCTTTCAAACAACCATCCCTCTCATGAACTCAGAGAAAAAACTCACTCATTACAGAGAGGAGAGCAGCAAACCATTCATGAGGGATCCACCCCCATGACACAACACCAGGCCCCACTTCCAACACTGGAGATTATATTTCAGCATGAGATTTCGAGGGGACAAAACATCCAAACCATATCAGATAATTTAAAGCTCTCTCTTGCCCTGTCTTGGCAACATATAAGTTTACATGTTTCAGGTGGATTAAGATAGATTAGAGGAATCCAGCTTCCGTCAGACTTTGTGTAAGAGAGAAGTGTAAGAGAATTTGACCAGCCACTGAGATTTCAGGGTTTATTTGTAATTGCAGCACAATCTAGCCAATTCTGATTAATGCAGGAATTAAAATTTTTGGTACCTTAAAATATGGTCAATTTTTAAAATTTTCCATGGATATTTCAGGTGGATTTGTATTCTTTGTTTGCACTTGTGTGATTCTTTTAGTTGTCTTGAGTTTGGTTAAATTTTAAAATATCTTTCCAGCATATTAAGGAATTTAGGGTAGGAAAGGACATGCACCTAGCCTCCATTGCGATTTCAACTCTAACTTTTGTCTAGTTATATTCTCAAAGAGTTTGTATTTTGTAGCTGGAAATGGGTAATTTTAAAGAAAATATTTATTAAAAGTCATGTAGGCTTTGTAATTTTAGTAATAACTAAGAAAGCGTAAGCTTTATAACCATAAGCTCTTTATTTAAAAGTCAGAAGTTAGTGGATTATAAACATGAAATTCCTTCCTCCATCCCCTCATCACTGCCTTCAACTATGTCCTTGTCTCCTAACGACATCTCAGGTAGATCTCATAGCATTCAGGTCGCTGGCAACAAGAAAACAACCCACTGCAGGCTAATTCAATAAATTGCAAATTTTAATTTCAAAGCATTTCTTCTCAATCAAGTGCCAGCCAGGCTTCTCTCAGTACAACTTGGAATGGAAAAGTGGCTTGCCCTCTGACAACTACCCCCTTCCTACTCTGGTTGTCCATTTCTACTAGAGCGTGCAATGGTTTCTTAGAAAGTCCGTGAAGTGTGTGGCCCTATTTAGCCCATGGAGTTATTCAGAAGCGATCACTGGCAGAATTGGTTCTCTAGCAATGAGAACAATAAGGCGGGAAAGGTTTTATTAACCACACTTTAATTATATAAATCCCAAAGTAGTCCTTAAGGGTATAAAGAAGTTTCACTCTTTTGAAAGACCACAACAATCCAATGTTGGTTTAAAAAAAGGCAGGGGTTGGGGAATCTGGTATTCATACTACTGTTGATAGACATATTGAATTCCTTCATTTGCAGTTTAATAAATATTTATTATGTAGGCAGCAGTTCCTGATAGAGTTTAAGATTCTGGAGAACAGAAATGTCAATACATACAAGGTCCCTGCCCTTGAGAACCTTACATTCTAGCTGGGGAAAGACATACCAGAAACAAGTAAATCAATAAGATATTTTTAATTTGTGGTAAGTGATATGACAGAAATAAAACTGGGGAATGTGAAAGAGAGTTAAGGGGAGCATTGGAGCCACTGTAGCATTGTCAGGAACACTACTCTGAGAAAGGATATTTGAGCTAAGACCTGAAGCATAACAAGGAGCCAGGCATTCAAAGGACCTGGGAAAAAGCCTCAAGCAGAGAACAAAAATTATAATGAAATATTGAGATAGCAATGCACTTGAAACGAAAAAAAAAACAAAGGAGGCCCAACTGGGTTTCAGTTCCCTGAGGGAGGTAGTCGACAAGTTAGCGGGCAGCTAGATCATGTAGAGCCTTATAGTTATGGGGACAATTCTGAATTTTTTCCAAATGCTACAGGAAGTCTTTAAAGTATTTCAATAGGGGATCAAAATGGACATGGACTGGTTTTCAGTTTTTGAAGGAAAATAGAATATGAGGAAGCAAGGTAGGAGGCAGGGAGCTCAGCACAGAAGCTGTGGCCATGGTTCAAGCAACACAGTATGGTGGCTGGGACCAGGGTGGTGGCATTGGCAATGTGGAGCAGAGGTAGAACTAATAAGACACACTGACATACTGGCCATGGAGGATGATAAATGACAGGAATCAAGGATGATTCCAAAGTTTTGAATTTAAACAGCTGGGTTGATGGTGGTACCATTTACTGAAGTGTAAGACTGCAGAGGATTGAGATGGTGGTAGAGTAATCAGTTGGGTTTTCAATATAGTAAGTTTGAGAAGCCTACAAGATATTTAAGTGGAAACTCAGGTAGGCAGTTTGAATAGAGTTATAAATTTTGTAGCCATATACAAAAGTGATATTTAAATCTGTGGCACTAGATGAAATCATATAAGATTAAAGTGTAGTAAGAGAGTTCAGAATCTAAGGCCTGAACTATGGGGCAGTCCAACATAACTGTAACATATTCTATTCTAATTTTTGTGTAGTAGCTTACAAAAAAAGATGATCTCTGTAAAGAAGGAAACTTGGGGAATTAACTCAGTATTAGCCTGTGATATATTCATATAATGAGAGAATTATTTTAATTATCCACTCCATTACATGTGGCCACCACAGAACGCTATAACTCTCACTCCAACAGTTAGAATGCTAAATACAAGGCAAAGCCTTTTTACATGCTGCAGAGAGGTAAGAGAAAGGGTTAAATTTTTTTTTTCATTAAAGCCCAAAGCAGAACAAATAAAAGGTTGAAATTTCTAACAAAGATTAGTAAGATACCTAATTGTACCCAGGTGTTTGTAGTTCCCTAAATTTTGCTTCAAATTATATCCTATTTATATTTAATATTTATGTTAATGCTAGTTACTGTTTATGCATAGCTGATTTAGTAAAGTGTTCACTCTCTATGGAAAAAAATGTAAATTAGTGGAAAATCATGATAATACTCTTTAATTCTGTTTATCATGCAGAGCTGTTCATGACGTGATACTACAACCAAAACACACCTTCCACTTAGCAGCTTATTTAAATTGCAAGAAAATAGGGGTGAAATGAACAGTCTCTGGAATTCAGTCTTGCATGGCAAAGGGTATACAGAGATTGCAAATACCTCTTAAGAGCTGGAAACCATCATTCTCAGAAAACTAACACAGGAACAGAAAACCAAACACCGCATGTTCTCACTCATAAGTGTGAGTTGAACAATGAGAACACATGGACACATAGAGGGGAACATCACACACGGGGGCCTGTAGTGGGATGGGGGGCTAGGGGAGGGATAGCATTAGGATAAATACCTAATGTAGATGACGGGTTGACGGGTGCAGCAAACCACCATGGCACATGTATACCTATATAACAAACCTGCACATGTATCCCAGAACTTAAAGTATAATAATAATAAAAAAGAAAAAAAAAGAATAGCTACTAAAGGCTCCCCAACATGGAGAAACCCTGCCAAACTAGCAAGCATTAAAACAATTAGTCTCTTGGGGTAGAATCACTTTGCAAGCAACATGGATGTTTTTTACATATTTGCATAAGTAAATTATTGATTAAAAACAAACTTACCAGTCCAGCGCGGTGGCTAATGCTTGTAATCCCAGCACTTTGGGAGGCCAAGGTGGACAGAACGCTTGAGCCCAGGAGTTGGAGACCAGCCTGATCAACATGACAAAACCCCATCTTTACAAAAAATACCAAAATTAGCTGGATGTGGTGGTGCTCACCTGTAGTCCTAGCTACTCAGGAGGCTGAGGAGGGAGGATCACTTGAGCCTGGGATGCAGAAGTTGCAGTGAGACGAGATCACCCCACTGTACTCCAGCTGGGGTGACAGGGCAAGACCCTGTGATTATGGTTTGGCTCTGTGTCCCCACCTAAATCTCATTTTATAGCTCCCATAATCCCCACGTGTTGTATGAGGGACCTGGTGGGAGATGATTGAACCATGGGGGTGGGTCTTTCCTATGCTGTTCTCATGATAGTGAATGGGTCTCACAAGATCTGATGGTTTTAAAAACGGGAGTTTCTGTGCACAAGCCGTCTTTTTGCCTGCTGCCATCCACCTAAGATGTGACTTGCTCCGCCTTGACTTCCACCATGATTATGAGGCCTCCCCAGCCAGGTGGAACTGTAAGTTCATTAAACCTCTTTCTTTTGTAAATCGCCAAGTCTCAGGCATGTCTTTATCAGCAGCGTGAAAATGGACTAATACACCCTGTCGAAGAAAAAAAAAAAAAAACCTTATCTTACTTCTCCTATAAGTAAATTCCAAGCCAAGGAATGACAGGGATGGATGAATTAAATTAGGCATATCATTGTATTTCTTAAAGTGTTGAGTCCATCGCAATCCCAAATATCTATTTTTTTCTGAGATTAAAAAAAACATTTCTCTTATAAAAACTGTTGATAGGAGATTAGTGGTTAAATTGGAGGTGGATATAGTAAAAAACAAAAGAAAGTTCTTCAATTTTTTTAATGTTTCAAAGAAGTAATTCTAGTACTAGTCACATTCTCATGGACTGGAAGAGTGGCTCAGACCATTTTCCATTTTTCTCATGGCTACTAGGAAACTCAAAACCAAATTGGAATTTAAATCACAACAATGACGTCAATCCCTTTGGTATCACTGCATATTTGAAATATCAGAAGCATATTTCTTCTTCCATGACTTGACCCTCATTTTCTATTTTTTGTTGTTGAGTAGGGAGTGGCATTTCAGAGAGCTAAAATGCCCAGCTTATCTAGTCTGGAAATCCCAAGCATTTAATCTTTCTTCTCTCCAGATGTAAATTTCCATGACAAAAGCTATTGGAGGTAGTGTGCTGGTCCCAGGTTACTCTGCACAGTGTGAAAGAAATAGCCGACAAGTATATTTAAAAATGCTCAATATCACTAATTATCAGGGAAATGCAAATCAAAACCACAATGAGATACCACCTCATACCTGTTAGAATGGCTACTATATAAAAAAGATTAAAAATAAAAAATGCAGGCAAGGATGCAGAGAAAGGGGAACACTTACGTGCTGATTGTGGGGATGTAAACTAGTACAGCCATTACAGAGAACAATATGGAGTTTCCTCAAAAAAACAATGAATAGAACTACCATATGATCCAGCAATCCCGTAACTAGGTATTTATCTAAAGGAAAGGAAATCAGTGTATCAAAGAGATATTGGCACCCCTGTGTTTATTGCGGTACCATTCACAATAGCCAAGATATGGAAGCAATTTAAGTGCCTTTCAAAGGATGAACTGATAAAGAAAATGTGATATATATACATATATATATACACACACACACACATATATATATATACCCACATATATATATATACCCACACACACATATACACACAATGGAATACTATTCGGCCATAAAAAAGAATGAAATCCTGTTATTCATGGCAACATAGATGAGCCTGGAGGATATTATGTTAAGTGAAATAAGCGAGGCACAGAAAGACAAATATGGGATGAGCTCACTCACATGTGCAATCTTACAAAGTTGATCTCACAGAAATAGAAATTGGAACAGAGGTTACTAGAGGCTGAGAAGAGTAGAGGGAAAGGGAGAGAATGAGAGATTTGTTAAACGATACAAAATTTCAGCTAGATAGGAGGAATAAGTCTAGTATTCTATAGCATTGTAGTGTTACTATAGTTAGCAATGATATATCATATATTTTCAAAGAGCTAGAAGACAGGATATTGAATGTTCCCAATACAAAGAAATAATAAATGTTTGAGATGATGGATATGCTAATTACTCTGGTCTGATCACTATACATTGTATGTATTAAAACATCGCTGTGTACCCCATAAATATGTACAATTATTATGTGTCAATTAAAAATCAATTTTTAAAACATATAGAAAAAAAAGAAAGGTATGCTTACTTTTTGGGGGATTTCTCTATCAATGATGCACATGGCCACAAGTTGTAACCTAAGAGCTTGGGGTTAGTAATACTACGCTGTAGATCCAATATGGTTTACTGAAACCTAAAGTTCATCTTGAGAACCATGGTCGAGGTTGAAGTTTTACTCTTGGCCTGACTCTCTGCATTGCTGATCTCAACCCTCACCTGAACCCCACCTCTTGCATTCCCCATCCCCTACATTCTTGCGCATGCACACACACACACACACACACACACCAAAAACACACACACATATCCCTACACTTCTTCACCCAGGGTTAAAGTTGGGAAATTTACATGGTTTTCTGGCACCAGCTCACACATCTATTTTCTGCCTTAGATTCTATCCAAATCAGGAGTGAAAGAAATTATGAGGAAGGCAGAAAGAGAATGGAGAAGCTAGTAGCTGAGGGCATGAAAAACAATAGAAGTAGTGGAAAGAGGAAACACAGAAAATGCCTCCGAAAGGGGATGGCGATGTGACTTAACAAAGAGAACACTGGATAAGGGCCTAGAGACCTGAAATTGAGTTTTAGCTTTGTCACGGTCCCCATTGTGACTTTGGACAAAGCTCTACCATTCTTTGGTGCTCAGTTTGCTTATTTGTAAAATGGGAATTGTTGGGGGTTTTTAATCCCTAATTTTTTCTTTATGGCAGTGTTGTAAAATCCAACAAGATGACATGTGTAAAAATATTTTGCAAACCATCAAGAGCAAAACCTATCTAAGGCATTAGTGATGGGAGACTGAAATAGGAGCTACCGTAATCAGAACAGAAATGGCAGTTATTTTTATCTTTTCCTTACATGTTCTTCATAACCCACTGTTATCATTTGGAAAATTCCTGTGATGTAGTCATCTAGCAGCCTCCGATTTTCTTTATCCTTTTCTCAGTTTCTACTTCAAGCTGATCTTTGTAGGCAAACATGCCCTGGGTACCTCTTCAGAAGGCAAAAACAAGAGAGATCTGATTACTAGATTACTTTGTGTTATGTTCCATAAGGACATATATTGGTAATAATCCCTTAATTGCATACAGTATGTCCCTGGACACACATATATGATTAAATACATAAATGCAAATACATGCCCACGCTTGCCCATGCACACACCCACGCACCCCACAGTGAATTCCTCACCCTCCTTTTTACACTTAGTATGTCACACAATAAAGAGGTGGCATGGTCCTTGGGAAAGAAAGCCTTGCCATCTAGGTCACGTTGTTAACTTGCTCACCCAGAGCTTATTTTACCCAATGAGATGCTCCACCGATTTCACATGTTCTGTTTCTATTTTAACATGAATTGAGGCAGAACTAAATCATCTAAAAGCATCTGTCGATAGGCAGTTATCCAGCCACTTAGTTTCATGTTCTTCAGAACCCAGTATTATCATTTGGAATCATTTTGTGATCCATTTATATAACAGCCTCTGAGCTTTCCTTATCTTTCTTCCACTTTCTCCTCCAAACGGATCTTTGTAGGCAAACAGGCCCTGATGATCACTGATTTCATTGGAAACCAAAGCAAAGAGAGGAGCCTGATTGTTCGATTACTTTGTGCCACATTTTATAAGGAAAAACTGATGTAAGAACCCCTTGGATTTATACAAAGTATTTTGAAAATAGCCCAAGGCTAGTTATGTGATCACGGGTCTTACTTAATTTCCCTTTTTTCATCTATAAACTGGTGATAATATTCATGATGTAGTCAGTCAATTTGAGGTATGGTCATTTGAGCAATTAGAGATCAACTTAATCATGTTCTTATTAGCCCCCTTCTGTCTATCTCACCCATGAAGATATCACGCAGGGCTTTGTCAGATGCTGTGCCGAAATCCAGATACACTGTGTTCAACATTTCCCTGGTCTACAAGGATAGTAAAGAACCCAATCAAAAATGTAAAGGAAAGAAAGAGAGGATGAAAATTAAATTGTCTGAAGTGATCTGTACTCCATAACCCCATGCTATCTCCTGCTGATGGTCACCTCACTCCACAAGTGCCCACAAAACTTGTATTTCCATTTGGACAGTTTGCCAGTAATGGACTTCAAACTCACTGGTGGGTACTTTCTAAAAGTGACTCTTGTCTCATTTTTTTTCTTTTTTTTCTTTTTTTTATTATACTTTAAGTTTTAGGGTACATGTGCACAACGTGCAGGTTTGTTACATATGTATACATCACACACTGGGGCCTCTTGTCTCATTTTTAAAATAAAACAGCTTTTTCCCAGTTGTCACTTCTCCCTCCTCAAAAGAGTTTCTTGCAAATCCTAAAGAGGAGTTCACACCTGAAAAGAGAGAGGAATTTGGAGGAAGTAACCCATGGATGCAAATCCCTATTCACCCCTTACCTGCCATCAGAGCACCTTCAGTTCTTCCCACGGAGTTTTGTGGCCCTTGACGGTCAGTGGCAACACCACTGGGGAGGTCCTGAGGAGACCCTGAAGTCACTTAGAGGGCATGTGGCTGGTTACACACTTTTCATTTTAATTTCAACCAGCATTCAGAGAGAACCTACTTTATGCCAAGGTCCTGGGGACAGTGTAACTTCTCTCAGAGCTTACTGTCTTGTATGAAAGACAGATATGTGAGCAAATAAATATAACCCAGTTGTTAGTGAATCTAAAGAACTAAAAAAAGAACTATGGTCTCAGCTCACTCAATCTTTTTATATTTATGGTTGCTTTTATTCTAGCTGAGGATGGGGCTAGGTAGGCCTGGTTCACTGCAGGACAAAACAGGCTGGACGAGAAGAAGATCTGAAAAAGTACTGGATTAATGGAACAGGACAGGCACATAGAATACAGGCTCCTTTATAGGTACTGAGGGACAATTCAATCTGGAAGGCAAAGGTGCTGTATAGTGATTGCTACAGCTTAGAGAAGAGGAATGACAAGGGTCCAAGCATCTGAACAGGTGGCCCAAGAATAATAATGAAAAACGTAGGAGTGGGCAATGCTTATATTCCAAGAAAGCGAGGATCAGCATCAGGGAATTTCACTAGCAGGTACCAAGCCCTAGCTTCCAGGCTTGAGTTTAAGGGAATTTCTCCGTTTAGCAATCACCCTGCCTACAATACATTCTGTGATAATAAAACTGACAATTATACCAATATAGTCTGTCTTACCGCACCTCTGAAGAGCTAGTGCTCCCCATGGAATAATAGGTCTCAACTCTAGAATGACCTACAGATACAAGTTAGGATACCTCCTAAGCATGTAGCAAAACAATGTGATGGCTGCCAGATGACCCTAAAGGTTGACTCCAATGCCTGTAGCCATTATTCCTGAAATCTGCCCCAAGCTGAAGCCCATGTGGATATGTCCATTGAGAGCTTCAAAACTGAGTGCAACAGCAAAAGAAATTATCATCAGAGTGAACAGGCAACCTACAGAATGGGAGAAAATTTTTGCAGTCTATCCATCTGACAAAGGGCTAATATCCAGAATCTACAAGGAACTTAAATTTACAAGAAAAAAACAAACAGGCCGGGCGTGGTGGCTCAAGCCTGTAATCCCAGCACTTTGGGAGGCCGAGGCAGGCAGATCACAAGGCCAGGAGATCAAGACCATCCTGGCTAACACCGTGAAACCTCATCTCTACTAAAAATACAAAAAATTAGCTGGGCGTGGTGGCGGGCGCCTGTAGTCCCAGCTACTCGGGAGGCTGAGGCAGGAGAATGGCATGAACCCGGGAGGCGGAGCTTGCAGTGAGCCGAGATCGCGCCACTGCACTCCAGCCTGGGGGACAGAGAAAGACTCTGTCTCAAAAAAAAAAAAAAAGAAAAAAGAAAAAAACAACCCTATTAAAATGTGGGCAAAGGACATGAACAGCTGCGTCTCAAAAGAAGACATTTATGCAGCCAACAAACATATGAAAAACAAAAGCTCAACATCACTAATCATTAGAGAAATGCAAATCAAAACCACAATAACATTTAACACCAGTCAGAATGGCAATTATTAAAAAGTCAGGAAACAACAGGTGCTGATGAGGCTGTGGAGAAATAGGAACACTTTTACAGTGTTGGTGGGAATGTAAATTAGTTCAATCATTGTGGAAGACAGTGTGGCGATTCCTCAAAGACCTAGAACCAGAAATACCATTTGACCCAACAATCCCATGACTGGATATATACCCAAAGGAATATAAGTCATTCTATTATAAAGATACATGCACGCTAATGTTCACTGCAGCACTATCCACAATAGCAAAGGCATGGAATCACCCCAAATGCACATCAAAAACAGACTGGATAAAGAAAATGTGGTACATATATACCATGGAATACTATGCAGCCATAAGAAGGAACAAGATCGTGTCCTTTGCAGAGACATAGATGGAGCTGGAAGTCATTATAGTCAGCAAACTAACACAGGAACAGAAAACCAAACACTGCATGTTCTCACTTACAAGTGGGAGCTGAACAATGAGAACACATGGACACGGGGTGGGGAACAACACACACTGCAGCCTGTTGGTGGGAGGGGAGAGCATCAGGAGAAATACCTAATGCATGCTGGGCTTAATACCTAGGTGATGGGTTGATAGGTGCAGCAAACCACCATGGCACACGTTTACCTATGTAACAAACCTGCACGTCCTGCACATGTATCCCAGAACTTGAAATAAAATAAATTTTTTTAAAAACCTGAGTGTGAGAGCCCAAACCACTGGAGTTATGGACAAGAAGAAAGAGGGTAAGAGTTACATAGATTACTAGTTTCCATTTGGAGGGAATGGGCAGGGAACAAGGAGAGGGTAAGAAGGAGGAGAATGTGCATGTTGAATCAATTTTCCTAAGTTCTTCTTTCTCATCTATACATATCCAGTTGAGAATCAGTGGCATAAGTTGAATAATTTTATTTAATACCAACATCTTTATCTGAGGATATTGGGGTGTTTGGTGTTTGGAGAAGGGACTGGAAAGATCACCTTACCTGGACTGACATTCAGTGAGGGAAATCCAGTCACTTTTCAAAAAAAAATTAAAACCCTAAGCCTTACATAAAGTATATAAATATTCCCATTTAACAAGAATAGGCTTATGAGCAAAGTGCTATTGAGGCTTCAGCACCATGACTCAGAATTTCTTTCAGCTAGAAATTAAAGTCCCAATTGGAGATAGATCCATAGAAGCACTGACACACTACCACTCACTCTCAAGCCCCCTGACAGCCCCTGACAAACCCTGAGGCTGAAAATGTCTAAGGACATTTTCTGAAAGATTTAAAAGGAGCTTATAAATGTCATGAAGTTACTCTAAACCCAGATCTATTGGAAGGAGAGGTCCAGAATCACTTCCTGGGGCTGGTCTCTGGCATGAATGTATTGGCCTGGGAGTGAACCTCTATGATACTGGCAGTGGGGCAGTGCCAGGCCTGATGGATCTTCTGAGTGTGCATGCTGACCTCCAATCAGGAACCTGGGTACTAGCTTATTACTTTCTCCTGAACTCAGCTAAGAGGTTTATTGTATTCTATACAGCAATCCTGAGTGTTTTGTAGCAACAGAGCTTCTATGGAATGTTTAGTTGACCATATGTCCAGAGACATAAGTTCAACTCTTAAAAATGAGGAGAAAGTACCCTTGTGTTGTTATAAAAGCGATACTAAACATTAAGCATGTTTTGGTAGATATGGAGATGCGCCAGTCAGAACCCCTTTGAAGAAAGGACCTGCTGCCCAAATGCAAGGTGACATGGAGCCTTAGTTTACCTATAACCACTTCCGGGATCTTTAATATGATGCATGTGCCAATTTGGGTTCTTTGGGAAACAGGCAGTGGGATAGAATTAGGAGCATAAAAAAAATGTTTGAGAAGTAGTATCTGTGAAAATAAAAGGGAGGAAGGAGGACTGGGGTAAGATAGCAGTCTGATCACAGTATAGACCTGACAAAAGTCTCTGAATAATCTTGGAAGGCTGCAGATGGAAACAGCAGCAGCAACCCTGAGGAAAACTCAGATCATTTGGTCTCATGGTTAGTACCTGCCAGGTTGTTGGGGTCTCCTTGATGATCTGACCTCAGCTTACAAATGAACACTTGCATCACCAGCCCTCAAGCTTCCACACTGTGAAGGAGTGAGTTCCTAAGGAATGTATGGACCCCTATGCCCACAGACAACTTTCGTTCATCTCTGAAATTCTGCATATTACTGATAATAAATGATGATGAAGATAACTGACACTTAAATGTCATTATATTTTCTCTTCAGCAATATTTGATGATTAGAAAAGTTACTAATTGATTGAAACACTACAGGGATGATGTGCCTTTGTAAAGGACAAGCAAAAGAAAAATAACAGTAGATTCCATGTGATTGCAGGGGGTATCTAAGATATTTTTACCTTCCTTGTTTTTCACTTTGATTTCTAGAGAATAACAATCAAACAAGTGTTGTAACCATGTTCAAAATACTGGTGTTGTCTACTGAGATTATAGATCCATTATGGAAACTGACACTTCTGCATTCCCAGACAAAAGCAGAGAAAGATACAGTAGAACAAAGGAGAGACAGAAGGAAAAACAGTGAGACAGAGATTGACAGAGTCAGAGAGGCAGAGCCTGATGTAGGCTCAGGAGGGAAGTTCAACCTGAGATTTGTCCTCACCCAACCAGGTATACATATCGTGTATAGAAAACGAAATACACTTTGAAAACAAAAAATATGGTGGAAATAGGAATGGAGTGGGGGAGTATAGGAGATAAGCATGTTTTTGACTTTTTTCTTTAAATCTACAGCATGAAACACAATACTGAAAGAAGGGCAAGGCTCGATGCATAGGTGGTATCTACCATAAATTTCCCCACCATCCTTCCTCCCAGCATTCTGTTTGTCTGGAGTCTGCTCTCACTCTCATCCTTATTACCTACAATTCAATTCACACAAATGACTGGACACTCTTTGGGTTCCCACTTCTGCTTAGATAAAGAACTTATTCCCTCCCAAGGCCACCATCTCATCCAAAACTCTCACTGGACACATAGGGAAGGAAAGTCTCAAAGACCAGATGAGACAGACTTGTCTAAGGTCACACAACCACCATCAAGTAGATGATCTAGGAATACAGTTCAGGTCCCAGTAGAGTTGGAACTTCACGTAGACATGGAGGTTCCTCCGTGTGCACAAACTTACTTGTATGCGAGGCTGGGAAGTGTAGCTAAACTATGAACCCAAAAGGAGAAAATAAGTAGGTATTTGCAAAATGGTTCTATATACCCCTCTGTCTGTCCCCAAATGTTTTTAAAGGCATATGGTAGTCACACCATTTGTTAGACTGAAGCAGCAAAGATATGAGTACATCTTACACTGGGAATACTAATTTCCATTCCTCAGGATCTGACAATTCCCAAAGCAGTTAGAAGCTGGTATGCCTGCCAGGTGCAGTGGCTCACACCTGTAATCCCAGCACTTTGGGAGGCTGAGCCAGGCAGATCACAAGGTCAGGAGATGGAGACCATCCTGGCTAACACGGTGAAACCCCGTCTCTACTAAAAATACAAAAAATTAGCCAGGCATGGTGGCGGGCGCCTGTAGTCCCAGCTACTCAGGAGGCTGAGGCAGGAGAACAGCATGAACCCAGGAAGTGGAGCTTGCAATGAACCAAGATTGTGCCACTGCACTCCAGCCTGGGCTACGGAGTGAGACTCCGTCTTAAAAAAAAAAAAGAGGCTGGTATGCCTTCTCCATAATCTCTCTTTCTGTCTCTGTCTCTGTCTCTCTCTCTCTCTCTCTCTGTCTCTGTCTCTGTCTCTCTTTCTCTCTCTCTATCTCTCTGTCTCTGTCTCTCTCTCTGTCTGTGTCTCTCTCTCTCTCTCTCTTTCTGTGTGTGTGTATGTGTGGGTGTGTCTGTGCTTATCAACCAGTCAGACTAAGAGACCCAGTGGAAAATTATCAAAGGCCCTAGTTACTGTGGAACCCGTATTTTCGAGTCATCACTTAGAAAACTACCAAGAGAGCCACCAAGCTCTCATCAGACATCATTATATGAAAAAAAATACTTGTACTGTGTTAGCCTACTGACATTGGGAATTGTGTATACAGAAGCTAGCATTAATTGCCTTGACTAATACAGAACCCCAACTTCTCTGAGAAACGCCCAAATTGAACTTGTCAAAAGATTGGATGGGATCTTACCCATCTAATAGTGTGTGAGTTTGCTAGGACTGCTGTAACAAAGTACCACCAGCCGGGTGGCTTAAACAACAGAAATGTATTGTCTCCTAGTTCTGGAGGCCAGAAGTACAAGATCAAGGAGTCTGCAGAGTTTATTCTGTCTGAGGTCTCTGAGGGAAGGATCTGTTCCAGGCCACTCTTCGACTGGTAGATGCATTACCCCAATCTCTGCTTTTGTCTTCACATCATGTTCTCCGTGTGTGTGTGTGTGTGTGTGTGTGTGTGTGTGTGTGTGTGTGTGTGTGTGTCTAAATCTCCCCTTCTTATAAGGATACCCATCATATTGGATTGGTGACCCACCCTACTGTAGTATGATCTTATCCTAACATAACTCATTACACCTGCAACAACCCTATTTTCAAATAAAGTCACATGCTGGGGTCCTGGGAGTTAGGACTTTTCAACATATGAATTTGGCAAAGGGACACAGTTCAACCCATTAACAGGTAGTGTCATTGGCAAGGAGCTAGTTTTGTCAGCAGTTGAAAGCCCAAACGCTATTCTTCTAATGGAGAGAGTGCCGGGGAGCCCCACGTTTGGGATAGCCAGCTTCATACAGTTACCTCCTTGTCACTGACGTAAAGGAATTTGTCATCTTTTCTGTGTACCAGATGGTGTCCCTCAATCACCATTACACTGATGACAAGCACAGTCTCTGACTGAGCTAGATGCTGTGTCGGAAATGTCTATTTAGAAGTTGTTAGGGACCGAGTTGTGTCCCTTCAAAATTCCTATATTGAAGTCCTAACCCCTGTACTTCAATATGTGACTATATTTGAAGATAGGGTCTTTGCAGAGATGATCAAGTTACAGTAAGGTCATTGGGGTGGACATTAATGTAATCTGAGTAATGTCCTTATAAGAAGAGGAGATTAGGACACAGACATACACAGAGAGGAGATAAAGACACAGGGAGGAGAGGATGGCCATCTCCAAGGCAAAGAGAGAGGCCTCAGGAGAAATCAATCCTGCCCACACCTTGATCAAAGATTTCTAACTTCCAGAACTTCGAGACAATGCATTTCAGTTGTTTAAGCTATCCTGTCTGTAGCACTTTGTTATGGCAGCCTGAGCAAACCCATAGAGAGGTCCTCAAGGAGGAAGAGTCCTAAACAAGAACAAAAGCGTCATTAAAATCCCTAGAGAGGCTGGGAATAGCCTTCAGATTCACCTCAATGAAGGCAGGCACTTGCATGGAAATGGAACTCTTCTTTTTTGGTGCTGCCACTGCAGCATGCTCTCCCTCCTCTACCCTGCCAGCATTACAATCAATTTGTTACGGGCTTTTCCCATGACTTACATTTCACTAGGTCTGCAGATTCAAACAATGAGCTCTGTGTATTAGATTTCATAGGAAAATTGTGAGTACACAAACCTACGTGACCGATAGATGCCATATCGGACTGGGCACCAGAGCTCCTGCTGGGAGTCTTCTCCAAGTAGTGGCAAGAACTGCAATTCAAGAATAAGGGCAACTAAATTAGCATCCCAGAGTTAGAAGGTCCTTTTGTTTAAACCAGTAGTTTTTAGCCCCCGATCTATTACAAGCCCTGCATGCAGACTGGCTCCTGGGCTCCGCAGTCACTGAATGTCAAATGCGGCGAGATGCTGAGGTGGTGCTGCTAAAGTTAGAATGCTCAAAGTTGCCAATTAATTCTGTGCAAAAAGGTATTTACATCATCACTCTCCACCTTAGGCCCTGCCTGATGTTCTCGAGTTTCTGTCAGTCTGGGGTCTCCTTAGAAGTAACTGCTGGCCTCAGGCTTGGAAACAAAGCAAGCTCTTACAGCAAAGTTACTAGCCTATTTGTTGGACAGCAACTGGCTATATTTATCCTCTATTTTTCCCCCACCTCCTCTCACTCCGTATTAGTCTCCTATTGCTGTGTAACAAATTTCCACAAGTGTAGCAGCTATAAATAGCACACATTTATTTTCTCAGTTTCCGTGGGTTAGGAGTCTGGGTACAGCTTAGCTGGGTCCTCTGATTGGGGTCTCACAAGGCTGCAATGATGGTGTCAGTCAGGCTGCATTCCCAACTGGAGCTTAATGTCCTCTTCCAAGCCCCCACAGTTGCTGGCAGGATTCGTCTCCTTGTGTGGCATGACTGAGGGCCCTGGCTTTTGCTGGCTCTTAACTGTAGGCTTCCCTCAAGTCCTAGAGGCTTAGGCAGCTCACAACATGGCTGTTTGCTTCTTCAAGGGCAGCAGGTCTCTCCACTCTGCAAGGAAGGAATCCTAAATATTGTAACATAATCATAGAAGTGATATCCCATCATCTTTGCCATACTCCATTGTTTAGAAGCAAGTCTTGAGTACCGTCCACATTCTAGGGGAAGGGGTTATACAAAAGCATGACTCACTGCAAGTCACCTTTGGGTGTGTCTTACCAGCCCCACCTATCCCCCACTGGCTCACCTTCTGCAGGGTTAGGGTTAGTCCTAGATGATAGCAAGCATTGCAGCTGCTGACAGCTTCTACTCATAATACCACCAATGGAGTTTGGGGTGAGGGGCACTCAACATGCCCCTTGTTATCGTGTTCTCCTTTCAATGCACCTGTAATACCAGGTGCATTTCTTCATGGTCATCACTATCTTCCCAGTTAAGTCACACATGGATTATCACCTGTTTGTGCATTCAAAGCTCAGGACCAATCCCACAATATCACATGGACCAGCAGCATCGGCATCCTATGAAAACTTGTTAGAAATGCAAATTATCTGGCTCTACACCAGACCTACTGACTCAGAAACTCTAGGGTGGAGCCCAGCAGTCTGTGTTTTAACAAGTCCTCGAGGGCATGCTGATGCATGCTCAAGGCTGAGTACCACTGAGTTCAGAAATAGGCTTTATAGAGAAAGGAGAACTCTAATAGCCCAGGAGCATATGAGAAAAGAAAATTTAGTTTCCCCTGCATATTAGTCTGGTAGTGCTGCCATAACAAAGTACCACAGACTGGGGAGCTTAAGCAACAAAAATGTATTGTCTCATAGTTCTGGAGGCCAGAAGTCCAAGATCAAGGTGGCAGCAAGGTTGGTTCCTTCTGAGGGCTCTCTCTTTGGCTTGTAGATGGCATCTTCTCCCTGTGTCTTCACATGATCTTCCTTCTATGTGTCTCTGTGCCCTAATTTTCTCTTCTTATAAGGCATCAGTCAGACTGGATTGGGGCCCACCACAGTGACCTCATCTTACCTTAATTACCCCCTTTAAAGACCTCATTTCCAAATTCAGTTACATTCTGAAGTACTTGGGGGTTAAGACTTCGACTTTGAGGTGCTAATTATTTCTAGGAGTTGTTTGGGAATGCCAATAGCTCAGCACTGGGAGATCTTTGGGCATGTGGGATGTTGTCAGTCCCCTGCTAGAGGAGGAACTGCTGGTCCTATTAGAAGCTGAACTTAGAAATAATACACCCTCTGGAGGAATGGAAGGGCTAGTTCCAACTAACTGGTTGTCCAGCAACCCCCAGAGTGAGCTCCCAAGACCACATTTAGATAACGCTGTCCATGGCACTTGCAATGGTTTTAATGTGTCTCCCAAAGTTTATGTGTTGGAAATTTGGTCCCCAGTGCATTAAGAGGTGGGACCTTTAAGAAGTAATTAAGTCATGAAAACTCTGCCCTAATCAATAGATTAATGTCATTATCTCAGGAATAGGCTTTTTATAAAAGAGAAGAGTCTCAGTCTCTCTCTCTCTCTCTCTCTCCTTCTCCCCCCCTTCTGACATGGGATGATGCAGCAAGAAGGCCCTCACAAGACACAGCCCCTTCATCTTGGAATTGTCAGCCCCCAGAACTGTAAGACATAAATCTCTTTTCTTTATAGATTACCCAGTCTCACATATTCTGTTACAGCAACACAAAACAGACTATGATAGCACCACATTAGTAGGCCTCTCTGGTTTATGAAGACAAAGTCACACTGACAGCAATAATTCAAATTTCACTGACATGTTTCCTGCAAAGTCCACCTCAAGCATTTTTAGGTGTCTCTTCTGTGCTCACAAACAATTTGCTCCCGCTGGAATGACTGCTGCACCCCTGGGCCATGCTGTTCCCTCCATGCTGATGCTCCAATAAGCACTCCACTCCACTGCTCTGCTAGCCACAAGAGTCCAACACTGTCTGTCACTCTTCTGCCAGAGCTCATGCTACTGCTATTAGATAATGTATATACAGCCTTCCCTCAATATTGTGAGGGATTGGCGTCTGGACTCCCTCAGATACCCGAATCCACAGATGTTCAATTCCCTTATGTAAAATGGTGTAGTGTTTGCACATAACCTACACACATCCTCCTGTATACTTTAAATCATCTCTAGATTACTTATAATACTTGATACAATGTCAATGCTACATAAATAGTTGTTATACTGCATTGCTTAGGGAATAATGACAAGAAAAAGTCTGTTCATATTCAATGCAGATGTAACTATTCTTTTAAAAAATATATTTTTGATCTGCAATTGGTTTAATCCAGAGATGCAGAACCCATGGATGCAGAGGGCCGACCGCACAGCCTTGCACAGCTCTGAACAGCAGACCCCATCAAGTGACAATTAGGCACTGCTCTGCTGGGTACAGAAGGTCCTACAAGTGCTACTATTTTGCCAGGAATGGTTTTCTTTTGTGCTATTCTTCTGGGTATAGGAGGAATCCATTTGTTGCCTCTATGAGCTCTCAAAATTATAGAACTAAATGTTAGTTTTTGAAAAGTACAGAAGAATGTCTGTCTCCCCTTTGTGTTGCACTCTGTTATTGAATCTCATGTTTCTTTCAGAGCCCACTGAAGAGAAGCTTTTTATCCAGTTTGAAAGATCACATATTGTGTCAGGTGTGTATGCTCAGACCAATAAGCTATGGCCAGGGGACAAAGGTCACATCAGCTCCACTCTGTGGTCACAAAGTAGAGGGGTTTGTCCTTATGTATCAAAGCCATTTCTAGGAAATTAGGAAGATATCTCAATGCCTTTTTCTTTTAATATTTGACACGTGTTTATTCTATATTTGTAGTAGAGTCATATTTTCAACTTTTTGAAAATGATATATTATCAAAAATATAATTAAATTCAGTTTAGATTTCATATGTACTTTAATGTATAACATAAAATGACCATTCTAACCATACAGTTCAGTGACATTGAGTACATTCACATTGTTCTGCAACCATCACCACCATCCAGAACTTTTTTCTCATCTTGCAAAACTGAAACTCCACTCCCATTAAACCCTAACTCCTCATTCCTCTGCCCCTTCAGCCCAAGGCAACCACCATTCATTCTGTGTATGAATTGGACTACTCTGGTATCTCATGTAAGTACAATCATGCAGTATTGGTCCTTTTCAGGCTGGATCATTTCACTTAACATAATGTCCAGTTGGCTTTTACACTCTCCCATTCTACTAACGGAATTGCAAACAGATGCACACCTCTTTATCTCAGAATTATTGTTAATGCTTCAGTTCTGTCACTTCTCCAAATACAGACTTGTCCCTCTCTTCCTTTTACTTGACCACTTGCTTTCTAAGCAATTGCACTCTGGTTTCCATGCCACTCTCCATATTCACCAATGACCTCCTAATCAATTAATTTAATGGATTTCTCCATGAAAATTCATCTGTCTTGATGTTTCCATAGAATTGAACAGACAGTATACTGTTTATGCAAGATTGGTATAATTATTATTCAATGGAAGAACATTTCATTTCCATTGTAAAGATGGAGAAACTGAGCCTCAGAGTTTCACTTGTTTATTCACAAAACAAATATGTCTTGAGTTCCTCCTATACTAGTCCTACTCCTGGGTACTGAAGAAAGAACAATGAGCTTCACAGGTATTATGTATGCAAAATATTACACATAAGTATATAATTACAAATTGTAGTTAGTATGGATAGTTTTTTCAAATATTTTTGATCTGCAGTTGGTTGAATCCATCAGTAGAATGCACCAATAGAATAGATTGAATGCATCAATAGAATAGAAGATACAGGATTGCTGAGGGTTCACAGGAATGCCTGATTCAGCTTGAAAGTGAAGTGAGTAGGAGTGAGATGAGGCAACTTTGAAGGATATTTTAGTTGTGCCTTGATTTGGCCATATTTTGCTTTTTTAAAAAAATAAAGTTTTTTTTAGCAAAAATATGTGCACTGGGCTTTTGAAAATCAAACAATATAAAGAATAATAATGCAAAGTAACATTTCCCTACATGACCCCAGTCCTGCTCTCCAGAAGTACTCCTTTGAAGTCTTTTAGCTGATTCTGATTTTTATCTTCTGGAGACTCAAACCACATCTCTAAACCATCTGCTTATACTACTCTTGGGTGCTTTATCATTTTCAATGGTATTTATTGACAGCTCTGGAAGACAAGGCTTTAACTCAGTAGCATCACCTCCCCACACACTCTTTCTCCCCACTTCCCCATACAACTACAGACCATTTTTGCCTCCTTTATGTGTCGCCTTTACCTAGCTATCTGAACTCTCACTATCCAATAATTGGCTACAACCTCTTGTAAAAATGTCTATCCAAAATTTAGTCTCTGAAGTGAGAACTTGCTCTAGTGAATCCTCATGTAATGTCAGCCAAAATGTTTAGGTTTTGAATTACTCCTGCAGGAGGTTAGAACCTTGTCTAAATATGCTAGGCATTATTTTCATCATCATCCTCACCATTACCCTAATGGTTTTTCTTTTAATGGGTCCCAGCATTTACTTCTGCCAGGTTCCTAGGATAACTACTAAACCTGGGTCTGATTTAGATATTATTTGTAATGTGTCATTACATTGTTTATTTATATTGCAGTACATGTCATTGAAGGGCACAGAGAAAATCAAGTTCAGAGCCAATACTCTACCATGGTATTGCCTATTACTCACAAATATACTCACTAATGAATTCCCTAACTGTTAAATAATTAGGCAAATGGTGTTTAAAATGTTTTGTATTATGCAGAAATCTTTGGTTGGTTATTACATAAATGTTTCAGGGTATTGTAGTAATATCTAGAAAAATGGGTTGGGGTTTTTGAATGGGCTGCAAATGCAATGGGTTTTCTTCAGTCAAATCATGAAAAATGCTGCTGTAATCTGAATATTTGCTTTCCAATATGTTTTCAGAAATGAGCTAGATTCAGATAATGAGGAATTCCTGTACTTGCACTTCTATTTCTTATTCCTTGAGCTATAAAATCCCTTGACTCTCCATGTAAAATGAAGATATAACACCCTTACTTATTCCCTTTGTTTCTTCTCTCCTTTGTCAAAGACTCTCTCCTTTGACCAAATCTTTAGTCAGCTGAAACTGCCTTCAGCAATAATCCTGTCAGTCAGGTTAGCTAGAAACTCCTTATCCTTGATATTTCCTCTTAGTAATTTTCTACCCACTGATGCCCCCTCCCTCACCCTGCTCCCTGATTATAAATCCCCACTTGTCCATGCTGGAGTCTGAATCCAATCTCTGTCCTCCACTGCAAGACTCCATTGCAGTAGTCCCTGTACCTATCACCACTTACTCTCTTGAATAAGATCTGCCTTACCAACTTTAACAAGTGTCATGAATAATTTTTAACACCTTCTACTCCCTACCCATTTCTGCCTCTGTACTTATACTCTTTCGTTGTCAAGGTTGATAACATTTAGATTCTGTTCTATAAATCTAAAAGTGCTTTGTCTATAGTTGGTTCTAAAAGTTGAAAATCAATATATAGTAATTACATTACTATAACTATTCAATATTGCTTGCTGCACATCTCAGTAATGTATTATATTCTTTTCCTAATACAACATTTTTGCCTTCCTGGAGGCTTTATTTGCATTTCTTGTTTTCTTTGTTTGCCTCTATCATCTCCTTCTTAGGATAATCCATATTCCTAAGGATCCAGATAAATCTCCAGAATCCCCTTTACTCCTAGATGCTCCTTTCTGAGTCCTCTGTCCTCCTGCATCCATGGTGACTGAGTGTTCTTTAGGCCAGTTTCTCAACTGTCATCCCAGGACTCCCTTTCATTGATCTCCTCGGCTGAATGTTTTCTGATTCTCATGTCATTCTCTTTCTAGGTTTATACCTCATTCTTACACACATACCCGAGGAACATATTGAGAAAAGGTGCATGGGGATTGAATTTTATAAATTTCTGATGATCTAAAAATGCCTCTATTCTACCCTCACACTTAACTGATCATTTTCAAGATATGGAATACTAGGTCAAAAAGAATTTTCCCTCAGATTTTGGAGATCTTGTTCTTTTGAATGTAACCTGTTTCACCACCTCTTTGGATGCATTTAGAATCTGCTCTTTATCACTACTGTTTGGAATTTCATGCTAATATACTTTGACAAATTTTTAATTTTCGTTTGCTCTACTGGATGCCTGGTACTCTTTCAAACTTAAGGTTGATATTTTTTTCTTCAGCCTAGGAATATTTTATTCTATTACTACTTTGGTGATTTTCTCTCATCCACTTTTTTCTGTTATTTATTTATGGAATTCTTATTAGTCATATGGATTCAGAAATGTCACCTTGCTCGGTAACCATTATTATTGTAACTGTATACTTCACATCCTATAATGAGGGGGAACAGACACTTTACACCCTGAGATAAACAAACTAACAGAAACCAGGGTCACCCTACCTAATTTCTTCCCCCAAAAGAAGCCAATCCTTAAGCCTTTCCTGAAAGTTACTGACTCCCTAACAAAAACAATTCTCTCTTGCCTTTTGTGATGTCAATGTCTGCAGATACATTGCAATCCTTTAAAAAATGATAATCATGTGAGAAAATTGTTGTTTTCCACCATAAACTAAATGTAAATTCAGTAACCTCTAGTTTTGTTAATCTTCTAATCTTCTAGTTTTTGTTCTTATTCCCCCCACTTTAAATATTTGTTACTCCTTTTAGAGCCTGGACTGCCTTGCAAACCTTTTCTACAATTGAACATCTTTGCTTACTGAAAGCTTTCGTCCCTGAGGCTTGTTCTCTTGCTCAGATAATGGACTCAATCACACAAGAAGGAATAATAGAGATTACAGTATAAGTCTAGTCCTGTGTAATTTGGGGTACCCTAGTTATTTAAATTTACCATCAGCTTTTTATTAAATTTGCAATCTTCTCTAGATATGAATAATTCCCAAACAGACCTTTTGGTTAAAAGACTCGATGGGGTGGAGCCAAGATGGCCGAATAGGAACAGCTCGAGTCTACAGCTCCCAGCGTGAGCGACGCAGAAGACGGTGATTTCTGCATTTCCAACTCAGGTACCGGGTTCATCTCACAGGGGAGTGCTGGACAGTGGGTGCAGGACAGTGGGTGCAGTGCACCGTGCATGAGCCGAAGCAGGGCGAGGCATCGCCTCACCCGGGAAGTGTAACGGGTCAGGGAATTCCCTTTCCTAGTCAAAGAAAGAGGTGACAGATGGCACCTGGAAAATCGGGTCACTCCCACCCTAATACTGCACTCTTCCAACGGGCTTAACAAATGGCACACCAGGAGATTATATCTTTCACCTGGCTCGGAGGGTCCTATGCCCACAGAGCCTCACTCACTGCTAGCACAGCAGTCTGAGATCAAACTGCAAGGCAGCAGCGAGGCTGGGGGAGGGGCGCCTGCCACTGCTCAGGCTTGAGTACGTAAACAAAGCGGCCAGGAAGCTCGAACTGGGTGGAGCCCACCACAGCTCAAGAGGGCCTGCCTGCCTCTGTGGGCTCCACCTCTGGGGGCAGGGCACAGACAAACAAAAGACAGCAGTAACCTCTGCAGACTTAAATGTCCCTGACTGACAGCTTTGAAGAGAGTAGTGGTTCTCCCAGCACGCAGCTTGAGATCTGAGAATGGGCAGACTGCCTCCTCAAGTGGGTCCCTGACCCCCAAGTAGCCTAACTGGGAGGCAACCCCAGTAGGGGCGGACTGACACCTCACACGGCCAGGTACTCCTCTGAGACAAAACTTCCAGAGGAACGATCAGGCAGTAACATTTGCAGTTCACCAATATCCGCTGTTCTGCAGCCACCGCTGCTGATACCCAGGCAAACAGAGTCTGGAGTGGACCTCCAGTAAACTCCAACAGACCTGAAGCTGAGGGTCCCGACTGTTAGAAGGAAAACTAACAAAGAGAAAGGACATCCACACCAAAAGCCCATCTGTACGTCACCATCATCAAAGACCAAAGGTAGATAAAACCACAAAGATGGGGAGAAAACAGAGCAGAAAAACCAGAAACCAAAAATCAGAGTGCCTCCCCTCCTCCAAAGGAATGCAGCTCCTCAACAGCAACAGAATACAGCTGGACAGAGAATGACTTTGACGAGTTGAGAGAGGAAGGCTTCAGAAGATCAAACTACTCTGAGCTAAAGGAGGAAGTTCGAACCAATGGCAAATAAGTTAAAAACTTTGAAAAAAAATTAGATGAATGGATAACTAGAATAACCAACGTGGAGAAGTCCTTAAAGGACCTGATGGAGCTGAAAACCAAGGCACGAGAACTACGTGATGAATGCACAAGCTTCAGTAACCGATGCGATCAACTGGAAGAAAGGGTATCAGTGATGGGAGATGAAATGAATCAAATGAAGTGTGAAGAGAAGTTTAGAGAAAAAAGAATAAACAGAAACAAAGCCTCCAAGAAATATGGGACTGTGTGAAAAGACCAAATCTACGTCTGATTGGTGCACCTGAAAGTGACAGGGAGAATGGAACCAAGTTGGAAAAAACTCTGCAAGATATTATCCAGGAGAACTTCCCCAATATAGCAAGGCAGGCCAACATTCAAATTCAGGAAATACAGAGAACGCCACAAAGATACTCCTCGAGAAGAGAAACTCCAAGACACATAATTGTCAGATTCACCAAAGTTGAAATGAAGGAAAAAGTGTTAAGGGCAGCCAGAGACAAAGGTCGGGTTACCCACAAAGGGAAGCCCATCAGACTAACAGCTGATCTCTCAGCAGAAACTCTACAAGCCAGAAGAGAGTGGGGGCCAATATTCAATATTCTTAAAGAAAAGAATTTTCAACCCAGAATTTCATATCCAGCCAAACTAAGCTTCATAAGTGAAGAAGAAATAAAATACTTTACAGACAAGCAAATGCTGAGAGATTTTGTCACCACCAGGCCTGCCCTAAAAGAGCTCCTGAAGGAAGCACTAAACATGGAAAGGGACAACCAGTACCAGCCACTGAAAAAACATGCCAAATTGTAAAGACCATTGATGCTACGAAGAAACTGCATCAATTAACAAGCAAAATAACCAGCTAACATCATAATGACAGGATCAAATTCACACATAACAATATTAACCTTAAATGTAAATGGACTAAATGCTCCAATTAAAAGGCACAGACTGGAAAATTGGATAAAGAGTCAAGACCCATCAGTGTGCTGTATTCAGGAAACCCATCTCATGTGCAGAGACACATATAGGCTCAAAATAAAGGGATGGAGGAAGATCTACCAAGCAAATGGAAAACAAAAAAAGGGAGGGGTTGCAATCCTAGTCTCTGATAAAACAGACTTTAAACCAATAAACATCAAAAGAGACAAAGAAGGCCATTATATAATGGTAAAGGGATCAATTCAACAAGAAGAGCTACCTATCCTAAATATATATGCACCCAATACAGGAGCACCCAGATTCATAAAGCAAGCCCTTAGTGACCTACAAAGAGACTTAGACTGCCACACAATAATAATGGGAGACTTTAACACCCCACTGTCAGCATTAGACAGATCAATGGGACAGAAAGTTAACAAGGATATCCAGGAATTGAACTCAGCTCTGCACAAAGTGGACCTAATAGACAACAACAGAACTCTCCACCCCAAATCAACAGAATATACATTCTTTTCAGAACCACACCACACCTATTCCAAAATTGACCACATAGTTGGAAGAAAAGCTCTCCTCAGCAAACGTAAAAGAACAGAAATTATAACAAACTGTCCCTCAGATCACAGTGCAATAAAACTAGAACTCAGGATTAAGAAACTCACTCAAAACCACTCAACTACACGGAAACTGAACAGCCTGCTCCTGAATGACTAATGGGTACATAACGAAATGAAGGCAGAAACAAAGATGTTCTTTCAAACCAACGAGAACAAAGACACAACATACCAGAATCTCTAGGACACATTCAAAGCAGTGTGTAGAGGGAAATTTATAGCACTAAATGCCCACAAGAGAAAGCAGGAAAGATCTAAAATTAACACCCTAACATCACAATTAAAAGAACTAGAGAAACAAGAGCAAACACATTCAAAAGCTAGCAGAAGGCAAGAAATAACTAAGATCAGAGCAGAACTGAAGGAAATAGAGACACAAAAAACCCTTCAAAAAATCAATGAATCCAGGAGCTGGTTTTTTGAAAAGATCAACAAAATTGATAGACCAATAACGAGACTAATAAAGAAGAAAAGAGAGAAGAATCAAATAGACACAATAAAAAATGACAAAGGGGATATCACCGCCGATCTGACAGAAATACAAACTACCATCAGAGAATACTATGAACACCTCTTCGCAAATAAACTAGAAAATCTAGAAGAAATGGATAAATTCCTGGACACATACACTCTCCCAAGACTAAACCAGGAAGAAGTTGAATCTCTTCATAGACCAATATCAGGCTCTGAAATTGAGGCAATAATTAATAGCTTACCAACCAAAAAAAGTCCAGGACCAGATGGATTCACCGTGGAATTCTACCAGAGGTACAAGAAGGAACTGGTACCATTCCTTCTGAAACTATTCCAATCAATAGAAAAAGAGGGAATCCTCCCTAACTTATTTTATGAGGCCAGCATCATCCTGATACCAAAGCCTGGCAGAGACACACACAAAAAGGGAATTTTAGACCGATATCCTTGATGAACATTGATGCAAAAATCCTCAATAAAATACTGGCACACCAAATCCAGCAGCACATCAAAAAGCTTATCCACCATGATCAAGTGGGCTTCATCCCTGGGATGCAAGGCTGGTTCAACATATGAAGATCAATAAATGTAATGCAGCATATAAACAGAACCAAAGACATAAACCACATGATTATCTCCATAGATGCAGAAAAGACCTTTGACAAAATTCAACAACCTTCATGCTAAAAACTCTCAATAAATTAGGTATTGATGGGACGTATCTCAAAATAATAAGAGCTATCTATGACAAACCCAAAGCCAATATCATACTGAATGGGCAAAAACTGGAAGCATTCCCTTTGAAAACCGGCACAAGACAAGGATGCCCTCTCTCACCACTCCTATTCAACATAGTGTTGGAAGTTCTGGCCAGGGCAATCAGGCCGGAGAAGGAAATAAAGGGTATTCAGTTAGGAAAAGAAGAAGTCAAATTGTCCCTGTTTGCAGATGACATGATTGTATATCTAGAAAATCCCATTGTCTCAGCCCAAAATCTCCTCAAGCTGATAAGCAACTTCAGCAAAGTCTCAGGATACAAAATCAATGTGCAAAAATCACAAGCATTCTTATACACCAATAACAGACAAACACAGAGCCAAATCATGAGCGAACTCCCATTCACAATTGCTTCAAAGGGAACAAAATACCTAGGAATCCAACTTACAAGGGATGTGAAGGACCTCTTCAAGGAGAACTACAAACCACTGCTCAATGAAATAAAAGAGGATACAAACAAATGGAACAACATTCCATGCTCATGGGTAGGAAGAATCAATATCATGAAAATGGCCATACTGCCCAAGGTAATTTATAGATTCAATATCATCCCCATCAAGCTACCAATGACTTTCTTCACAGAATTGGGGAAAACTACTTTAAAGTTCATATGGAACCAGAAAAGAGCCCGCATTGCCAAGTCAATCCTAAGCCAAAAGAACAAAGCTGGAGGCATCACGCTACCTGACTTCAAACTATACTACAAGGCTACAGTAACCAAAACAGCATGGTACTGGTACCAAAACAGAGATATAGACCAATGGAACAGAACAGAGCCCTCAGAAATAATGCCGCATATCTACAACTATCTGATCTTTGACAAATCTGACAAAAACAAGCAATGGAGAATGGATTCCCTATTTAATAAATGGTGCTGGGAAAATTGGCTAGCCATATGCAGAAAGCTGAAACTGGATCCCTTCCTTACACCTTAGACAAAAATTAATTCAAGATGGATTAAAGACTTACATGTTAGACCTAAAACCATAAAAACCCTAGAAGAAAACCTAGGCAATACCATTCAGGACATAGGCATGGGCAAGGACTTCATGTCTAAAACATCAAAAGCAATGGCAACACAAGCCAAAATTGACAAATGGGATCTAATTAAACTAAAAAGCTTCTGCACAGCAAAAGAAACTACCATCAGAGTGAACAGGCAACCTACAGAATGGGAGACAATTTTTGCAATCTACTCATCTGACAAATATCCAGAATCTACAATGAACTCAAACAAATTTACAAGAAAAAAAAACAACCCTATCAAAAAGTGGGCGAAGGATATGAACAGACACTTCTCAAAAGAAGACATTTATGCAGCCAAAAAACACATGAAAAAATGCTCATCATCACTGGCCATCAGAGAAATGCAAATCAAAACCACAATGAGATACCATCTCACACCAGTTAGAATGGCCATCATTAGAAAGTCAGGAAACAACAGGTGCTGGAGAGGATGTGGAGAAATAGGAACACTTTTACACTGTTGGTGGGACTGTAAACTAGTTCAACCATTGTGGAAGTCAGTGTGGCAATTCCTCAGGGATCTAGAACTAGAAATACCACTTGACCCAGCCATCCCATTACTGGGTATATATTCAAAGGACTATAAATCATGCTGCTATAAAGACACATGCACACGTATGTTTATTGCAGCACTATTCACAATAGCAAAGACTTGCAACCAAGCCAAATGTCCAACAATGATAGACTGGATTAAGAAAATGTGGCACATATACACCATGGAATACTGTGCAGCCATAAAAAATGATGAGTTCATGTCCTTTGTAGGGACATGGATGAAGCTGGCAACCATCATTCTCAGCAAACTATGGCAAGGACAAAAAGCCAAACACCACAAGTTCTCACTCATAGGTGGGAATTGAACAATGAGAACACATAGATACAGGAAGGGGAACATCACACACCGGGGACTGTTGTGGGGTCAGGGGAGGGGGGAGGGATAGCATTAGGAGATATACCTAATGCTAGATGACGGATTGGTGGGTGCAGTGCACCAACATGGCACATGTATACATGTGTAGCGGGCCTGCACATTGTGCAGGTGTATCCTGGAACTTGAAGTATAATAATAAAAAATAAAAATAAAAAAATAAAAGACTCGTGGCATAAAATTTAAAGGGAAATATTTATCAGGGTTACTAAATTTACAGTTTAGTTGTTTGTGATAGGAAAAGAAACTAATTTTCTAACATGACAGTTCACATATATTCAGAAAGCTCCACAGCTAATATATCAGAACTCCAGACTCTCAGTGGAAAGTTAGCAGACCAGTCTGTAGGATGTACAAGGGAACTGCTTTGTCATATATTTATACAAGATGTTTAAACAAGATGGATCAGCAGCTGTTACATGTTAAAAAGGAGCTGAGTGAGGAAAAGAAAGTCCTACCATTTTACTTTGGAGGTAACAATACCAGCATAGCAGGAATTCCTGACAACCACTGGTTGCAGAGAAAGTAGTTTGTTTACTGGAATCTGATGAAAAAGTAACCAAACTGGCATGCCTTCAGTTTGAGAGTATTTCTTACATACAACTGCTGTCACTCTATTCCAGGGGAGATTCCAATTGCATTGCTTCACTGCTACATTTGTAGATCTGAGGTTTAAAAAGAAATGTTTTTCAAGTGATTATGTAAAGCAGTAAATGCTTGCAAAAATATTAGAAATATATATGTATGCCACACTCTTTAAACTGACTTTGAAAATAATCAGAAAGCACCTTCTTTAAGCACTACACAAAGCTACTAGGTATTAATAATTATTGCAAAACCCTAGTAATAAAAACAGTGTAGTAGCAGAGCAGGAACTCAAAAGTAATCCAATGGAACAAAATAGTCCAGAAACACATTTGTATATTTATGGGATCTTAGTATATGATAGAGCTAGTATCATAAATTAATGTGGGGAAGAGAAATCACTTAGTAAATAGCATTGGTAAAATTGGCTCATTGTATGAAGAAATAGAAATTTGTTTATCTATTTACACTATGTACAAAAATAAACTTTGCATGGATTACAGATATAAAGGTGAAAAGTGAACCTATAAAGATAATAAAAGCAATCTAAGAATTTGGAGACCTCACGACACGAAAAGAATTCTTAAATAAACCTCCAAAAGCACAAACAGTAAGGTGAAAAGGCAGTGGATTTGACTATACCAAAATTAAAGTCTTCTTTTCAACAATGGACACCATAGACAAAGTTAACAGGAGGGTGAGAAAGATATCTGCAATGTCTAAAGCTAGCAAAAAAGTAATATCTAGGATGAGCAAGAAATTTCTTCTAATTAGCAAGTATAAGACAGGCATTCCACTAGGAAAATGGGCAAAAGATAAGAAAGGCAGCCTCATGCCTGGGATTATATGCCAAGAGAAGCTTACTGAAATACAAAAGGAGATACATAAAAGGATGTTTACTGAAGTGGTGCTGTGGAGAGCAAGGAGTGGAGTATTTATAATGTCCATCATTAGGTAGGTGAAGTAGTACACAACAGTCAGAAATAAGGAATCAATTTTAAATGCAGCAAAAGGGTAGCTCTCATAATGTTGCATAAAAGGGGCAAGAAAGACATGCATTTAAAACATTATGCTATTTTTAAATTAAACACGTGCAATGCTCTGATTTTTCAAAGACACACATGCCTCTAAATATTCACATAGAAGTTGGATTGAATGGACACTCCCTAAATATTCATAGGTGGGCCCAAGAAAAGGAAGTGTAGAAGGAATGGGAAATGAAACGGAAAACAATAAAAGAAAATAAAGCAAAAGGAGGTCTTCCACCATTCAATGATGTTGGTGTGCCTTGAACAGTGGAGTCTGATCAATTTAGTTTTGTGCATCTGAGGCCCTAAAGGAGAAAATAAGGCCACGCAGAATTTGAAAATCAAGTATAGTCAAACTACCCTTGAAAATCCTTAAACAACAATCCATTCATTCATTTACCAAATGTTTATGGAGCACCTGCTTTGTGCTGAGCGCTGTCCTAGATGCTTGAGATGCGGGAGGGAACAAAACAAAGGTCACTGCCCTGTGGGAACTTTCCTCCCAGAAGGAGAAGACAGACAATAAATGAGAAATATTTTAATTCAATTATTTAGCATGTTTAAAGGTAATATATGTCATGAAAACAATAACAGAAAGCAGAATAAGCAGGATTAGGAGTGTTGGGGGCGGGGTGGGATCCATAACTTTGAGTCAAGGTAAGTCTCATTGAGAAGCTGACATTGGAAAAGAAAGTTGAAGGAAGGAGGTGAGGGAGTTTGCACTGACTCTTCCTTCATTGTCTGACAGAGGAATGATCAAGGTAGAGGAAGCAGCCAATGCCAAAGCTCTGAGACAGGAGCATGCCTGGCACGTTCAGGGAATGGCAAGGAAGCCCGCATGGCTGGAGCTGAGTAAGCCAAGGGGAGCACAGTAGGAGGTGAGGGCACAGGTGATGGGGTGCCAGATTGAGTAGGGCCTTATAAGACCACCTGTTCTGTTGCATTTAGCCCAAATCAGTGCTGTAAGAAATAACCCATAGTCTATAGCCTGGAAGTGCCTAAGGACAGAGCTGACTTGCTCCTGGAAGCATTTTCTCCAGCACTGAGCATAGTGACTGGCACATGGTAGGCATTCATGATTACTTTTAATGAAAGAATGAATGGAATGAATGAATAGCCAGATAAAACAAGGCATTATGCCTAGCAATATAATTGACCAAAAAAAAAAAAAAAGGTTCTGTGGAAAGAGCATTGAATGTGGAGTCAGAATTCCTAGGTTTTAATCCTGATTTATGAACTTCATGTATGACTTTCTCCAAGTCCCTTCCCTCCTCTTTCTCACACATATCTAGAAAACAGAGAGGTGATGGTGAGAAGAGTGATGGACTAGGTGATTTCTATGGGTTCTTATTGCCCTGATGGTCTATGACAAGAGTGGTCACAACTTGATAAATGGTGTTTGATCAAATCCAGATAGTTGGGATATGGAAGTGGGGCATGCCACCATGGGATCCAGGTTTTAGCCTCTGTCAAAGAATGTGAAGGAGACAAGATGCCTCAGAACCCAAAAGCCTCAGGAGGAAAGGCAACAGTTCTTGTCATTGTTAAAGCCTTGTCTTTGCCATGGAGGGCAATGGTACACACCAAGACTAGAAGCCATTAGCTGGAGAAATATAAAACCCTGATGCAGGGCCTTGGCAAATGAGGGAAACACCAAAGACCTGGAGAAGGAGACATAAAATCAAGAGCTTCCTAGTACAAAGAACTCTAGGAAGTTGGAAATGAAAGGGCTGTTAAGCATCCTTCTAATCCAATCTCTTAATTTGAAGATACAGTGAAACAGGCCAAAAGATAAGAAGGCGGCTTGACTAATGTCACACACACAGTATGTGGCAGAATCAGAACCAGACACAAGGCTGCCAATTTCAAGTCCAGTGCCCCAGCCGTGTCTTCAAATAGGAAGCCCATGTCCTACCCTACATTCAGAAAAGGGTAAGTCTATAAATAATTTGGAATTGGAAGACGGAGTATGACCTGTGCACAGATTACAAAGAAAGTAAACAAATAAATGATGAAAAGTTTGAACCTTCTCTCCAGAAAAAATCTTCATATATGTGCAATTTTGCCTGTATTTTCAAGAGATGATTTTACTCTAGGTTGAGAATCCATATAGTATATCATAGAATCCTCATGACTCAGAGAAGGAAAGGACTCTGTCATTGAGTCCACTCTTACTGAGCATCTCTGACAGCTCTGATGTTCATCTATTTTCTCTATTGGAACCTTTTCCTAATATTCTGATCACATGAACATTGTATTGCTTTTGGCCAAAGGCCACTATAGTACTTAGAGCAGAGTAGATATGTTGTGAGCTTTAAAATAAGTTAGTAGGATTAAAATAGACCTAATGAAAGTGAGTTTCTAAGAGTAAAAACAGGTCATATTTTCAGATTGTGTTCATAAAAGGAGTCATCCAACTTATACATCTCTGGTCATTTTATCTGCAGCATTAAACCAGTTTTCACTTGGAGTTCTGATATTATCATTTCAAAATAAAAAATGCTACAGTTTATGCCTGCATCCATCCTGTACAGTAATTTACTTCATTCTTTTTCTAATGTTGTTTTACAGGTAAATTAAATATCGCTGCCAGAAACTTATTAAATGATTATAGATCCAGAGAAACAGAGAAAAAAAGTAAATATAGAAGGCCCTACAGAAGCAGAATTGCTGGGGTGGATTTATAGAAGGTCACACGCATTTGGAAAACTAAGATAAATTGATGACTACTCCAAATTTTAAGTTTGTGATTCAGGTAGCCAGTCTGTGTCTTCAAAGAAGACACAGATTGTTTCATGTTTTTTAATGTTTATATTTTTTAATCAACTTCTTTCAGAAGCTGAGGTATAATTGACATACAAATAAGTGAACACAATTAAAGTATACAATTTAAGTTTTGTACATATTTGTGAAACCATCACCCTAAAGAAGATAGTGAACATATTCATCACCCCAGAACATTTCCTCATCCCCTTGCAACCATTATTTCCCATCCCTTCCCAATCTCCAACTCCCAGACAAAAATTGATCCGCACTCTGTCACTATAGACTACTTTGCATTTTATAGAATCTTATATAAATTGAATCATACAGTGTGTACTTTTCTTTGTTTAGCTTCTTTCAGTCAGCATAATTATTTTGAGATTCATCCATGATATAATATGTATCACTAGTTCATTTTTATTGCTGAATAATATTGCGTGTATGTACCACTATTTGTTTATTAATTCACCTGTTGATGAATATTTGGGTTTTTTTCCAGTTGGGGGCTATTTCAAATAAAGTTACTCTTAACATTTGTTACAAATTTTGTTACAAGAAACTGCCAAAGTATTCTCCAAAGTGGTTGCACCATTTTACATTTCCAGCATCAGTGTGTAATGTTCCAGTTTCTGTTACTCATTGCCAATACTTATAACAGTTGGTGTCTTTAATTTCAGCCATTCTAGCGAGGGGGTAGTTGTATCTTATTGAGGTTCTAATTTGCTTTTCATTAATAAATAATGATATCGAGCATCTTTTCATGTGCTTATTTGCCATCAATATATCTTCTCTGGTGAAGTGTCTGTTCAAATCCTTTGCCCATTTTACGTATTGGGTTGCTTGTCTTCTTATCATTGAATTAGAAAATTACTTCACATATGCTGGATACTAGTCCCTTATCAGATATGTAATTTGCAAAAATTTTTTCTAAGCCTATGGTTTGTTTTTTCTTCTCTTAGCACTGTTTTTCAAACTGCAAAAGTTTTCAATTTTGATTATGTCTAATTTATCAAATTTTTCTTTTATGGATCTTGCTTTTTTCTGCCCTCTCAAAGAAATCTTTGCTTAACCCAAGGTATCAAGATTTTCTCCGATTTTTTTCTAGAAATTATATAGTTTTCATTTCTATGTTTAGGTCTATGATCCACTTTTATTTAATTTTTATATGTGCAAGGTATGGATCAAAGTTTTGTTTGTTTGGTTGGTTTTGGGTTTTGTTTATTGATATTGTTGCTATTGTTTTTGCATATAACTATCCAAATTGTTTTAACATTGTTAGGTTTAAAAGATCATATTTTCTCCACTGACTTGACTTTGCACTTTTGTCAAAAATCAATTGACCACACACATAGGCGTCTATTTCTGGACTCTGTTCTGTTCTGTTTGTCTATCTTTATGCCAATACTATGGCTATATAGTACCTCTTTAAATAAGCTAGAGTAAGTCTTCCACATTTGTTGTTTTTGAAAGTTATTTTGGCTATTCTGGGTCATCTGCATTTCCATGGGAACTTTAAAATTAGTTTGTCGATGTCTACAAAAATGCCTGCTAGAACTTTGATTGACATTGTACTGAATCTACAGATCAATCTGGGGAGAACTGACATCTTAATATGGAGTTCAGTCCATGAACAAGACATATATCTCCATTTATTTAAATCTTCTTTAATTTCCATCAGTGATGTTTATTAGTTTTAATTGCATAGATCATCCATATTCTTTGATAGATTGATTCCTCAATATTTCATATTTTATGATATTGTGACTGAGAATATTTCCTTTCAATTTCCAATTTCTCATTGCTAGTATATAGAAATTTAATTCGATTTTTGTATATTGATCTTGTATCCTGCAATGTTGCCAAACTCACTTATTAGTTCTACTGTTTGTTATAGAGATCACAGGATTTCCTACATAGATGAGCATGTTATCTGCAAAAAAATGACAGTTTTATCTCTTCCTTTCTAATATGGATGCTTTTTATTTCTTCATTTTTTTTTAATTCATTGCACTGACTAGAATCTTTGGTGCAACATTGAATGGGAAAGGTGAGAGCAGTCTTGTTCTTGATCTTAGGGGAAAAGCATTCAATATTTCACTATTAAGTATGATGTTAGCTTTAAGTTTTTTTTATCAATTCCCTTTATCAAGTTGTAACCAATGCTTTTAATTTTAAAAGTAATACAGTGGAATATTCCCGTCAGTGTGGTGGAGTGAGTATTCTGAAATGCTCTCTTGCTCCACAAACTATGAAGCTAGATAAATTGCAGCACATTTCCTTATGAATGTGTAGCTGACCTTGCAAGAAATTTTAAAAAGTTAATCTCCAGGAGCTAAAATCAGAGTGGCAAGGGACCACAGAAGGCAGAAGCTGGGGGTCATTTTCCAATTCCAGAAACCTTATAGCCTTTGATTTTAAAAGTTAACAGCCTCTTTGGCTGGTGCAGCTCAGTCTCCTTCAGAACCTCTCTTCCTTAAACATTAGTACTTGTCAAGGCTCTCTCCTGGCCTCTCTTATTTTCTCACTCCCTGGTTGATCTCATATATTACTATTCCAAGTATCACTTCTGTGCTGATGACATGCAAATCCATATCAACAATACTTTCCTGAACCCCTATCTCTCCTATTCAACCTCCTAAAGGAGGTTTTGACCATTTTGACTTTGATATACTACATGTTCTTCAAACTCGTGTCCAAACTGTATTCATCCTTCCCCTGCCCGTGTCTGTTTCTCCTTCTACTTCAAGTATTTGGCACCATTATTTCAGTGTTGTTCATGACTCTCTACCTTTCTCACCCTTCCATATTTATGTGATTCTTTTTAGTTCGACCTTGTATGTATCATTTGGGCCCATTTCCTCATTTCCATATTCATTCCCACTACCTTTGTTCAAGTCATCATTTTTCACCTGAACTACTGCAATAGCCTCCCACCCAGTTCTCTGCAACAAATCCAGCTTTCCCTGGTCTATCCCTCATACTGCTACCAGAGTCATAAGTTACAAACTGATGTTGCTGTCTATTGGACACATAATAAAGTTTAATCCCCTCAAGCTGACATATAATGTGCTGTGTTATTTGGGCCTTCACTACTTCTTCACTACTTCTCAAGCTTCGTCTTTCCATTCCATACTATTTATATAAATTCAAGTCATCTTGAATTTCCTGAACCCTCTATGCCTGCTCCTGCTTTTGTGCATTTACACTTGCTCCTCTCCCTGCTCACCACCCTCTTGTTTTACCTGGTAACCAAATTCTACACATTCTTCAAGACTCAGATCAAATATTACCTGTAAGAAACATCCCCTGACACTATTTACCTAGTTAGATTCTGTGCCTACGTCCTACCAGCATATTGCAATATGTCCTCTTACAATATTGCAATAGTTTGTCTATTTGACTTTTGTTATTGCCTGTATACTTCATAAGAGCAGAATTTTAGCATAGTAACAATCCAAAAATGAACATTTTAAATTAATTAATTAATGAAAGTTGACTTCTTGACCACTTCAGAGACAGAAATACTGTTGCAAAGCAGGAGTGGGATATTAATTCAACAATACTTTGTTGAAGATTTACTTCTGACTTAGAGGTTGGCAACATGGAGATGAATATGATACAGGCTTTGCCCTCAAGGAGCTCATCATCCAGTAGAAAATGAGAAGAAGAATGGGGCTATGGCAGAGAAATGTCCAGGCTCAGTGAGAGAAGCACAAAGTGTTTAACAGGTACTAATGATTCTTAAATAGAGCAAATGAGAATAGAACACTGTTGGACTGGGTTCTTCTTTTTCCTAACCTCTAATCTACCCTTCTAAAAATGTTTCCTGACTACAAATACTTGGAAAGAAAAATGTCCCCTAAAAGCAAGCACTACCAGGAAGCCAAAAGCAATTTGGAATGCAATGTATTGACTACTCTGAGATTCATTACCAAAAAGCCAAGGGTTGAAGTAGGGAAAGCTGGAGAAAAGGAAAAGAAGGAGAAAGACAAAGAGTGGATGAAAAAGATATTCAGTAAGAAGTCGACAGAATCTGTTATTTGGTATCATTTTCCCCCAAAACACAAGACCCAGGTTTTTTATCTGATTTTTCTGATAGTTACGTTCATCAAGTCCAAGTTAGACAGAGAACAACTAGGAAGGCTAGATTTAGTTTTATTTTCTGGGAAGAATATGGTTTGAGGGATGTTGTTTCTCCACATGTATCTAAATTCTTGCTCCAAGTTAAACAGCACTTAACCTGTGCTTTCCCATTCAAATTATGTTTTGCAGCAAATTTTATTTCTCACAAAAATGTATTTCTCTCTGATTTCCACTTAAAGCCTTTGTTTTCTTAAAATTGCATTTGGAGAAATTTCATTTTTCTACCTGACTCTATTACTCAACTTCTTAAACTTGTTAGTCCAATTTTAGTAAACTTAAAATTGGAATTTTTTTTGTTTTTTTTTTTTCAAGATGGAGTCTCACTCTGTTGCCCAGGCTGGAGTGCAGTGGCACGATCTTGGCTCACTGCAACCTCTACGTCCTGGATTCAACCGATTCTCCTGCCTCAGCCTCCCAAGCAGCTGGGATTGCAGGTGCCTGCCATCACACCCAGCTAATTTTTGTATTTTTAGTAGAGACAGGGTTTTGCCATGTTAGCCAGGTTGGTCTCAAACTCCTGAGCTCAAGTGATCTGCCCACCTCAGCCTCCCAAAATGCTAGGATTACAGGCGTGAGCCACTGCGCCAGGCCAAAATTGCAACTTTTAAATACTTCTTGTGAAGGATTAATTCACTGAAAACCAAGACCAGTATTGACAGTGGTATGGCAGCTAAGTTTCTGACTAATTTAAAATTTAATGGTACTGTAATTGCTTATTTTTTCTACATAATATGACTAAAATCATAGCAGATATATGTAAAACATAAATAAACTGCAAGTAGCATTGAGAATCTCACAACATCTGGGCATGAGAGAATACTGGTTCCTCTTTTCATATTCAGGGATGGGAATTGCCAGCGGGCTTCTCACCTTCTAACTACAATTCACAACTACTAGCATCAGAAAGCTTGATACTAAAGGCAGAATTCAAGCAGAGCCCAAAAAACTTCCATCATATATCAGCAACTGACCTATGTACTGGTGTGGGTTGCTTGTGGACTCTGACTTTCTGATATCTGAATTCTACCTGCCAATCAGCCTGGACATATAGCGCCTGGTTGCATTTCCTTACTTTTCTTAATTCCCCTAGACTTGACTCTTGGCTTGGCTAGAACTGGGATTCTACCATAGTTTTATGTATAACAAGGCTCCCAGGACCCCTGTCACACTGCTGATTATTGTCTACATGACATTATTTCTAGCCATAAGGGAGTAAAATGACCTGAAATGCTAGATTGTACCTTGTAGCAAGTGTCCTTGTTGATTAAGGTATACAACTTCCTGGGCAACCCTTTACCTGTACCTACTCCCACCATGCCATTCTCCGACTAGTTTGCCTGGCTGCCACTGCCACCTCCATTTCTATGGATACCCAACTATCTTTATACCTGGGTAGAATCAGAATTGAGCTTCTAAGACTAATGACTTTCATCTGAATTATCTTCTCTTTGTCCTTTACTATTTCCTGCATCTTCTAAGATGGAGACACGGTCCATATAGCTGAGATGACATACAGACTCTGCATCAGAGGAGGCAGCCTGTGTCACAGTGTAGTGATTAAGACCATGGATTCTGGAGCCAGACTTCCTGGGCTTGAATCTCAGCTCCCCCTCTTACTTAATGATATTAGTTAGGGCGAGTTATTTAATCTCTCATGTCTCTAGTTTCTCATAAGTAAAACAAGGATAATAATTACACATACCATATTTGTTGGTATTTAAGGAATAAATGAGAAAAATCATGTAAGTCCCTTAACACAGTAACTGGCAAATAAGTGCCCAATAATTATTAGGTATCATCAATAATATTAGCCCAAAGTTTACTCCCACTCCTCATACACCAAGTAGAATGAGTCGATCAAATTCTTCTATGCCAGGCTAGCAGTCAATTCGACTATGAAAAATGAGCCTGCACAAATGACTATACCCTAGAAATAGATGATCTTAAGTGACACTAGATATATTAGGTTGCAGGTAGAAGGTAGGCATAGGCCCTGGAAGGGCCTTTGCTTCAAATATATGCAATAGAGCCTGGTAACCCTGAAACAAAATAAGCGAAAGCAAAGCCACTCAGAGGTTGAGAGATGCCTTCTAAGGAACCAGGTTATTATGAAAATTTTTCTCTGAGCAGTCTTAGAGCCCCAAGGCCCTAGTGTGTCATGGGATAGATGGTTAAGATGAAAGCCTCCGTGAAAACACTTAGACTCACTGTGGATTTGAATACTTAAAAAGAAATTATCTCTATTGGCTTTGAGTGTCGCTGAGGCTCCAGCCAATTTTGTGGATGGCAGGTTTATAGAACAAACATCATTCTGTGACCCAAGTCACACTTCTGCCACTAAACTCAGCAGATCATTGTGGCAACCATTGAGGTCTACCATTAGAGTCTCCCTTCAAGCAAGAACTTCCAGTTCAGCTGCAAAGAGTGCAGTGAGATCACAGCCTCCAGTTTCACTTTTAGGATCTATCTCACTTTCTAAAATGAGACCACACTCTTCTTGGACAGGCCAGAGCCAAGGACTCGCAAAGGCCTAGCCATTTCTGCCCAGCTCAGAATTATTCTAATGGGAAATTTTTACTCCAGAGCTCTCTGTTAGATTGGGTGAGACTTTGTCAGATAAGCATTGAGATATGAGGCTCTCCTAGCCCAATCATGCTTCATCTCCCTTTTATTTTTCACAGATGCTCCCCAGTAAACCTTTTGTGTTCCGACATCTCTGACCCAGTGTCTGATTTCTGAAGGACCCAAATGACTCAGTCTACTTGTGATGTAAGCAATTTCACAGGGAACTGATGTACTAATTCAACCTGCTCCTACCCCACCCCCTGCCCCTACACAAACGCATACATCACCAGCTGGGGTGTTTGTACAAATAGAAATAATGGAAAAAAAATCCTTCCATACTGATTACTATCCTTAACCAATTAATGGTAAGAGATGGGTAAGTGCTTCCTCTCATTCCAGAATTATTCAGACATTTTTGATAAGCCAGATGGTTCACAAAGTGAAACCACCAGGGAGCCTATAATCAAGTCTGGGTGCACAAGGGCAATAAATGAAAGAAAACATTCTTCCTGAGACATGGACTCTGCATACAATGCCATACTGTTTCGGTTCTGTAATTCCCAGCCCTTCTCAGCACAATCCCAAGGGACTTCAGTATCCAGCTCATCATTGTCCATCAGGACGATATCTTAGTCTAGGTGAACATGACCAGCAGCTGCAAGCTCTACTCTAGTATCTTTAGAATGACCAGTAAGATTTGAAAACAGAAAAAGGGAAAGTGAAAATATGCAATTGACCTGGAAAAGTGGGATCTCTAGGTCTTATCATTGTGTCTGATGGGTTACAAAGGACTTCCCAAATGGTGTCCTTAATTACAAATGGGACCCTTTCACACCTATGAAGAGTCCAGAAAATTCTTTGTCCACCCTGTTTGTTTGTTTCTATTGTTCTTCACTCACAGTCTTATTCAAAAAAGACTCCTAGTTCAGAAAAAAAAGCAGGGGAGCTTCTACAACTAAATTATCCTGGATCTTTAATCCATCTATAGCCAGTATAAAGTGGTTGTGACAACATAAGGTGTTGGGACATTCAGCTGCACATTTTACTCTTCTATGCTTTACTCCTTTTACCTGAGACCCTCCCTCCCACCACCCCCAAGCCAAGACGCTAGACATGAGTAACCCATGGCTTTGGGGGAAGTTGTCAGAATATAACCAGAGAACAAAGGTTCCAAAATCTTTGTTCTTGAGTTTTCAAAAGCCAGAGGTTCAGGTGTAAGACAGAGAAGATTTAGAAGCATTTGTAACCTAGTTTTCTTCTCCTGCTCCAGATTCCGCAGACTGGGGAGGAAAGAGGGGAGAAACCAAAGAGAAAGAAATGGAGTCAGAAGAGAGGGAACATTGAACTTTGCTGGAGAAAACTCCATCAGCGGCCAGCAACAGAGAGCCATGTGCCAAGGAGCCCATTGATCAAATATCTAGCAGAAACAATGCCTGGCTACAACCATTCAGCAGTCCAGGCCCCTCTTAAACTCCTGGACACCTAGGCAACATGAGATAAGGAACTGTCTTGAGATCTCCTGTGGAGAGCTCAATGAGAAGAAGTTGGTAGCTATATGGAGAGTGCTGCCAGATAGGATCTGCTCTTCAGTAGAGGAGCACAGCAAATTCCTGGAAGGAAGTGGGTCAGGGGAATAAATTCTCTGTCCTCACTCTACTCCTACTCTTCCCTTTGATTTCCTGTGAGTACCTTCCACTGGCTGAACCCAACTAGAAGCCAGAGGGCAAGGGAGTCCATTGAAGCAACCTACGCAGGTCAGAGCAGGGTAAGTGGGAGATGCAGAGGGTGGGGGTAACAATGCAAAATATTCAGCATAGACAACTTGATAGGAGTTGGAAATACATGTAAGAACTTCCTGAAAAATATTACTCCCTTTGAGAATTTGATAAAAACTATAAACCCTTACAACAAAAAAGTGCAACTAAGCATAAACATTTGATTTTGCATGACATTTCAAGAATTTTGCAGCCCCTGTGCCCTCTCCATAGTGTACCTAGGAGTTTCATGATACCAAGTTAAGAATCCCATGCTCTGGAGAGCTGTTTGTAGAAACGAATGTCATCTTGTTATGGTTCTTATTTCCTTAGCTTTTTTTGTTTTCCGTCTCTGTTTCCAGCAACTTAGATATCTCAGAGGAAAGCTGACACCTTAGGCCAACTATAAGTGAACTAATGGGCCTATTCTTTACTCAGACCTGCCCAGTCTGAGTGTAATACAGAGTCAGATAGCAGAGCTCAGAAGGAGAAGCAGGCAGAAAATGTGGGGCTGGCCATGTGATGCTGCGTTGCCTAGCAACACTGGCTGAGAGGCTCTCCTTCCTGAGCCTCTCACCAGAGCAGCAGAAAGAATTGGTTTAAAATGAATGCGAGTGTGTGTGTGAGAGAGAGGGAGAGAGAAAGACAGAGAGACAGAGAGAGAGAGAGGGAGAGAGAGAGAGAGCGAAGGGAGATTAGAAACAGAAAGGGAGGGGGCAGAGAGTGAAATTGAGAGACAGACAATGACAAGCAAAGGAGAGAGTTTAGTAAGCAAGAAGAAAGTGGAGAATAAAAACATTTCAGTAAAATGGAAAAAAATTGAGAGGTTCAGAGGGTGGACTGTGAGATGAACTCAGTTAATGGAAAAATGAAGAGGAGCAAAGAATAAATAGAGAGATGTCCAAAGGAGGGAGTGAGTGGGTGGTGGAGTCAGTAGGGGATCAGCGGGTGATAGAGCCAGCAGCAGTGGTCCCTCCTCACTGATGGCTCCCAGGTCCCCTCACTGATGGCTCTTGTGTTACCTTCACTTCACAATGAAAGTTACCCAGTTTCTTTTTCTAATTGTATTGTCTTATAAGTCAAATCCTCAAATGCTGCAGCAGCACCAGCAATTCTTTCTTAAGCACTACAGGGTCCACAGCATTGCTCAGCTCAGTAAAGATCTTCTTGTATAATAACCACAGTGATGACTCAGCCCTGGAGCACAGCTCTTTACAGTTTACCAAGTGCTTTCACAGCTGCCACCTCATGGGACCCTTACTGCAGCTCTGTGAGGTAGACAATTCAGGGATGGCCAAGACCTTCACTCCACACATGGAGAAACTGAGGCTCTAAGAAGTGGAATGACAGGACCCCATTTAGCAAAGTTAGATTCAGGATGTGTGCCCGGGGTCCTGAACCCAAGTTTCAGGGATAGGTCTGGGGTGCAAACTGCTTGGACTTTCCAAATAAACCTGCTGGCAGGAAAGGCACTTGCTCTCCACCACCTGCTGAGGTGAGAGCTGAAGAGCTACTGCAAAGTCTCAAGCCAGCAGGGGGGCTCTTTCATCTTCTTTCCCCGTGAAGTGTAAACATGTCCATCTGTGCGTCCCAGAGCAGAGTTTGATTGGCCCAGTGTGCAGCCAGCTTCTAACAACCCATTGAGATATCCCTGGGCACCCATATTCTCAGGAAAATCTTGCCTCTTTTTTTAAATTTTATTTTATTATTATTATATTTTAAGTTTTAGGGTACATGTGCACAATGTGCAGGTTTGTTACATATGTATCCATGTGCCATGTTGTTTTGCTGCACCCATTAACTCGTCATTTAGCATTAGGTATATCT
>NW_026652282.1:125102013-125169040 GCF_009828535.3 Hylobates moloch
TGGGTCTCCTGAATACAGCACACTGATGGGTCTTGACTCTTTATACAATTTGCCAGTCTGTGTCTTTTAATCGGGGCGTTTAGCCCATTTACATTTAAGGTTAACATTCTTATATGTGAATTTCATCCTGTCATTATGATGTTCGCTGGTTATTTTGCCCGTTAATTGATGCAATTTCTTCATAGCATCGATGGTCTTTACAATTTTGCATGTTTTTGCAGTGGCTGGTTCTGGTTGTTTCTTTCCATGTTTAGTGCTTCCTTCAGGAGCTCTTATAAGGCAGGCCTGGTGGTGACAAAATCTCTCAGCATTTGCTTGTCTGTAAAGGATTTTATTCACTTATGAAGCTTAGTTTGGCTGGATATGAAATTCTGGGTTGAAAATTCTTTTCTTTAAGAATGTTGAATATTGGCCCCCACTCTCTTCTGGCTTGCAGTTTCTGCCAAGAGATCCGCTGTTAGTCTGATGGGCTTCCCTTTGTGGGTAACCCGACCTTTCTCTCTAGCTACCCTTAACACTTTTTCCTTCCTTTCAACCTTGGTGAATCTGACAATTATGTGTCTTGGGGTTGCTCTTCTCGAGGAGTATCTTTGTGGTGTTCTCTGTATTTCCTGGATTTGAATGTTGGCCTGCCTTGCTAGGTTGGGGAAGTTCTGGATAATATCCTGAAGAGTGTTTTCCAACTTGGTTCCATTCTCCCCATCACTTTCAGGTACACCAATCAGACGTAGATTTAGTCTTTACACATAGTCCCATATTACTTGGAGGCTTTGTTCATTTCTGTTTACTCTTTTATCTCTAACCTTGTCTTCTTGCTTCATTTCATTAATTTGATCTTCAATCACTGGTACCCTTTCTTCCACTTGATCAAATCAGCTATTGAAGCTTGTGCATGTGTCATGAAGTTCTCATGCCATGGTTTTCAGCTCCATCAGGTCATTTAAGGTCTTCTCTACACTGTTTATTCTAGTTAGCCATCCATCTAATCTTTTTTCAAGGTTTTTATCTTCCTTGTGATGGGTTCGAACATCCTCCTTTAGCTAGGAGAAGTTTGTTATTACCGACCTTCTGAAGCCTACTTCTGTCAACCCGTCAAAGTCATTCTCCATCCAGCTTTGTTCCATTGCTGGTGAGGTGCTGCGATCCTTTGGAGGAGAAGAAGCACTCTGGTTTTTAAAATTTTCAGCTTTTCTGCTCTGGTTTCTCCCCATCTTTGTGGTTTTATCTACCTTTGATCTTTGATGTTGGTGACCTACAGATGGGGTTTTGGTGTAGATGACTTTTTTGTTGATGTTGATGCTATTCCTTTCTGTTAGTTAGTTTTCCTTCTAACAGTCAGGTCCCTCAGCTGCAGGTCTGTTGGAGTTTTCTGGAGGTCCACTCCGGACCCTGTTTGCCTGGGTAACATCGGCAGAGGCTGCAGAACAGCAAATATTGCAGAACAGCAAATATTGCTGCCTGATCCTACCTCTGGAAGTTTCGTCCCAGAGAGGCAGCTGCTTATATGAGGTGTCTGTCAGCCCCTACTGGGAGATGTCTCCCAGTTAGGCTACACAGGGGTCAGGGACCCACTAGAGGAGGCAGTCTGTCTGTTCTCAGAGCTCAGACGCCATGCTGGGAGAACCACTGCTCTCTTCAGAGCTGACAGGGACGTCTTAAGTCTGCAGAAGTTGTCTGCTGCCTTTTGTTCAGCTATGCCCTGCCTACAGAGGTAGAGTCTAGAGGCAGTAGGCCTTGTTGAGCTGTGGTGGGCTACACCCAGTTCCAGCTTCCCAGCTGCTTTGTTTACCTACTCAAGCCTCAGCAATGGCAGACACCCCTCCCCCAGGCAGGCTGCGGCCTCGCAGTTTGATCTCAGACTGCTTTGCTAGCAGTGAGCAAGGCTCTGTGGGCATGGGACCTGCCGAGCCAGGCACAGGTGAGAATCTCCTTGTCTGCTGGTTGCTAAGACCTCGGGAAAAGCGCAATATTTGGAAAGAAGTTTCTCATTTTTCCAGGTAGTCTGTCACGGTTTCCCTTGGCTAGGAAAGGGAAATCCCCTGAGCCCTTGCACTTCCTGGGTGAGGCGACACCCTGCCCTGCTTCAGCTCACCCTCCATGGGCTGCACCCACTGTCCAACCAGTCCCAGTGAGATGAACCAGGTACCTCAGTTGGAAATGCAGAAATCACCCATCTTCTGTGTTGATCATGCTGGGAGCTGCAGACCGGAGGCTGTTCCTATTCAGCCATCTTGGCTTTTTTTTTTTTTTTTTTTTTTTTTGAGACAGAGCCTCGCTCTGTCGCCCAGGCTGGAGTGCGGTGGCACAATCACCACTCACTGCAAGCTCTGCCTTCCAGGTTCACACCATTTTCCTGCCTCAGCCTCCCGAGTAGCTGGGGCTACAGGCGCCCACCACCGCACCTGGCTAATGTTTTGTATTTTTAGTAGAGATGGGGTTTCACCGTGTTAGCCAGGATAGTCCCGATCTCCTGACCTCGTGATCCACCCACCTCGGCCTCCCAATATTATTCAACTTTTTATGTAATAGTCATTCTTACTGGTGCCTTTACTACTTCTTGCCTGAACTTTTGTTCCTGCATAGCATCCTAACTTTTCTGTTATTTTCATATCTTTTCCCACAGATATATTCTTCATAATGTTGCCAAACTGAACCCCCTAAAACCTAACTCTGATCATGTCAAATTCCTATGAGGAAACTTTTATGGATTCTACTATATACAAAATAAACCTGGCATTGAAGACTTGCACAAAGGCTTCACTAACTCTGCACAACTAGTAAGACCAACTTATTTGATGGCACTTAAACAAGCTCTGTGCTCTGTATAATTTTTGTTGTTGAAGTTTTGCCCTTTCTTACAGTCATTTGTTCATTCAATCAGTCAGTTAATAATCATTTACTTTACTGAGCACCTAATATGTGCCAAGGTTGATTCTAAATTCTGGAAATGTAGCAATTGACAAGACAGCCAATATAGCTCTCTGCCTGCTCCTCTCTTGGCGTCCCCCACCCTCAAACCCTCTAAGCTAAGAATCACCTCCCAAGATTAATCCCAGGAAGCTTCCAGAGCCTAGAGACTAGTGTTTTCCATGGTCCAACCAATCCTTGTTCCCCATCTATCAGTATTTATCTTTTAATCAAGATTTGTGATGTGGGCATCCAAAGGGGCTGGAGGAAAGAAGAGCTCCAGAGGAGTGGGAAAAGGAGAGCTCAGCTCTTTCTTGCCTGTCCTGCTAGAGTTGGCCTTGGCAGGCTCCCTAGGGGTCTTTCTTGAGTGCTTTGAGTCCCTCCTCTTGCATTCTGCCTTGTGTTCTTGATGACTATCAGGCAGACCTGGAAAAGGTTATGGTGAGGGAACAGGATAGGAGTGTCATGGCCTTCCTTGTTCCTGAGCCCAGCGGAGCTGTGTGTGGCCTTGGGCTCTAAGTAGGGAGTTTCTAGCCTGATCTAGGTCCAAACTGAGAGAGGAAGGCATAAAGAGGCTTCCCATTGTTGTGTCTCATTTCAAACACTTCTTTGCACCCCACAAGAAGAAAACTGCCATCTTTAACTCCATGGTTTGGTGGGGGAAGTGAAAGAAAATTTGAAAAACAGCCCCAATGGAAAGGCTACCAACTTTTGCATTATATTTTCCCTGCTCCAGGCCTGTTTTTCGGTACAACAAGAGTAATGACAAATAGAGACTACACTTCTTTAAAACTCTTTTTTGTTTCCTGACTTTTAGTTTTAGAGACTACTTTGCAAGTCTCCTCACAGCTGCACTAGAATTAACAACTTTGTCTTTCAGTTAATGTGGGCTTCAGGGTTCCTCAGTGTGGCTGAGAAAAGTCAGTGACATTGATGCTACTTTTTACATTACTTAGTATACCCTAAACCATGTGAAAGTTGGCCTGCTTCGGCCCCAAACTGTATAGGCCTACTTGAAATCAGTCTCCGTTATGTATCCCAACTACTCAGACTTCCAAGAGTTATGCACATGTTAAATTCAAATTTGTTTCTTCCTCTCTTAAAATTCATTGATAAATTCAAGGATTCCTTTTGGGGTGGTCTCTTGCCAAGCTACATCTACGAGACAGGTCTCTGTGAGGCCTTTACAGCAACCTAGTTGACCCACACCCAATTTTAGATAAAAAAAGTAACAGGATTTTACTGTTTTTTGTTTTGTTTTGTTTTGTTTTGTTTTTTTAGCTCTACGTTTAGCTCTGTATTTTGCTAAACAAGTTTTCAAAATCCTGGAAAACAATTTTATTACTTTTTCCAAGGCATCATTAGGACCACATTGAAGTCCAAGAGAGATGGGAAACACTCATTTCTTCACTCAATCAATAAAAATTTATTAAAAGACTGCCTATCGTGTACCTGGCCTTGATCTTGCAACCAGAGGCGCAAAAAACAAGGCATCGTCTCTGACCCAAGATTTGCTCAAAGTCTGTTGTCTAGCACAAGCTCTAGTGGCTAGCTCAATGTATCTTGGCTAACAGAGTAATGACCAGAGTTCATCATTTGGATAAGTGCCCTATACTGCAAAGTGAGCACATAGGAGAATGAGGTAAGCTACATTTTGAAAGATGAGGACTTACTTAGAAAGAGAAGTAACAACAGGCAAGAGGACCTCCAAGCAAAGGGGACAGCAATTTCAAAGACAGTCATAGAGACATGAAAGATTATTATTCACTTGGAGTGTTGCCAGTGTTTGAGTGTGACTGCAGTGAAAAGATTTTGTAAGGTGGAATGGTGGAAAATGAGGGTAAAGAGGCAGGCAGGGATTTTGGATGCCAAAGTCAGTAGTTTGGAGATATCCTTAAGGCTAGAAGAAGCCATCAGAAAACTTTAATTAGGGAAATAATTTGTATTTTAGAAATATCATTCTGAAAATACTGTGGAGGAAAGATCAGAGAGGGGCAGCAATGCAGTGCAGAAAATTATGTGAGAGATGCTGAACTGCTGATCTAAGATAGTTGGTGAAAGCACATAGAGAAGAACAGAATTTAGAATCAACAATTGGATGTGGTTTATTACTGAATGTGGGAATGCAAGGAGATGTTGAAAATATAGGAAAATAAGTGGTAGGTGATGTATTTACAACTTAGTAAGTCTGCATAGAAACAGAAAAAAGCAAGTAGAGAGGAGCGTTTCACCAAACTAAATCAATGGGGAGATGAGGGGGAAAAAGAGGAGAGGGCAGATGAGCATGAAATAGAGAGGTCAAGGGATGGAGACCTCAATAAGATCAAAGAACAGGTGTAGAGGGAGTAGGAGAATGAGAGAGCAGGATGGCTAAGAGGTTGTAATCCAAAATTGATGTTTTAACTTATGCTGTCAGAGGTAGAGTAGTTTCAGGTGAAGAATAAGCCCAAACTGTATGTGTAGATGAGTGTGGCTACTACAGGGTAGAGAAGTTCACTAGAAATGAAAAGGTCAAACTGCTGGGTGGTTGATGTGGATATTGAAGTCATCTGAAAGATGGTAGGATGGAGCAGAGAGAAAGACCATGAGCCAGAGCATAAGCCAGAACACCAAGCCCATACTAAGTCAGAATAACTAGGAGGTCAACCGATGCTAGCATGAAGGAGGCATAGAAGATGACGTAGTGGCATAGCTTAAACCTCAAATGGGCAGATATTTTTTGGCCTAGAAGCAACAGAGGATTGAGGAAACCCACCTCTTTTCTGGCCCTAAGGTATTTGGCATATGAGAGAACAGAGTCTCCACTAGAGAGGACTTCAGGGTAAGCTATGTCTTCGGTGAATAATGAGGCTGCAGTTAAGGCCTAAAGATTTAGGGATCATTCAGAGAAGATAGTGGAGTGGAGGTGTTTCTGGGTTTTCTATTCTGTTCCATTGATGTATTTAACTATCTTGGGCTGGGACTTCACTGTCTTAATTACTATAGCCCTAAACTGATATTTGGCAGAGCAAATTTCCTCACCACTTTCTTTAGGAGTATCTTGGTTATTCTTGGACCTTTGCTTCTCTGTATAAATTTTCATATTATATTGAAAAATTCTACAAAATAGAACCTGTTAGAATTTTTATTGTAATTACATGGAATTATCACTAAAATGAAGGAATGTTGACGTATTTATAATATTGAGCCTTTCAATCTATGAATATAGTATCTGTATTGAGTTCAGTCTTGTTTGCTGTCTCCCAATATGATTCTGTCATATTCTCTGTGAAACTCTTACACATTTTAATTAGAGTTTTTTGTTGGTACTTCATATTTTTAATATCACTGTAAATGTTAGTTTTTAATTTCATTTTCTAACTATTTGTTTGATTCAGTGTTCCTGTCCTTTTTCTAACTTCTTGGAAAGAACACTTAGCTCATTAATTTTAAGGCTTTCTTCCTTTTCCTTTGATTCTTACTTTAACTGCATCCCACAAATTTTGTTACTTGGTATTTTCACTGTTTTTCAGTTCAAATTATTTTCAAGTACCCATTATTATTTATTATTTTTATCTATAATTTATTTTAAATTTAGCATTTTCAAACATGTAGAGATTTTTCTAGTTGGCTATTTGTTATTGATTTCTAGCTGAATTCCACTCTGATTAGTGTACATGCTCTGCATGGTTTCAATCCTTTGCAATTTGTTAAGATTTTCTTTCTGGACATAATGTGATCATTTAAAAAAAAGTATACATGTGCTGAAAAAAAGCTGTACTTTTCAGTTGTTTGGCAGATGTAGACATGGATATACAGATAGATATAGATAATACAGGCAGAGACAGGTAGATGTAGAGGTAGAGGTAGCATATATATATATATATCTGTATCAGGTCAAGTTTGTTAATCACTTTTTTTTTCAAATCTTCCATGTACTTAACTGATTTTTGTTCTGCTTGTTCTACCAATTACTGAGAGAAATGTGTTAAAATACCCAACTGTGATTGCTTATTTCTCCCTATAGTTATGTCAATTTTTGCTATTGTATTTTTACACCATGTCATTAGGTGACCAAGTTTTAAGACTGTCAGGAGAAATACACACATTACTAATCATAGCTAGTGATTTTAACCCACCACTTTCAGAAACTGAGAGTTCAAACAACAGAAATAAGCAGTGATATCAAAGACATAGTAATACATCTGAGTGATTAGACAATATAAAACTCTATACCCAACAAAAAATATATACATTATTTAGAGGCTCACTGCTGATTTACAGAAGTAGAATATGAGTTTAGGAAAAGAGAAAAAAGCCTCAATAAACTCCAAACAATCAATATCATACAAAATAAGCTCTCTGATCATAATGCTAACGCAGAAGTAAATAACACAAAGACAGCATTTAAAAACCAAAATGTACACTTCATTATCCTCAGTAAACTAACGCAGGAACAGAAAACCAAACACTGCATGTTCTCACTTATAAGCGGGAGCTGAATAATGAGAACACATAGACACATGAGAGGGAACAACACACACTGGGGACTGTCGAGAGGGCGGGGAAAGGGAGAGCATCAGTAAGAACAGCGAATGGGTGCTGGGCCTAATACCTGGGTGATGGGTTAATCTGTGCAGCAAACCACAATGGCATACATTTGCCTATGTAAAAAACCTGCACATGTACCCCAGAAATCAAAATAAAAGCTGATAAAAAATAAATAAATAAAAACCAAGATGTCTGGAAATGAAATAGCGTATTACTAACTTTTGGATAGAAGGAATTAATACATATTTAGACATTAATAGAAACACTCTGTTAATACCCAAAAAAGTTTAAAATATGTTTACCCTAAGACCCAGCAATACTACAGCTAGGCACTTAGACTCGAGAATCCCATGCACACATGCCTTGGGAGACACAGCCCAGAAGGCTCAGAGCTGCATTGCTTGTAATTGTCCCAAACTGGACACAATCCAAATTCCAAAACTAGTTGAATGGGTATACAACATGTGGCATATCCATCAATGGGATACCATACAGAAAAGAACATGAACAAAGTTGGCTACATGCAACAAATTGGATGAATCTTGCAAACATAACACTGAGTCAAAGAATCCAGACACAAGAATATATACTACATGAGGCGTGCATATAAAAAAAAACCATACACATTAACTGGGGGGCTGGTGTTGGGAAAGACCATGAAAGACTTGTGGGAGACTGGTCATGTTTTTTTCTTTTTTTTTTTATGTGAATAGTGGTTACATGAATGCCCACCTCATAATTATTCTTTATGCCATATAGTTACATTCTATGCATTTTTCTGTAGGTGTGTTTTCTTTCACAAAAAAGTCTTGAATATTGTACAGTACTGTGATATTCCCACAGTTGAACCCCTTTTTAGCACAGAGGTTGAGGGCTAACATGTTCCTCCACACATTAGAGCAGGCTCTGGGTGTGTATGTGTGTTTTGATGGCTATGGGAGTATTTAAATTTGTCTGAAAAAAAGATGGTCTAAGAGGATTTCTCTGGTTTGTGATTGACCCTATCTTTTAAATAACTACAGCTACAGTGTAGGCAGGTCCACCTTCATTTGTGACAGAAGGCCCATTCCAGAACTTTTTCACTGGACAAATTAGTTATGGTCAATATCAGTGGTTCTCAAAACTTAGTGTACATAGAAATTACTTTATGGGAAAATTATTTTCAACAAGCACATGTAGAGATTCTAATACACAGGATTCAGGAACATGGGAAATCAACATTGCAGCATCTTATATTTCATTCCATTATGGCTGCATGAATAAAAATGTCTGATCAATTCAGCCCCAAACTAGATTTGGTCATGTGGATAAAAATACCAAGACAGTGGAACATTCCATTGTTAGATGGGTTCAGCCAAACCCTATCAGTGACCCCAGCAGTAGTCTCTGTGTGCAGACTCTGCCTGGAGGACGAGAGGCTAGAGACCAACACAAGGTTTGATGACAGAAAACTGAGGAAATTCCCATTTGGATTTTGCAGTTCTCTGTTTTCTCCATGAAGTGGGAGAGTAAGGTAATCTGCTATGGGAAAAGGTTCTTAAGGACCACGTACAAGATAAACTATAATTGTGGAGAAAGGATGAGATATCTAGCTAGGAAACAAAGTAGGAATGCTAAGCAGTGTGGAGGGTCTGGATAAGATTTGTGATTATGAATATACAGTGCCACAGAGACTATAACAGTGTCTGGCAGCAATGAGAAAATAACTTAAGCTGCCTGAGGCCCAGGCAAGGGTGGGAGACAGGGCATTGGCAGTTGTCCTGGGTAGTTCAGTTGATGCCTACGGTCTGTGGCCTGGGAGCTGTTGGTAGTTGGGGCTGGAAGGCTGGATGTTGAATTCTACCCTAGTTTCAAAGCACTTCAGAGTCTCCTGTTCACTGATGCTGTGGTTTCTGATTCTCTCTCTTCCTGGCCTCTTCCCTCTCCAGAGCATCCACATCATCTGATTCCTACGGATAGTCCTTTCCTAGTCAGCTCCCTGACCCTTATTGGACAGTATCTCATCTACCCACCTTCTTTGTAGATAGGATCTGTGACTTTTCCCTTCCCTACATTCATTCCAGAATGCCTAGTGCAGGGTTGAATACACAAGAGAGGTTTGCAAATGATTTTTTGCAATGATAAGAACCCAAATGCCCTGTTTTATTACTTCCCAAATGACCAGACAAGACCAAGTGCATGCTTTTTTGGAAGAAAATGCTAAATGGGCCACAGAGCAGGTCATGAACGAGCCTTCTAATTGGATGCCAATGATGTAATGGCACTCATTGCAGACACAGGTCTGGCTGTTATTCACACTGCTTGCATATATAATTTTTGTTTCACAATTGCAAGAATATTCTTCAGAAAATGCCACCTTTCTCAGGTGATTTGTGTTTTCAGTCTTTGGCACTTTGCCATCTAACACTCCTTAAACATCCTAGTAGTGCTCAAAAATGTCTAGCCTTTTCTATTTCTTCTTCCTCCTTCTGAATTTCTAGCTATATTTGCAATGTGTGTGGGAACTGCTTTTCCCTAGAATCCACTGAAAAAGTCAGACATGGCCTCTTCCTTCATGAAACTTGTATTCCAGATGATACACAAAAAATCAAGTAAACAAAATGATCCCAGAAAGTGACGCATGCTCTGCAGAAAATCAAGACAGTAATGTCAAAGAGAGTGAAACTGGGCTACCATGGGTTAGAAAAAGATGACTAGCATGAAGTAGAAAGCTGAGCCACACACTTATCAAGAGGAAGAGTATTCCAGGTACAGAGAAATAGCAAATGCAAGACCCTGAGGTGGGGATGTTATTGGTGTGTTTCAGGAACAGCTAGTAGACAAGTAGGGCTTCCATGAAGTGAGCCAGGGAAGAATGAAAGGAAATTAAGAGTTTGACTTGTATTGCAAGTGGCACAGAAAGCCACTGGAGGGTTTTGAGCAAAGAAGTTAGGATACATTTTTTTTTAACATTTCCTTTAGCTTTTGTGTAGAGAGTAAAGTGCAGAGTTCTGTTACGGAAAACAGAAACCATGTTAGCCCATTTAAGTAGAAAGGGGGAATTTGGTGCTTCCAAAATTGTTGAAAGAATCAAAAGAACAGACTCTAGGTTGAATTTCCAAACCTATTTCCCAGAATAACACCACATATAATTGGCACCATTGGGAGAATCAGGAAGCCACTGCCTTAGTAACTGGCCCCAGGACCTCACCACCTCTGCTAAGTTCATCACAAATCTTGGCTCTAAGACCATGCTACCTCATTCTCCATCTACATAAGCTAGGTGGACACCCCATGACCTGCCTTTTGATGTCCACAAAACTAGGAACATTACCTTGGGATCTCTGTGACTGCTGATGCAGAAGAATCAAAAGCTTCTAGCACCATGCTCCCTAACAGAAAACAGAAATCACAGAAGCAGAAGTATGGACTCTCCTTCACTCCCCCTTCCAAATCACATACAAGTTTGTCTGCTTGGCAGAGGTTACATCATCTGTGGGATCCAGGCTGTTATGGGGCATGGGAAATATAGTCTTTAGCTTTCCAACCTCTATCATTTAGTAAGGTCTACTACAATTGGGGTTGGAATAGAGTGAAATGAGCTAATCTATGATATTTGCCGCAGGAGACAAGATCAGAAGTAGGGGAGCCAGTTAGAAGCTACTATAGTTGTCCATCCACATGAGAAATAATGATAACTGGACCAGAGTAAAAAGGTGAAGGTATAGAAAAGTGGTTGGATTTAACATTTTACTCTTAAGTAGGACTTGTTTATAAATTGAGGCAGGGTTGATGTTAAAAAGGTGTGAAAGAATAAAAATTAAAACTTCCAATCACCTCTACCCCAGCCACCCAGTTTTCTTCCTGAGCCCTCAAGCCTGATTCAGAGGCCCCTCTAATGTATATCACAACATCAGATTGTATTGGAATCCCTTGTTTCACTGTGTATATTTCTACTAAAATTTCACTTCCTCAGAAGCAGAACATGTGACTGGTTGTGCAGGGCACAGTGCCTGAACATGGTACAATGTCAATAAATATTTTTCCAAGAATGGTTGAAGGAGATGAGTGAAGTAGTGCCTAGAAACACACAAACTACCAAAACTGACAGAAGAGTAAATACAAAATCTGAATCAACTGTAGCAAGTAAAGAGATTGAATCAGTAATCAAAACATTCCAGCAAAGCAAAGCCCAGGACCAACTGGCATGATTGGACAATTCTACAAATTATCTAAAATATTAATACCAATCTTTCTCAAACTCTTCCAAAAAATAGAAAAGTACGGAGAACCTTCTAACTCATTCATAAGGTCAGCATTACTCTGATATCAAAGCCAGACAAGAAAAGAAAAATACAGGCCAATATCTTTTATGAGTATAAATGCAAAAATCTTCAACAAAATACTAGCAAACTGAATCCAGCAGCATTTTAAGAGGAGTATATATTATGACTAAATGGAATTTATCCCAAGAAGCCAAAAGTACTTCAATATATGAAAATCAATCAATGCAATAGAGTGCACTGATAGAATGAAGGTGGGAATAAACAGGTGATCATCTCAATTTATGCAAAAAATTGATTTTACAAAAGCCAACACCCTTTCATGATAAAAAAAAAAAAAACACTCAACATACCTGGAAATAGAAGGGAAGAAATTCCTCACAAAATAAGAGACATTTATGAAAATTCCACAACTAACATCATATAAATGGTGAAAGCTGAAAGGTTTCTCCCTAAGGTTAAGACGATGATGCTGTCTTTTGCCATTTATATTCAGCATCATACTACAAGTTCTAGCCAGACAAATTAGATATGAAAAAAAGAAAAAGGCATCCAAGTAGGAAAGGAAAAAGTAAAACACTCTATTCAGAGCTGGAATGATCCTATATAGAGAATATCTCAAAGGATTCCCCAAAAAATATTTAATTGAATTGGGCAAATTTTCAGGATACAAGATAAACACAAAAAAATTAGTTATATTTCTGTATACAGTCATGTGCCACATAACAACATTTCAGTCAACAACAGACCGCATATAAAACCATGGTCCCATAAGATTATAATGGAAGCTAAAAAATTCCTATGGCCTAGTGAAGCCATAGCCATCATAACATTACTCACGTGTTTGTGGTGATGCTAGTGGAAACAAAGCTACTGCACTGTAAATCATATAAAAGTCTAGCACATACAATTACATACAGTACATAATACTTGATAATGACAATAAACAACTGTGTTACTGGTATATGTATTTACTAAACTATATTTTTATCAGTAATTTAGAGTGAAGTCCTTCTACCTATTAAAGAAGTTAACTATAAAACAGCCTCAGGTAGGTCCTTCAGTGGGTATTCTGGAAGAAGGCATTGTTATCATAGAAGATGGCAGCTCTATGTGTCTTATTGCCCCTGGAGACCTTCCAGTGGAACAAAATGTGGAGGTAAAAGACAGTGATATTGATGATCCTGGCTCTGTGTAGGCCTAGAGTAATGTGTGTTCTTGTGCCTTAGTTTTTAACAAAGAAGGTTAAAAACTAAAAACAAAAAAACTGAAATAGAGAAAAGCTGTAAAATGTGGATATAAAGAAAGAAAACATTTTTGTACATTTATACAATGTATTTGTATTTTGAGCTAAGTGTTATTACAAAACAGCGAAAAAGTTTAAAAGCTTATAAAGTAAAAAAAAGTTACAGTAAGCTAAGGTTAATTTATTATTGAAGAAAGAATTTTTATAAATTTAGTGCCGCATAAATGTACAGTGGTTATAAAGTCTACAGTAGTGTGCAATAATGTCCTATGCACACTACTGTATAGGACACAATCACTCTCCTTCACAGTCACCCGCCACTCACTCACTGATTCACCCAGAGTAAATGCCAATTCTGCAAGTTCCATTCATGGTAAATGCCCTATACAGATATACCATCTTTGCCTTTTATACTATATTTTTACTATATTTTTTCTATGTTTAGACATGTTGATATATACAAATATCTATCATTGTGTTACAATTGCCTACAGGATTCAGTACTGTAACAAGCCATACAGGTTTGTCTATGTTGTGTGAGTATGCTTTGATATTTGTGCAATGACTAAGTCGCCTAATGATGCATTTCTCAGAATGGATCCCCATAATTAAGTGACACATGAAGGTACTAGCAATGAACAATCCTAAAAGCAAGTTAAGAAAACAATTCCATTTACAATATCATCAAAAAGAATATAATACTTGGGAATAAACTTAACTAGTGTAGAAAAAGGCTGTTATACTGAAAACTATGCATTGATGAAAGAAATTAAAGAAGAAATTGATCTATGAAAAACATCCTGTGTTCATGGATTGGAAGATTCAATATTGTTAAAATGTACATATTACACAAAGTGATCTGCAGATTCAATGCTATTCACATCAAAATCCCAACGGCTTCCCCCCCGCCCAAGAAAAAAATCCTAAAATCCATATGGAACTAAAAAAGATCCAGAATAGCCAAAGCAGTCTTGAGAAGGAAAACAAAGCCAGAGACATCACACTTCTTGATTTAAAAATAAATTACAAAGCTAGGTAATCAAAACACCATGATATATGCACTTAAACATTTGTTAAAAGGGTAGATGTCACAGTAAGTGTTCTTATAACAAAAAACAAACAGAACAGAACAAAAAAAGAGGCAAAAGGAAACTTTTGGAGATGATGGGTATATCTACTGCTTTGATTGTGCTGATGGTTTCAAGGGTATGTGCATATGTATAAGCTCATCAAGTTGTACTTATTAAATATGTATGGGGTTTTGGAGATCACTTATACTTCAATAAAGCTGTTCTTAAAAATACACAATGAGATACTACTTTACTCACTAAGATAGCTATAATTTTAAAAAACTGTAAATGTCAAGTGTTGGGAAAGATACAAAGAAATTGGACCTTGATATATTACCGATGGGAATTTTAAATGGTGGAGTCTCTATGGGAAACACTCTGGTGGTTCTTCTGCAAGTTAAGCATAGAATTATCATTTGACCTAGCAATTCTACTCCTAGGTATATACCCAAGATAATTGAAAACAGATGTTATCACACGGTGTGTACACAATGAAGACATATACTTGAGTTTTCATGGTAACACTTTTCACAATATCCACAAGGTGGAAACTACACAAATGTCCATCTACCGATGAATACATAAACAAGATGGGGCATATCTATACAATGGAATATCATTCAGCCTTAAAAAGAAATGCAGTACTGATACATGCTACAATATGGATGAATATGGAAAACATTAAACTAAGTATATGAAGCTAGTCATGAAAGGCTACATATTGCATGATTCCTTTTATATGAAACATCCAGAATAGACAAACTCATAGAGACTGAAAGTAGTTTAGTGGTTGACAGGGCTGGGGGGGAAGCGGGTATGAGAAGTGACTGCTTAATGTGTAAAGGGTCTCCTTTGGGAGTGGTGAAAATGTCTTGAAGCTAAATGGAGGTGACAGTTGCACAACTCTGTGAAAACGCTAAAATACATTGAATTGTACACTTTAATACAGTGAGTTGTATGGTATGTCAATTATATCTCAATAAAGATGGTATTTTTAAGAGAAGAAAGAAAAAATGCATGGAGGGGTACTGTATCACCTTGAGTCCACCTATTTAGCAGCCTGGTGAATCTATACTAAGGGGCTCTTCTCACTCATTGCCAGTGTCGCTGGATGTGAAACCCTTTGGGTGGTCAGAAACTGAAATCCAACTCCAAGTGAGGGGCATGATATCTAACCTTACTCAAGCCAAGAAACACTTTGCTGGGCTGTATTTCTCCTCTTCTCTCTGGCAGGGTGGGGTGGTGTTTGGTCTCTTTAAGCACACTATACCTCACTATACCAAACTGGAAATGTAAAGAAATCCTGTATCTTGCCCTGTGCTCCATTGTGAACCAGCACCATGTCCACATCGATATCCGAGATGAAGTTGCTGACAGCAGGGTATAAACGCTGAAGCTGCTGCTGTAGAAATTTCCCTGACAGTGTGACTAGAAGGTAAAGGGAGTCATCATTTAGTTCAACATGGACTGAGAGAGCCTTGAGTGAAACTCTGTTTGAGATATTTAAATTGTACAGTACCAATAAAACACAAAGCCAAGTCAAATTATTAGAAATTCCAAGATAACACGACAAGGTGGTCCCACCTTGTTAGGGTTTTTGATGCCTCTACTGTATAAGCCAATAACTGTGCTCCATGTCCCCCAAAGAAAATCTATGCCAAGTGGTCCGCTGCTTTGTAAATTGCCACATCTAAATTAAGAAGGTGAATTAATGGCTTAAAAATGAATTGTGGTTCATTGAACTTAGTAGTTTGCATATTACTTGGGGTTCTCAACTCTTTTTATAGTCTAGTCTGTGTAGAAAAAGGCCTCTATTCAACTCCCAGGCTTTAGGAGCTTCAGGCTGGGGCAGACACATTTGGGACACGTCCCAGGCACTGACTCCCTCTGGCCTGCATTCTGCAACCTTTCTGCAACCATGTGCCTCTGCCCCAACCAGAATCACATAGCTTATCCCAGTAACTATGGGTAAGTCCGGCCTGCTCCAATGACCCACATTTTTGTTCTCTTCATGCCATTTGTCTTACTGATTGGCCAGAAAACAGCCACCTAACTCCAGAAGATTTCCCATTACTTGAGCATTGACCATGTGCTCAGCAATTGTTTTAGGTATTTTCCATGCATTAATTCATTTTACACCATAAGGAATTCCTACTACTATACCCCTTTGAGGTGAAGAAACTGAGGCACAGAGAAGTTAGGTAATTTGCTTAAGATCACACAGAAAGTGAGTGTCAGAGCTGGGATTCAAATCCAGACAGTTGGGCTTCAGAGCTCAAGCTCTGACCCCCATCATGTCTTCTCCACTCCTGGCTGGAAAATGGAAGGATAATAGTACCCAGATTACAGCACTATTGTCGTGATTGAATTATTATTATTGGTTTCTGGAGTAGGGTGGCCATTTTCTGAGCAGTGGGCTGGAATAGCGAGTACATTTTGCAAATTAGGTGTCTGGAACAAGCATTTAGTTTAATGAATCTAAGTGAACCTAAAGTGAAGTACTATATAAGGAGAGTCCTATAATGGTGCATTTCATTGGGAAGAAGCTGTCTCACTATATTTACATCTAATGGAACACAAGAAGGGTCATTTTGACTTTATTTCTAAAGCTGACTCCCAAGTAGCACCTTCAATTCAAAATAAAGCTTTTCTGGTCATAATAACTTGTGGAACAGTGTCACGCACTTGAATACGAGTGCACCCTGTTCTGAAAGCCCTTTGCCATACTTTAGTGGTGAAAGTGTTAGTAAACATCGCTTTGGTGGCTGTTTGTCCACTAGGGCATGTTGGCCCTTCACGCTCCACCTCAACTCATTAGGCATCATGTGGAAGAAATTTGTCTAGGGGAACGATTCACTATATAAGCAATGCTCTTATAAACATCAGGAACATGGGAGCTGACGGAAGGACTGCAGCGAGCTCCTGTCATCTTCTTTTACAGAAATTCATGCTGCCCAAATAAATGCTATACTCACTTCTGGTTTCTATGCTAGCCCACTCTGTAAATTCAAGGGATTAGATGAATGCAATATGCCCATATCCTGAAGAGCAAACTAGAGAATGGCTCAATTCTTAAAAGCCCCATAATCCTCAAGAACAAACCAAAGGCTTAAGGTAGTCAAGCTCAGAAGCTAAGAAATGAATCAAATAAATAGTTTAAACACCTTTCCCTTGGGCTTGGCTTTTCTAAAGGAGAGAAAAGGGCACCAGGGGAGCAAATGTGGCTCCTTGTTGATTAATTAAGAGCACTTAGGCAACATTCAGCAGAATCAATCATTTGTAGCCTGAGTTTTTTTCACTCAGACTTCTAAATTGTCAATTAGTCCCTAAAATTACTTATGTAATTTGTGCTTTTAGGATGTCAGGTGTTAAAATTACTTTTCAGTACAACCCACAGAAACCCTGACTGGGTTTATTCATTTATTTCTTGAATGAGGTAGGGATTCAGGGGAGAAATCATGGTGGACAAAAAGAGTTTGTTTTCAAAATGAGGAGAGATATGGAGAGAATGTAGCTACTGATGAGAGAAATGAAGCTCCCAGACTTTTAAGGGAAATACCATGCACACACAGGACTCCAATAAAAGGCGCCATGTGATCAGGACACAAATAGAGCCACCCAGTCAAAACCCTCACAGCTAGCTTTGGGGAAAAGGGTATCCGGTCTTGGGTTTAAAAGATAGATTTAATTTTGGCAGATGAAGGAGATAAACTGAATAACTGCCAAGTGGGGGTCACTCAGAGAAAAGCCAGTAGCCCCTATGCACTGGAGCTGGGTGGGCATGACAGGAAGGAGGAGCAGGAAGGAGCTAAAAGTGTAAGTTGGAATCAGAGTGGATTAAAGATAGGGTGAACACCAAATGGGCAAACCAATTAAAAGGCTATTACAAGAGTGCAAGACAGGGATGAAGGCCTGAGCTGGGGGTAGGAGCAGGGTGTGAGGAGGACGCAGTGGGGAGAAGCATCACAGAGATAGTCTCAAAGGTCAAATTGAAAAATTGGTGGTGATGCCACACAGTAAAGCCAAGATAAGCAGCAAGCATTCTCACTGTACCACCTCCTGAAGCCTTCTCCCCAGACGGGAGTCAATTATGATTATACTGCAAAGGAGTAAATGAGAGATTAGTATGGGAGGCCCCAGTTGACTGAGTCAAAGAGTAAAATGAACATGCAGTCACTTCAGAGGCCTATTTGACTATGGAAGGGATATGTAGTGCTGAGGCAGTGTGCCAGGTATGGCAGCAGCAGGCAGCACAGCTGGCAGTGCGCTCTCAAGTCAGCAACAGCACTGCTGCCCACACAACACTGACACACAGACAATGCTGCCATGCACACACAAGCCTTTGGAAAAAACCCCATTGGCACATGAGTGCTCCACTATGAGTAGAGTGGTTTCAGTGGCAACATTTGTATCTGCATTTTTATTCCTTGGGATTCTTCGAATTATAAAACTCAAGGCTAGACTGCACCTCAATTTTCAACTGGTCCAACCATTAGAAGCCTTTCTATAATGTTCCCACAAAATGGTAATGTAGTCTGTCCTGGAATATCTCCAGGAATGGGGAACGCATTCCATCTTTGGCTAGCCTTGCTATTGCTTCTCTTTTGTCCACTCTTCCCTAGCAATTACTGTGTCAGTAACTACTAAAGGCGCTTTGCCAACTTGATTGCACTTAATCCCCACAATGTCAAATTTTACAGATGAGGAAACTCAGGATCAAGGAGAGAAAGTGACTTGTCACACAGCTGATGAGTGGCAGAGCTGGGATTTGAGCTGCTAAATTTGTCTGACTCTGGTGCTTCCTCCATTAGAAGTAAATCTAAGCCAATCTGTCTCCTTATAAATCCCACCCACTGCTATAGTTACAGCATTTCTTCCAGGGAAGAGGATGCCCTCTTTGAGGTGCAATTAGGGACACAAATCTTGATCCCTTTCATCGCCTAAACACTTGAGAAACACTGACAAGACTATCAAAATGAAAGGCAAAAAAGGCCACATAGCAACACTTTCAGAAGGGTGTCCTATTCCTGACTCCTCAGTGTGGCTCTCAGGCTTCTGCTGTCCCAGGGGTCACCGATGAGCCTTCTAACCAATAAATATGATGGCCATTTCCAAGTCTTCATTTTTCATGAGCTCCAGCTTCTGAAAAATTTATTTTCATTTCTGGGATGCTTCATTCAACAAATGTCTTTTGAGTGCCTACAATAACCCAGACTCTGGACTGTGTTCTAGGCAGGCACAAGATGAACGAGAAATAGTCTCTGGGCTAAAGGAGTGCCCAGTCAGTCTGTCGTGGAAGAGAGGTGAAAGGCAGTAATGACAATACAAGAGTAAAATGCTGTTCTACAGGACTGTTGAAGTCTCCCTTGTAGCATGAAGAAGAGGTCGCTATCTTTGCTTGGCCATTTGGGAGAAAAGCTTCATCACAGCTGTGCTGGGCCTTAAAGGATGAGTAGAAATGTGCTGGGCAGGGAAAGTGGCGATCATGTATACAAATTCCTATATAACATCATCACTTGATGCCTAACATCAAAGCAAACTTAAAATGTTCAAAATAAAATTATTGGCTATTCATGCACTTTAACTTCTTCCTCCGAGAGTCTTGCCCAACTCAATAAATGGCAAATCAGTTACCCCACCTAGTCAGGCCAAAACTCTCGGAATCCTTTGTAACTTGTCTCTTTCTTTCATATTCTCTGTCTGATCTGTCAGAAAATCCTTTCAACTCTGCCTTGAAAAGATATCCAGAATCTGACCACATCTCACATCTTCCTCTGCTACCACCCTGGTCTGCTGAGCCCATCATCTGTCACCTGGGTTATTGCAGCAGCTTCCCAACTGCTCTCTGTGCTTCTGCCCTACCCCCACCCCGGGAACCTATTCTCCAATCGGCAAAAAGCATGATCCCACTGTCATGATATAAATATGCTCATGTCATTCCTGTGTCCAAATCTGCCACCAGCTTCCTATCTTACTCTGTGTAAAAGTCAAAGTTCTTACCATGGTTTACAAGTCACTACATGATCTAGCCCCCGTTTATACTTTGGCCTCACCTCCTATTTCTTTTCTTCTTCACTCACTGTGTTCCAGCCTCACTGGCCTCCTTATCATTCTTTGCATACACCAAAAAACTTCAGGCATTTCCCCTTGTTGTCCACTCTCCTGGAATCATTTTCCCCTAAATGTCTATACGGCTTTACACCCTCTCTTCTTTAAGGTCTCTGCTCAAATGTCTGCCTTCGCAATGAGTCCTTCCTTGACCACCTTATTTAAAATAATATCTTTGCCCTCCAATCATTGCCACCTCATTTGCCCAGCATTCTCTCCCCTCCTTCCCTGATTTGCTTTTCTTTGTTGCGCTTATCATCATCTAATAAACTAGATACTTTATTCATTTCAATTCTGTGTAATATGCCTCCTGTTCCTATATAATATAAGCTCCACTCTATCAAGGATTTCTTTTACTGTTTTTTTTCTACTTTTATATCCTTGTTCTCAGAGTAGTACCTGGCACATAGAAGGTACTCAGTGAACAGCTAATCAATGAATGAGTGATGACTTTCTGAATATGGGGGTGGGGAAATAGAAGGAAATGCTATAGATGTCTTATAGGTCCCAACCAGGTCCCAACTGAATATCAGTCCACAGAGACTGAGAACACACCAAAAGGAGCATATTTGCAGAGTACTAGGAGAAGACTGGGATATTTTGGATTCAAGCTACCTGTGAAACATGCAGAAAGAGTTGTACATGGGACTTTAGAATAATGGTACAGGCGCTGAGATGAGTGCCAGAGTCTATTTATCAAGTTAGGCTAAGCTTTGCTGAAATGATAACTAAGTCCCTAAATCTTAGCAACTTAGCATATCAAAGCTTGATTTCCAGGTCACACATGGTCAGATGCAGGTCACATCCTCTATCGGAAGACTCAGGGTTTAGGTTCTCTCCATATTTGATATTCCCACTTCAACATATGGCTTTCAGGGTCACCAGGGCAAAGAAAGAGAGAGCTTAAGGATAGTAAACTGACTCTCAAATGCTTCATCCTGGCAATAGTCTGTGCCACTTATGTTTGCATTTCATTGTCTAAAACCAGTTACATGGCCCCAACTAACTGAAAGGGGCCTGCAGATTGAAGTGAGTACTACTGAATCTGCCTCAGAGATCGTGCAGAAAAGCACGGTTTTGAGCAATTTGGAGAAGTACAAGGGACTAGAGCTGCTGAAAGATTCAATGCCTTATTATGAATTATCGCTGTTACCACAAATGTAGAGTATACTGATGTCAAAAGACTATCTAAAAGAAAATCCTCTGGTCACGTAGAACTTGTGCACTGAGGGAGGAGGAGAGAGCACACGGCTAAAGATACAAGAGTACATTAATTAGGGGCTAAGGGGGGTTGTGTAACCCAAAATGATTTGAGGACAGGTGCAAGACTAGCAGGGTGTATTAGTCAGTTCTCACACTGTTAATACATACCCGAGACTGGGTAATTTATAAAGGAAAGAGGTTTGTTTAATTGACTCACAGTTCAGCATGGCTGAGGAGGCCTCGAGAAACTTACAATGACAGCTGAAGGGGAAGCAAGCACATCCTTCTTCACGTGGCGACAGCAAGGAGAAGTGCCAAACAAAAGAGGGAAAAGCCCCTTATAAAGCCATCTGATCTCATGAGAACTCATTCACCATCATGAGAACAGCATGAGGGTAACCGCCCCCATGATTCAATTACCTCCTACCAGGTTCCTCCCACGACACGTGGGGATTATGGGAACTACAATTCAAGATGAGATTTGGGTGGAGACACAGCCAAACTATATCACAGGGGTAGGGGAGTCACATAAGAAAGCAGCCTTTCTCACCAGGGTACCACATGTGGCCACTCTGGCTGTGCCCTCCACAACTCCAGGAGATATCCGTTCATGATTTGTACAGGATCAATGTTTCTCACCCCTTGGGAACAAGGGCAGGGATGCACAGAAGTTAGCCATCACCATCCTCACTGAGGGGCAGAGTAGCTGATGGCAGCAATTACCCCAGTGTAGAAATAAAGGTCTATCCATTTGTGCACTAAAACTTCCTCCTTCAAAAAGGTCTCTGCTCCTTGTGCTTATCCCCCTCTGTTTCAGTGAGCTTCTGAATAAGGTGTTTTGCTGTTGTTGTTGGATTCAGAGAAACAATTATTTAATAGATAAACGGAAAGGTTTGTTCCACAGTTAGACCAGGGGAGCTGAGGCCCTCTAGTGGCTCTATCTGGTAGTGACCGCAGCCTTTCCAGATGGAGAAAGGAGAAATCTGACTGGATAACGGAGATGAGGTCCCAAAGCTAGGAAGTTGTGATGGAAAGAGAGTCCCTTTTGTCTGGATTGTCCCATTAACAAGTAGGCATTATTATCACCCCCATATTCCAGATGATAGAGCTGAGCTTCAGAGGCTGAGACACATGCCTAGGTATAATAGCTGCTGACAGAGCTCCAATCTAGATCTTCAAGTTCATAATCAAATGCCCTTTTAATACACTACGATACAACCTGTCCTTGGGAGAAAAACTCTAGAGTTAGTGGAGTATTCTCACTGCTCCTGCTCTTTCATAGTTAGCGAGGGAGATGCTTTTAGAAGATGCTATACCTAATACAGTGCCCGTTTCTGCAGGCTTCGGGGAGAGAGGGAGCCGTGACCTACATAAAATGTGAATTCCGAGAACAAGTGAAGAGAAAATGTGGAAACTCAGAATCAAAAATTCAGCACCCCCTCCCTTTGTGACAGTTATCAAAATTGTGGGTCACATACTGCATGCTATAAGTGAAGGTAGGTCTGTGTCTTCACTGTCAGATAGCATTCTGATTGATTTAAGGTTAGGCAATAGAGAAGGCTTTCCTGCCCTCCCACTCTACTCTCTTGGAAAAAGGGATTTCTGTGGTAGTGGTGGTGGTGGTGGTGGAAGAGCCCTTAAGGGTACATAAAAATGCTTGTCCTTCAAGTAGAATAAATGAATGAAGGATTTTGAGCCAAACACAGGAGCTCTGATACAACTTCCCACATGGAGCAGAATTTCCTCTATTCTACCCATGACAGGAGGCCAGTCATTCAGTCTTTGTATAAACAGCTCTAGTAACAAATAATGAGCCCACACCCTCAAAAGACAGCCTATTTTATTTTTAGCTCAGTGTATTATAATATAAACCCCTGCGGGAATGTTACTGTGCTCCAGCATGAGATAGCCCAAGGAGCAATTGCATATAGTGAAGCCCAAGTGTAGCAAGACACCCTGAGAACCACGGAACTGTTCATTTTGTACATTTTTCCTTAGAAATAGTGAATGATGGGGGCAGGGGAAGCAAAAGGGAACTTTTCTACAAAGATTCACTTTTATTCTGGTTTCTCTTAGGAAGCCACTTATAAGCACATTTCTCCAGCCTTAGACCTCAGCAGCAACTAGCATTTCACACCCATGGAAAATATTTGCCTCTTTGATAGCCCATGAGATGACGGACACACACCGATAGAACAATGGCCTTCCAAGCATGACAGCTAGGGAGGGCTCATAGATGTCAGGTTGTTCTAACAAGTGCCTTTTTCAGCATGGAAAAAAATGAGTAAAAGCATTGTAAAGTCCAGGGTCTAACTTCCATCCCCTAGTCTCAGTCTCTCCTGTTCTTGCTCTAGGTCATGAACTCATTATTTTTAATTGGACCAGTCATATAGGCTTCTTTGTTTCTGGCTTTCTTTACTTTCACTATGACGTGTCTAGGAGTAGATTTCTTTTTATTGATCTTGCCTATGATTTATTGGGCTTTTTGAATCTGTGAACTCAAATTTACAGCTGTCATCTTCAAATGGGACTTCAATTAAACATATGGCAGACCTTCTCACTCTACTAATTGAGTCTCTCATCCTCCCTTTTTTATTTTTCCAAATAATTTGTTTCTCCAGACAGAACTCTGGGCAATTTCTTATAACCTATCTTCCAATTCAATAATTCTCTTTTTAGTTGTGTTTACCCTTCTCTTAAACCCATCCGTTAAATTCTCAAGTTTCATTGTTATAGTCTGTAGTATAACTAAACTAGTTATAGTTTAGTTTTTTGCCTTGATTTCTTTCAAAATAGCTCTATTAGTCTTTATGATTTTCTGTTCCTTACAGACATTTTCAAACTTATTTTTAATTTTTTGGAATAGAGTGAACCATAGTTATTGTAGTCTTTGTCACGTAATTCTGATACATGAAGTCTTTGAGAGTTTGTTTTTGTTGTCTACTGGCTGTCATGGTCTATGTTTTTCCTTTTATGCCAAGTTATCTTTGATTATACGTTGACATATTTTTGAAAAATTATTGTACAAATGATTCTAGGCCCAATATGATAATACCTTCCAGCAGAGTCTTTTCATTTGCTGGGGTATTTTCAAATGCCTGAGGATACTACTTGTCCAAGGCCACTTTAATCCAAGATCAGGGCTTTAGGTTCCTTGGACTGCCCACATGATGAGTATCTGGGTTTACAAGACCACACAAGGGCTGGTTACTTATAGGTCACCGTTAACCCAAAGAGGTAGCCACTCAGGGTCTCAGCTGAGAGTGATAAGAATGCTAATCAAATCCGCTACTTCCTTAGGCCTTGAGCTTTCACTTTTTTCCTTATGATGCCACCAAAACTGCAGCTCAATTTCACAACTCTCTTCCAGTTTCAGTAGAAGCCATCAGGACAAAAGAGGATTCTAGTGCTGGGCTTTCCTCCCTGGGTTCTTGTCTTCCTCTGGATTTTAGCCTCAGTATCTCTCAGTTCTTTATGACAATTATTTCTTTCTACATTCAGCCAGTTTGTTTCATTGTCCTCACTGGAACAGCTAGTCCAAGCTACCTAGCTGGCCATTACCAGAAGGAGATGTGTGCTCTTCTTGCCCCCAGTCCCTCTTCCTCCCAGTTTTTCCTTCAGTGCCAAGGTGCCACTCTGATTGTGTCATTCCCTTGCACAAATCCTTCAGAAGATTACTGTTGACTCTAACATAAAATACGATTTTTTATTTTAGAAAATTAGGACCCAGATTCTTTCTCTTGCCTCATTCATTACACAAGAATTTATTGTGTATTGAGTGTGTGTTGCTTACAAAGTCAGGTTCTGCCTAATCTCTCACCTCTGACCTATCTCACCTGTTGTCTCACCTCCAAACTTACTCTATCCTTCAGCCAAACTGGAATATTCACTGTCGTGTGCAGAGCTGGGTCAGAACACAGATGGGCTAACTTCCAGATGAGTGTTCTTTGCCCTACACCATTATCCCATATTCAGGTTTAAGCTTATTCAATCTAGATCTTTATGGATATTATAATAAATTAACTAGACAAATGCTCAATAAGTACAAATTATAATGGCGTTTTTGTATTTCTTGTTGTATTTTGGCTATCCTTTTCTTGTGAGTCAGAAATTTCAATGAAGCATTACCTCCAGGGAGACCCGCAGTAGGGGAGGGCCTTCTGGGATGTAAGTTCTGGAAGAGAATTCATCGTTGCCATCAACTTTTTGTCAATCTGCATAGTCACAAGGGTACCTAAGAACAAAATTTCAGGCTTCAGGCTTGTTTTCCCTGACAAATGAGGGACCAGACCAATTGCCTGTGGAATTTGATTCCTCAGTGCTGGGAACATCCCACATTCAAACAGATCTACTCCCACCTGCTGGTGGCTGCTAGAACTTCCAGTCAGAGCTGACTTAGACTGAAAACACACTCTTCTCGAAGTAAGCAGACCTGGAAATATGGTTTTTAGTTTTGGCCTCTACTACTGTGTGACCTTGGGCCAATCCCTTTTTCTTCTCTGGGCTTCAGTTTCCCTACATTACAGCCGAGGTGGCTGGAAAAAATGCCCCGGAATGGCCCTAACATTTTTGGCAAACAAGGGTTTTCTCTACCAGGACGTCTGTGTGACCAGAGGTGATGGGACAGGACTGATAGCAGTAGAGGTGGGTTTAATCTGCTCGCATATGTGATCCTCACAAATGGGTCCCATCATCCTTTTTTCTTACTGCAATGGCCAGGGAAAGAGGGGAGACGGGAAAGAAAGGTGTGAGGGTGTTCTGCTCATTAAAAGGCGGCAGGAAACTATGAGAGACATTTTTCATAAAAGTACGGTTCCAAAATGATTTTAAAGGGGGAGTGGTAAAAGAGTTAAGCCCTCAGCTGTGCAAAACTGCTTGGCCTACCAGGTAAGTCATGCTTTGCTGGGCACAAGCAATCTCAACTCATTTCATCAAATACTGAGGGGAAAAAAAGGCGGAGATGTTGTGTTTCTCAGTGAATGTTCTAGTTAACCAAAAGTAAACCTGAAATCCATTTTGATTTCAACTCTTCTCAATAGTGTGATGTGGGAGGTGGCATGCTGGTGAACATGGCAGCCCTATTTGTTGATTACCCATTTGCCCTATGGGCTCTGGTGAGGCCACTTTCTAAGCTTTCTGAACTTGCTTTGTCATGGGATAGGAAGGACATAGGAAATTGGGTGGAGGCATTTCTTATCCTCCACGATTTTTCTGTCCCATAGGGGCAGTGTCTGAGGTAGTGGAAAGAATAAGAGCCCTCTAGTCAAGATGTCAGCCTTTTCCATATGATGGGGTCAGAACCCAGGAACATTGGCATACCCTGGTCTCCAGTGCCTAACTCCCTTGAACACCCCAAACACTGACCTTGGCCTTTTTTTCCCCTTCTATGGTGTCAGCCCTGAACCATCATTCTGCATCCCCTGGCTGATGAGACACAACCACATCTCAGAGAGACTCCAGTTGGTGAGCCCTTCCGGTTCCCTGAGTCTTTTTCCTGAGTACCCAAAGTTGGGGTGAAGAGCACTCTAGGAAATTTAGGTCTTCAGCAACTTTTGGGCTCCTGTAGCCCAATGTCCACCCTGATGGAGGAGCGAGCAGTCCTGCTGTGGCCGGAGCCCTGTAACAAAACCCACTAGCATCCTCCTTGACCTCATCCAGAGACAAGGCACGCGGGGTTACTGGAGGCTCAACAGTACGGAGTAACCAGCCGTTGGGTACCTCCTGATGCCCCAAATTGTCCAAGTCTTTCAGAATGCAGATTCAGCCATGGCAGTCAAATTACCACACTCCCTTCACCATCAAATACAACTCTCGGGCACAGGCCCTTTCTTCCAAGAAAAACACACATTTCACATTTTGCAAAGAAGAGACAAGACCCAGTGCCCCTTGAGGCGGATTCCCGGCCCAGCCCCCAAGAAGCCAGCCCTCCTCCCCCTCCCCCAGCCCGGCCCCGCCCTGTCTGTGTCTGGAGATGGCCGGGGGATGACTGCAGAAGCCTGAAGGGGCGGGGGCCGGGCGGCGCGCAGGCTGCGGGCGGAAGCAGGAGCGCGCGCCTTTTTGTGCGGCTCCTGGCACCTGTCCGATTGGCTGGGCCTGCGCTGCCGTCGGAGTGGGCGGAGCCAGCAGCGAGCTGGGATCTGTGCCCAGTCGCAGCCAGGAGCGGCCGCAGACGGAGCGCACCTCGCAGCTGCCGGGCGGGCCCTGGGGGGAGCTGCGTCCAGCAGAGCTGCTGGGTGGTTGCTCCTCCCGGGCTCTCATCTCCGATATTCGGGCCGACCCCCGCACCCCCTACTTCCCTTGCCTTCGCTGCGCTCTCCTTAGAGGCGACTCTTTGGGGAAGGGCCAGCAAGCCCGCCTTTCCGGGCCCCAGTTGTGACCCACTCTCCCACTCCCACTCCACCTCTGTTCCTTTTCGCGGCCCTGTCTCCCGCGCCCTCAGGCGCCCAGAACGCCCCGGCCATGGGCATCCGAGGCATGCTGCGAGCCGCAGTGATCCTGCTGCTCATCAGGACCTGGCTCGCGGAGGGCAACTACCCCAGTCCCATCCCGAAATTCCACTTCGAGTTCTCCTCTGCTGTGCCCGAAGTCGTCCTGAACCTCTTCAACTGGTAAGCGGGCACCGCCAGGCTAGGCACGGCGGGGGCGGGAATGGAGACGGGCAGACGACCTCTGGCCTCTTGGACGGAGCGGGCCGTGGGGGACTCGGACCCGGGCTCGCTGAGCCCTGGCGCCCGGGTCCTGCCTGTTGGCCGCTAGAAGGGGTGAGGTGGGAGTGCGGTGTTGAAATGGAGCCCTGTGCTTCCGCCCACCTGTTACTGCGGAGCTTCACTGAGCCCTGCGTGTGCCTAAACCGCAGCCCGAGGGGTGGGGGCGGGGGTTGCCCTCGTCCCAGGATCTGTCCATCCATCCCCAAGGATTTAAGGTTCCCGGCAGCTTTCCCCAGCTTTGGCACCTGTGGGGTTGGGGAGGAGGGTACAGGATGATGGGCAATTCACAAAACAGAGAGAGACACCTGTTTGAGTGTACATTTTAGTCCATCTCCTGAGGCACGCGCGCGTGCATGCATGTGTTGAGGGGGTGAGGGACTCTTTCCAATGCGGCAGATAGAAATGATTAACTCAAACCCATCGGAGCTGCGATCGTGTCTGAATAACCACGAACCGTGTGGTCTGGGATGGGTGTGCTTTTGTACTTAGTCGTGTGAAAATATTTGAAGACTCCGGTTTTTTTCTCTTTTTGATTTCAAGTTTGTTTGGGTGTGCGAATATCTGAAGCCTTTACATGTAAATCACACAGAAATGTGTATTTGGGGTGGCCACAGATCCTGAGCGTTGGCACATGGGTAATGTGTGCTTGGAAACAGGTGGGAATGCATTGCTTTAATTTGGGAATAATTCATGTGCACATTTTGGAATGTTGCAAAATGAAATTTTTGATTAAAGATGATTAGGAATAATTTTAACAATGTTTAAATGGCAAGCCAGAAATTAACATGTACTCATAAAGGGGTGGGGGGGGGGGGGGCTGTTAGTTTGGCAAGGTTCCAGCAGACAGCCCTGCAGTGCCCTCAACCCAACATACCATACTGCGCCAGTGAACATGCACACATGCGCGTGCGCACGCACGCAAACACACACACACACACACACACACACATATTTGCAGGGGCTGACGTTCCCTGGGCAATGCGTCAAAGATTTGAAGAGTCACAGTGATGCCGGGGCCTGTTCTGATTCACAAGCCCTGTTGGGGAAGGAGCCCTGTTGAAGGTCTAGGTGAATTGGGTGAGATGTGTCAGAGATCTCTGGAAAGGCCAGCTCTCCCTCCGCAGAGCTGGGCTGGGTCCACTTACCTATGCTCACCCAAGACACCTCCAGGGTGGAAGCACATGCTCAGCAAGAGATATACCTGCTCCCAGAATAGATGTCTTTCCCAGGAGAGCTCTGAGCCCCAAGAATCTGAAATGGTTTGGTTGGATGAGGGTCGTAAATCTCAGCTACACCAGAAAGACTCTCTCTGTGTGTCTTATGCCATATGCCAAGTCTGGAAAACAGAGGTGTGCAGAAACAAGGTTGACATAAAAGTGACTAAAAAATGCCCAGCCCTAGCCCAGGTAAGGGAAAATGAAACTTTGAGCTCATCTTACGAGGGCACTGAGAGCAAAAGATGACTTTTCCTGGGGCAATCAGGTGCCCCTGGAAGGAGGACCCCCACCAACCTAGAAAACAGCGTCGAGGCTGATTGCAAGATGGGGCTCTTGAAGGAGTTGAAGTAATGCATTTTTCTGAGGGCTTTCATCTGCCCACTCTTCTTCGTCTCCCCTTCTCCTACCACCTCCTCTCCTCAACCCCCACAAGTCCTGCCTGGTAACAGGGATCCAGTCTCTGAGCCCCACCCTCTGGATTAAAGCTGGGAAGGTTGGGGGGGGGGGGCAGGAAAGAGGAGTCTGCGTCACCGCTGCGCTTCTGGCTGACTCACCATGGGGAGGGAGAGGAGCAGGGAGAGAGAGTGTGTACACGTATGACTGGACATGTCTGCGTATGTGCTGGAGAAGAGAAGGCCCTAGCAAGGCAACCACTGGCAAGTGGGCCCCAAGTCGACCGGCATTTACTTATGACTTCTCTGTTTCAGCAAAAATTGTGCAAATGAAGCTGTGGTTCAAAAGATTTTGGACAGGGTGCTGTCAAGATACGATGTCCGCCTGAGACCGAATTTTGGAGGTAAGGCATATCCAGACACTAGAGAACTTGGGTTAGGTGTCCTAGAGCTGAGACACAGCAAGCCAGCCGTGCCCTGTAAGCTGACCAGTGGTATCCTGCGGGCTCTACACGTGTGCCTCTCCAGATCCCACCGTCCTGACTCTGCAGAGACCAGCAAGGAAGCACCCCCAGGCCTTCTGCACCCTGTAATATCTCTCACTTCTCTGCTTTCAGATGCATGAGAGCCTTCTACCTCCTCCACACTCCCCTTACGATGGTGTGGCTGGCAAAGAGCTAAGCACAGAAATGGGTGTACAGGATGCAGCGCGCTGTGTTTCTCTGGCTAGAGTTTTCTGCTCCAGCTCCTGGGAGGACACATATTCTTCTACTTGAGCACATTCTTCACACCCTGGGCACTTGTCCCATTCAGCCAGTTCAAAACTGAGAGCACGGTCTTTTCTGTCTAGTGTACTTAACCCACCCAGGCCCTGGGCACTTCCACCTCAGCTCCCTCATTCTCAGTTTCTATAAGACACCGCAGTCAGTGTGGTCTTTATAAACCCAGCCGGATCACCTCAGGAACTTTTAATGGTTTTATCTAACTGCCAGATAAAATCCAAACTCCTCAGCCTGGTACTCAGATCTCTGGTGCTGAGATTAGAAATGACAAAGAAACTGACACACAAACCCCCAGGAAAATCAGACATCAGTTCCTCCCCCATTTTTGTAATTAGCCTCCCATTTAAAAAGGGCGACTAGCCTGGACCACACAGCTTTAAGTGACAGGCAACCTACCCTGAACCCGGCATAGCAAACGCAGCATTCTCTAGCCCAGGGGACACCTAGGAAACCTAGATCAAGGACAAACAAAAGAAACAGTCCATTAAAAAGAGGTTAGTTACATTCCAGCTCAAAGGAAGCTCCCACTCCAAAGGGTTAATGAAAGCTAATGATCTGCATTTATGCATGTGAATAGAGGTCTTCCAAATACACTCTGTTTCCACCCTAAGAAAACACAGCTGAGAGGATTCGGCCTTTGCGGTAGACCAGTTTGGCCTGGGGAGCGCCACCTTGAAAAGCAAGGTGGTAGCCCTGGGCCCTAAGCTTTGGAGGTGGGACCCTGAACTGGTGCTTCCCCTTAGCTCCCTTGCTCCCTCCGAAGTGTGAGAGCAGAAGGCACAGCCCAAGGGATTAAAGCTGAGAGCATACTGAGAAGCTACGGTAGAAAGGCCAGAAGGCAGGCTCTTTCATTGCAAAACAGCGGCGCGTCTTCTGGGTGGGTCACCAAGGGCTAAAGGTCTGGCCATATGGGAATCCAGGTGTTAGAGTACAGGCAGCACGTCCTTGTATGGCAGCGACTTTGGAGTCTTTTGGATCAGTTGCACCAAGCACCGATGGGTGACCTGGGAGTAGCTACCTCGTTTTTTTGTCTTGCCTTTCTCACGTTTCTCAGCAGAGACTGACCAACAACCATCTGAGTACACCAATCACATTCTCCCCACTGTTTCAGGGCCAGGTCGACATCTCTGCAGGCAGCCAGGACCAGGGGGAGGGAGCAGGGACAAGAATCAATCTCTGGGGAGGGTTACCCTAAGCTTTGTGGATGTGCAGACCTGCAGCGTGTGAGAAAAGCTGGATCCCTGGCTTGATTTAGCCAAACAGATGAAGGTAGGAAGGCAAGGACAACTCAGGACCTTCTAGCATTTAAACAGAAGGGGGCACCACAGGCTCCAGGTCTGAGGCTGTTGCATGGTGGGTGTGGGAAGAGAGACCAGTTGATGGGATAGCTAGGCCAAGGCGGTCAGCGCCTGGGGACTCCAGGACTCCCCCACTAGACACAGAGTCAAATGCCCCTCTGTGTCAGAGGTGGAGTAGAGTTTCAGGGCATACCTCCCCTCACTTCCCCACACATACTCCACATGCAGAGGCCTCACTTAACTGTGGTCCAGTTCAAACAGGAGCCTTATTCCTTCCTTGCATATGGGGGACAGTGAGAAGAGGAGGAGGATGAAAAGGAGGAGGAGGATCCAGAGAAAATTAACAAAGCCAATTCCTTCCTGGCAAGAGAACTGGGGCACTCTGCATTGTGGCAAAAGGCCACCCTTGAGGGCTTCACCTAGCTTAGCACCTGGCATCATTTAGGCACCCGATATTGTGAAGGAATGAAGGAGATATTTTCATTCTTTCATTCATTTGCTAGATAGGAAGTAGAGTTGAGGCAGGAAAGGTTCCAGGAGAAAGGGAGGTGATTACCCCCACCACTTTCCCTGCCTTCCTGAGGGGGCAGGGTGGGACAGTGATGGGCTGGGGCCACCATCCTAGACATGGTATTTGGACTCCTTATCAGGACGTTTCTCATCCCCTCCCCACCCCCGTTATCTGTTTAGGGATATGGGATTCCTCATCTAAATTCTCATCCTGACCACTACTAGCACAAAAGGTTCCCCTTTAAGGGGATAAATTAGAAGGATGTCCCCTTCCTCTGAGCTGCATCCCTGTGCCAGGACTCATGGCTCGGTGAGGGGAATGTGAACTGCATTTCAGCTCCTACTTTCCCTTCAACTAGGAGTCCTTGGACAGGTTTCTGGCCCAGCCCTTCGGGGTCGCCAGCATTCCACCACGAGGAAAGGAGTTGCCTGAATCATGCGGAATGGTCTAGAGAAGTCTAACACTGAGGTGTAGCTGGCTGGCCCCTCTGGAGCTCGTTGCCTGCCTAACACAGCTTCCCTTCTCTAAAGGCATGTGGGGAGCCCGAAAGGCAGTCATCGAGAACTGTGTTTCTCGGAACTCCTGTCACCACATAACACTTTTCTGGGGCTTGTTCACAACAGGCCTGGATGCTGGAATCTGGGCTGTACCCTAACACAGAGGCTCATTTACTTCACGGCTGCCATTCAGATGCTTATTCCCAATAGAGCTTTCCTTTGTGAAGCTTTGGGCTTGGAATAACACATTTCTCTCTTTGCAGCTCAGCTTCTGGGCAATCAGCCTGCAGTAAAACCAGCAGGCTGAATTGCAGGCGTCATGCATGTTTCCCTAGCAGCAGTGTGATGTCATACATGGAGACTAAGGGCTTTGCTGTGGGACTGGCTGTAGAAAGCTTAGAGCTGAGGAGCGAGCAATAAAATTGTATTTGCCCACAGTGCCTTACAGTGTACCACATATTTTCACATCCGTGAACACATTTGAGTCCTGCAAGTGGACGGCGCCAACACCTGGGTGTAAAAAAAAAGCAAGGAGGCAGAAGTATACTAACACAAACATCCACACACTGTCACACTCACACATTAACACACAATTACCCTCTCCTGTGCACTCACCCACTCACATGAACACGCTCACAAATTCATTCTCACACATAGACACACCCACTGAGCATGATCACACGTTCACTTATTCTCACAATAGCATGCTCACATCCACCAAACACACGCACAAGTCCACATCCACACGTGAACATATGCACGCATTCACTCAAACTCAAACATGCTCACAAACACATGCAAATTTATTCACATTAACACACTCACATGCACATTCACTCACACAAACATGCTCACACATCCAAACACCTTCACGAATTTATTCACACACTTTAACATGCTCACACACACAAACATGCTCACACATTTACTACACACATGTTATATATGAGACCACGCTCAAATTCACTCACACATTAACACACATACGCACAAACGCGCTCCCACATCTACGTACACATATGAATATACTCACATTCACCCATACACAAATATGCCCACGTACACAAACACACTCACAAATTCACTCAAAAACATGACACACATTAACATCCTCACACACAAACACATGCTCACACATACACACATAAACATAAGCACACTGTCACTCATGCATAGTGGGCACGCTCACATACACGAAAGCACTCGCATATTCACTCACACACGAATGTGTTCACAATATACTCACAGATTCACTCACCTGCTGAAAATATGCACATCTACATTGATAGGTACGTGGACATTAACATGCTTACACACATACTCTTGCATTCACCCACACATGAGCATTCTCACATACACGAACATGCTAATATAGTCTTCCATATACATGAGTATGCCAGTACAGGTGGACACATCACACGATACACAAACACGCTCATGTACACTTACGTCAACACAACTGGTTCACAGACATGAACATGCGCAGGCGTTCACTCACACATGGACATACAAATACACTAACACACGAACAGGCTCACATACTGGAATACATGCACACACTCACACATTCACTCACACTTCCTCACGAACACACTCATACTTAAATGGACATGCTCATAGGTTCAGTCCCACAAAACCACACATTCACACACAGACATCCTCACATAAACTCATATGTGTATGTTCACACATTCACTCACACACAGACAAGCTCACAAACATGCATGGTCATACCCTCACTTGCACATGAACACAATCATACACTCCCACACAGCAACATACCTACACACATTCACATGCTCACAGATTTACTTCTGTACAACACACTCAAGCACACAAACATGCTCACACATTCACTTATACACAAACATGATTACACACACTGGCACATTCACCTGAACATGAACACACAAATTCACTCACATGCATGAACATGCTCACATACACTCATATACACAGCTCACACAATCACAGACAGACACGCATGTACGCCCACAAACACACACATTCACTCACACACAAACATGTGCACACACAACCATGAATCTTGGCTCCTGCTTTGGGGCTCATTGCTTTTCAGGTTTTATCAGGAAAACGTTTAGAAGGAGTGCTTCATCCCTTGACGTTCTCTTTATTTTGCTCTGACTATGAGATCAGTGCTATCACTATCCCCATTTTACCCATGAGGAGACTAGGACTCAGCAGGGTTAGGTGACTTACTCAGGATCACACAACTAACAAGTGTCAAAGAGGGTTCAAGCCCAGGCAGTCTGGCTCCCAAGTTTATGCTCTTAACCTTTATTCTACCTTTCATGTAATTGTGTCTTTCTGTCTTCTAGGTGCCCCTGTGCCTGTGAGAGTATCTATTTATGTCACGAGCATTGAACAGATCTCAGAGATGAATATGGTAAGTGTGTTAGTTCCAGCCATGGGGTTGGGAACAGAGGACATGGAACAAGCAGCAGGCTTATAATCCAAGTCCAGTTGTTCTGACCTGTGACAGAACTCACATAAAGGAACAAGGTAGGTTTGGGACACTGCAGCCATTCAGAATAAAAACTACATTAATTCAACCCCTACACCACACCACATCCAGAAACTCGGCTTCAGATGGATTATAGACTTAACAGTGAAAGGCTTATGAAGCTTTTCAAAGATAGTGTAGAACACTGGCTTTATGTCTTGCAGTAGGATGTCTTTAAAAAGACACAGAAAACACAGACCACACAAAATAAATCTCGTAACTTCAACTATATTGAAATTCTGTGTAACCAAATTTATAGAACTCCTGTTTTACAAAACAAAACCATGATAACAAGTGTGAAAGGATCAATCACAGTGGACTAAGATGCTTGCAGCATGAAGTACTGATATTCAAAATATGCATCATTTTGTGAATTAATAAGAATATTTTTAAACCAATAGAAAAATTATCAGAAAATATGAACAGGAATATCACTTCTGTGAAGAAAATTAAACAGCAGGTAAATATATGAAACATATGAAAAGATGGTTAGCCTTGTTAGTAATGCAAAATAAAACCAGAATGAGAACCCATTACATACCAAATTAGCAAAAGTCAAAAGTCAGGCAATCCCAGTGTTGGTGAAGCAGAAGCACTGGGAACCCTCTGCAGCTTTTTGGCTCTTGGCTTTCGACAGGGATATAAAGTGGAACTTCTACTTCATCATTTGTATTTCATCATGGTTTTGGTATGCATGTTCATATGATAATCCGCGTGGTATATTCGTATATTATCCAGAAAAGCAAGTGAACGAATGATAATTACACATGTCTACCTGAGTGAATCTCACAAAGATAATGTTGAGTGAAAGAAGCAAATTATGAATACATACAGTATTATTCAGATAAAATTTTAAAAACAGGTCCAACTAAGCAATATGTTTTCCAGCAATACATAGACAATAAAACTCTAACACAAAGCAAGGGAATTATCATAAAATCTAGGATAATGGTTACTGCTGGGGGTGTGAGAGGAATATATTCTGGAAGAGATACATTGGGGTTTGAAAGTTATTGGTAATATTCTGTTTCTTAACCTGGATTCTAATTACACAAGATTCATTTTATTCTTTCTTTAAACATCCGTATGTTTCATGCACTTGTATATAGTTATGATATACTTCATACACTTGCATACACAAGTGCATGCACACATACACACGTACCCTACACACACCAAGGATGGAGCGCTGGACAACCAAACTTACAACTGGGATTTACATTTATCTTCCCAGGACTACACGATCACGATGTTTTTTCATCAGACTTGGAAAGATTCACGCTTAGCATACTATGAGACCACCCTGAACTTGACCCTGGACTATCGGATGCATGAGAAGTTGTGGGTCCCTGACTGCTACTTTCTGAATAGCAAAGATGCTTTCGTGCATGATGTGACTGTGGAAAATCGCGTGTTTCAGCTTCACCCAGATGGAACGGTGCGGTATGGCATCCGGTGAGTCCCCTAGGGGTCTGGGGATGTCCCAGCAGACTTCCTTCTTCCCACTGAATATTCTACAAACACACTCCAAGGGACACACAAAGGCACCCACTGCTTTCCAAACCTATCTTGAACTTCCCCCTTCACTCGTTCTACCCAGTAGCCAAAGTGGAAATTTCACAGTTTCCCACAGACACCCTTAGCTGTTCTGTCCCCACACCTTGGTTTCTGCTGTTCCTTTTGTCTGGATTGGTCAGTCCTTCCCCCTTTCCATGAGCTGAAACCTTGCCCACCCTGAAATCCCCAACTCAAATGCCCCCTTGGTCAAGAAGTCCTCCTTGATTCCCTCAACTGAAAGACCTCTCCCTCCACCCTAGTGTTGCATGCATTCTGTTCTTTATCTTTGTCTTTTCTCTCCACGCAGTGAGGGAGGGAGAAGATGAATGCTGAAGTCCATGCAGTGAACGAGGGGGCCTGCTTTCTGCCATCAGTCATATTTGCATCATGCAGGGCCTCCAGGAGTGTGGAGGGGCAGGGCGTGTGTGGCATGGGTCTCTGGTCTATGGCTCTCCATACATACACACAGAACAATTGCAAGCTGAACCTCCTCACTAGTCTAGTTATAGCATAGGAAACAGTCACCAAGTTTCTCCTCACAGCGGCAGCTCTTACAAACTGTCTCCAAAGACGTGTGTAAGAGATCAGTTTAGCTCAGAAAATGTGGCTGAGAAGTAGCTGCCAGGGTTCGGCTCTTACGGTTTTTACAGATCTGATCTCTGGGTTTCTCTTTCTCTGTGGAGCTCTTGCTCCATTCCTTCCTTTTTCCATCCACCTTCCCACAGACCCAGGCTCTGGCATCAGAAAATAACAAGACTCACAGGGAACAGGTCACTGGTCACACTTGTTCTACTTAAAGGGAGAATTAGCTGAATAATGCTGCATGGAGGATTCATAGAAGGGAGAAAAACGCACATGCACTCACACGTGCATGCACACACCATATCCAGTGTACAAAATGGAAATTATTTCAAGGAAGCAATTGAAAGGGACTCAGCTGGGGCTAGCAGATGAGAAGGGCAGAATAAGGGATGGAGCAGAGCCTCCCAAGGGAGGCTGTAGAGAGCTTGTGTCTTATCTTCTCTCCCACTGGAGACCTTGCCCACTTTCTCAGCACCTCTGAGACCCCTCAGATTCTTTTTTTTGAGATGGAGTCTCACTCTGTTGCCCAGGCTGGAGTGCAGTGGCACAATGTCGGCTCACTGCAACCTCCGCCTCCCGGGTTCAAGCAATTCTGCCTCAGCCTCCCCAGTAGCTGGGAATACAGGTGAGTGCCACCATACCCAGCTAATTTTTTGTATTTTTAGTAGAGACGGGGCTTCACTGTGTTAGCCAGGATGGTCTCCATCTCCTGACCTGATCCGTCTGCCTCGGCCTCCCAAAGTGCTGGGATTACAGGCGTGAGCCACCGTGCCTGGCCAGATTCTTCTTATGGATGCCCCCACCACATTGCAACTTAAAGCTCCTGCCCACTTCGTGTACTGTCAACAGTGCCATGGCCCACCACAGATATGTTTATCCCTTCTGTCCATTTCGCACCCAATGACATTTTGCTAGTCCCCAATACCCACACAGGCCTGCACCTCTGGCTTGTGTACAGATGTGGCCAGAGGCAGGCCTGGATGGAGGCTCCCAGCTGTACATGCACACTTGACAGCAGCACTCCACGTTGCATCTGGAGTCTCAGCCGATTTGGTGTAGCACACAGTTTTCTCTTGCTAGCCTCACTCCTTCTGCGGGAAGCATCCCTTTCCGTCTCTGCGTTCAGTTTCCTCCAGGGCCCTTCCCATCTGACACCCTGCAGTTTTCTGACGTGCCATACGTGTGTTCTCTGTTTATGTGCTGCCAGGTCTCTTGGTTACTTTGTCACAAACAAATTTCCTCTCTCCTCTCTACACATGGGTCAGTCCTCGGGATAACTCTTCCCTCCCCACCACTGCAGTTTCCTCAGCAGTGGTTGTTTGCCTAGGCTTGACTCACCTTCTCCTTCCTTTTTGTTTTCTTTTGCAGACTCACCACTACAGCAGCTTGTTCCCTGGATCTGCATAAATTCCCTATGGACAAGCAGGCCTGCAACCTGGTGGTAGAGAGCTGTACGTATGTCTCCTATGGCCCCCTCTTCCCTACTTGGGGCTGTGGTGATCAGGGAAGCAGAGGCTGAAGTGACAGTGAAAGGGACAGTGTATCTCCTGTGCTCCCTCCCTCCCCCCATTCTCTCTCCCCAAATAAATAGATGATAGAGGATAGATAGACGATAGAAACAAAGAGAGAAAGATGGTGGAGAGATAGATAGGTGATAGATGATTTATTGACAGATAGATGTATAAATATAGCATCTGGGACTAGGTGGTCTTTAGAGCATAAACGGTCCTCTGGGAAAATGTCACCTTACTATTGGGAAAGTGTGTGCAAGTTAGGAGGTGGGAGCTTGTAGCATGTCTTTTTTGTGCTTTTCTTTCTTTCTAAGAATCTGAGACCACCTGTTTCTCTCCTTCCCAGATGGTTACACTGTTGAAGACATCATATTATTCTGGGATGACAATGGGAACGCCATCCACATGACTGAGGAGCTGCGTATCCCTCAGTTCACTTTCCTGGGGAGGACGATTACTAGCAAGGAGGTGTATTTCTACACAGGTGGGTCTGACCCCTTCCTTCTCTCCTGTCTCATGTCTGCCCTGCACCTCCATAAACTCCTAGCGGCCTCTGATTTTGGCTCCTATTCTCTGATGCCTCCTTTTCCATTTCCTACTGGTTCCAGGCCCCGTTAATAAAGCCCCAATGGCTCATCCACTGCCAATGAGGAATGGCCGTGGAAGCACTTAGCTGGGTTCACGACACTCTGCAGGTGTAAAAGATTCAAGCTCCTCTCAGGACTGGCCTTTCACCCTCCATCTGTTTGTACCCTGGGAACATCTCTTGCCTCTCCCATTCCAAAACTTCACCAAACATGGAGCAAGTGAGAAAGGAAAGTGGAGAGAGCAGACTTGCTATGCTATGCTCACGCCTACTGAGATATGCCGTTGTCACTGACCTGCTAGTGCAGCAAACAGAGCCAGATCTGCAGTCTGCCCAAGCTGGATGCCTCTGGATGGAGTATTACAAGCTGAACTTCCCGTTGCTCTCCCCTCCTCCCCTCCTTCTCCATCCTGTACCTCTCCACCCTGCAAATGCCCCTCAGCCCTGCCACCCTAATTCCAGTGTATCTGCTTGCCAGGTTCCTACATACGCCTGATACTGAAGTTCCAGGTTCAGAGGGAAGTTAACAGCTACCTTGTGCAAGTCTACTGGCCTACTGTCCTCACCACTATTACCTCTTGGATATCGTTTTGGATGAACTATGATTCCTCTGCAGCCAGGGTGACAATTGGTAGGTTCTGTCTCTGTCCCAGGAAGGGATTTGGGTCATTTGGCTTAGAAAAAAAGTTGAGAGTAAGGAAAAAGTACCTGGAACAGTGTGTGACTACACAGGCAAGGAAATAAGGATTTTTCCAATAGACATTTGCACCTTCATACAGGTGCACAGCCAGTCCCCAATAGAGAGACCAATATTAGAGACAGATGTGAAAAAAAATCAAGGTTGGAATCTTGGCCTGTTGAGCCCCGAGTACCAGAATTCATTATTTCGTGAATCCATAAGTAAATGGACAAATCATAAGTTTAGATCATAGGGGCCATTAAAAGGGGGCTAAATCACAGGGTGTCTGGGACAGGAGCTGAGGAGGTGAGGACAGCAGCACAAAGACAGCCTAGTCAGGCTTAGGAAGACCTTGCACTTTATGTCTAAGCATGGGGAGCCACGAAAAATTTTTGAGCAGTACCAAGAAGAGACCTAAGAGATCAACTCCCTGGTTTGTCTGGCCCCATCCAGCAGAATGTCAATGTGTCCCAGATCCAGGTCTGGTTTCTCCTTCACCATCTGTGGGGCAGACTCCTCAGCCTCCCTCTTTAGGAGAACATTCTGGACTAAAGCTTTATGTTTGTGTAATAGTTTAGGGCTCAGAAAACCTTCCCAAGAACTAAAGAAAGGCAAAAGGGAAAGGAGCCATCATAGGACAAGGTGGGGCTGAAGATGTCAATTGCTATGAAGCCATGGCTGGAGGTTTGAGACTTGACCCTAAGAGCAATAAGAAGTCATTGAACCATTGAAGCGTGGGCTGAGTTTAAAGATGGGGGAAAAGGAATAAAGAGAGAGCCGAGGGCCTTTGCTGTGGGCCCTCCTCACCCCAAATATGTTTGGCTGTGGGCCTGACAGGTTGCCAAGAATGTTAGCCATCAGAGGAGACTAAGCCTATACTGTGTTGCTTACAGGCTTAACTTCAATGCTCATCCTGACCACCATCGACTCACATCTGCGGGATAAGCTCCCCAACATTTCCTGTATCAAGGCCATCGATATCTATATCCTCGTGTGCTTGTTCTTTGTGTTCCTGTCCTTGCTGGAGTATGTCTACATCAACTATCTTTTCTACAGTCGAGGACCTCGGCGCCAGCCTAGGCGACGCAGGAGACCCCGAAGAGTCATTGCCCGCTACCACTACCAGCAAGTGGTGGTGGGAAACGTGCAGGTTTGACTTTTTGACTGACAATCAGCTTTCCCTGAGCACCTCTTGAGCCCAGGCTTAGCGCTTTTGACCCTTTTGCATTTCTTAGCTTTTTAAATACGCACACACACACATGCGCGCACACACAAAACACACACACACAGCACACACACAACATATAACAAAGAAGTAGTACTATTTCTCATCACTCCTTTATAGATGACCATTGTCCAAGGTCACAAGGCAAGTAAGTGGCAGAGCTAAATTTCTCCAGACCTTTGGACTGAATTTGGTCCACTTTGCATGCTTCCAGAGCAGGCAATGAAGCTGGAAGGGAAGATGGGCACAGGGAGGCTGAAAGGAAGACAGTCACCGGAGAGGCTGGCCTACCTACCCCTCCTTCCTTGGCACTTCAGACTCCCAAGGCAATGCTGAGGCTTTTGCTGTGGGCAGTATGTTAATGCCCAGCTACCTCCCTCCTTCGCAGAAAGCCCGGTCCTGCCTACCTAAGCAGGCATCCATCCACCACACAGCACTCCTGAGGGAGCAGCTGCCTCCAGCGAGACACTGGCTTGGCAGCCTCCATAGCCTTCCCTTGCATGCTAACAGCCGATTGGTCCTGTTCCTCACCCCTTGAACACCAGAGACCCCAAGAGGAGCTGGCTCTATCTGTCAAAGAGATCAGCAGTAACATTGCAAGTGCTGATGAGGGAAGTCCCTTCCCTCCTCCCTCCCCCCAGTGCATATCCATCTAGGCGATATGAAACTGATGAGCCTATCCATTATCTCCTCAAAGGATGGCCTGATTAACGTGGAAGACGGAGTCAGCTCTCTCCCCATCACCCCAGCGCAGGCCCCCCTGGCAAGCCCGGAAAGCCTCGGTTCTTTGACGTCCACCTCCGAGCAGGCCCAGCTGGCCACCTCGGAAAGCCTCAGCCCACTCACTTCTCTCTCAGGCCAGGCCCCCCTGGCCACTGGAGAAAGCCTGAGCGATCTCCCTTCCACCTCAGAGCAGGCCCAGCACAGCTATGGTGTTCGCTTTAATGGTTTCCAGGCTGATGACAGTATCATTCCTACCGAAATCCGCAACCGTGCCGAAGCCCATGGCTATGGTGTTACCCATGACCATGAAGATTCCAATGAGAGCTTGAGCTCGGATGAGTGCCATGGCCATGGCCCCAGTGGGAAGCCCATGCTTCACCATGGCAAGAAGGGTGTGCAAGAAGCAGGCTGGGACCTTGATGACAACAATGACAAGAGCGGCTGCCTTGCCGTTAAGGAGCAATTCAAGTGTGATACTAACAGTACCTGGGGCCTTAATGATGATGAGCTCATGGCCCATGGCCAAGAGAAGGACAGTAGCTCAGAGTCTGAGGATAGTTGCCCCCCAAGCCCTGGGTGCTCCTTCACTGAAGGGTTTTCCTTCGATCTCTTTAACCCTGACTACGTCCCAAAGGTCGACAAGTGGTCCCGGTTCCTCTTCCCTCTGGCCTTTGGGTTGTTCAACATTGTTTACTGGGTATACCATATGTATTAGTCCCCCAGTGCTCCAGAACGGCAGGAGCACTGTGCTGTGCTCCTTTCACAGTTTCTTTTGGGTTTGTTTTTCCCTCTTTCCTTTGTTCCTTTTATTTTGTGGTTATTTGGGCAATCCAATGAGTTCATACTTCTCTTTCTAAACATGAGGTGGGGAGTAATTGGAAAGAACATGTTCTAGCTGGAAGGGAAGGGATTGAGGAGGAGTTGGAGGTATACAGCACATGGATTTCCTTTCCTGCTAGAAGACTCTCACCTTTTCAAAGACTTGTAACAAGGAATAAGCATAGAAAAGCCCCTGGAAAAGTTTAGAGGACAGAGAAGAGCCAGATTGGGGGATGGGGCAAGGATCTGGGCCTTTTGCCCACAAACATTCCTGGGGTCTTTTCTGTCCCCCTCGAGGTGTCAACATTTCTTTTTCATTACATTTTTTCTTCTTTTTTTGTTTCCTCCTAGGGATTATGGATCTTGCTCACCCTCTACTTAGGGCTTTATAGAAGAAAGTCAAGCTGGGTTGGGCTGGGGTTCATAGCTAAAGGGCTAGCCATGGCTTAGAAGTTCAGGGAACTGCCTATAGGAAACTTAGGGAGCATTTGTAAGTGCCTTTCCCCCACTGTACTGCATTTGAGTGTGGTGTTTTGATGCAAGGGTGGAAGGGGAATGTGGGTGGGTGGGGCTGCAGAGTGACATCGGGTGAGAGAGCACATACTCAGCTTGTGGGGTTGGCAGAGGGTGGGGGGTGATGTCAGGTTGGAAATTACACAGTTGAGCTGGCCTCTTCGGAGGGATTGGAACTTGTCTTGCCTATATTTCTGTTTCAGAACGTTTGACTATAGAGACTCAATACATCTGTCTAAGTCAGGAGTTAGCTTTCTGTCAGTTGCTGAGTTGATCACCAGTTACGGCACTTGGTGAATCAGCACTAAGGTTAGGATAATTCACACTTGCTATTTTACCATCCGATCTAGACTAGCAGATGAATATCTATTGTACGTCTATATACTAATCCTTTCTATTTGTCTAGTGCATAGTAAGTGTCAACAAGCTCCCTGACCCATTACATCACTGGAGCCTCACAGGAGCCCTGTAAGCCAGGGAAGGCAAGGCACATTGTCCCCAGTGTTCCAAGGAAAACGAATGAGGCTTATGCCGCATGCTTGAGGACATGCAGCCAGTGAGTGGTAGATCCACCCCACTTGCTCTTTCTGGTCTTTTTCCTCCTGACTCTCTCAACTGAGGCATTCCCTTTTCTCCCCTCCCCAAAGAGGGTGCTCCAGAGGGCCCCCACCACATCCTATAGCACCGGGGGCATCTCTGCAGGAATAGGCTGGTGACCAGCCAATGAGCGTGACGTGAGCAGATGGGAGAACACGCTCTCTGCCCACTGAGCAGGGCCCCTAATGGAAGTAGGATTGGCCAGCATTCCAACTTGCCAAGCAGCTCCACCTCACTGATGGAGGTTGTGAGGGAGTGAACTTTGCCGAGCACTCAACATATGCCACCTCTTCCTCCCTATGCAATCTCTCCCTCAGTCCCTTGCCCCTCTACCCACTCACCCTTTCACTGTGCTTCTGTGTTTGTTTCTGTATATACCTGGGTGTATGCATATGCATCAGGGTGGGTGTATGTACATAAACAACCATTTGAGAAGCTGCATAGTGCCATGTCTAGTGGTGTAAATCTACATTGGTGTGTACAGAATTGTACCTACAACATGTGGATGCATGCGTGTGTGTGCACATCCCTGTGAAAGTGTGGCTTATGTATGTGTGTGCTTGTGTACACATGGGTCTATGCTGAGTGCATGTATATAAGGGCATGTCTGCATATCTATGTTTATCTGATTTGAATGGGTGTGAAAGGAAATACCCCTGAAAGCATATGTATTCCCTGTTGGTGACCCTTCTAGAACCACTAGAATTCCCTTGGCCTGCTCCCATATGGTGGAGGGGCCCTACTTGGCCGGGCTGCTTAACTGACTGTTTCTTTCCAACTTCCTGTTCCAGGGAGCAGCATCTCCCCGTTCCCTTCCACTGTTTGCCCTGTCCCTCCATCCATCTGTGCTGTCTCCTAGATAGAAGACTGGGGAAGTGAATGTAGTCCTAAGAAGTGGTGAGCTAGTGCCTTGAGGTAGGAAGTGGTTAATCCATGGAAGAAGCTGCAAGTACAGAGCATTTCACTTTGTCCTAGAAGAACATGTCTGGGGGTAACAGGCTGGGGAGTGAGGCTGAAAGAGGCATTGAGAACAGACACTTGTACAGTCACACACACATACACACACACAAATCTTGTATGACAGTTGAAAACAAGAAAGTTACCACTGGAAGAGCTGAAATTGCCTCCTTATTTTTGGATACCCCATATAGAGATTCCGGTTGAGGGGAGAGCAGTGACTCCATGTCTGAAGCTCCCAGTGTGGCTATTGAAAGGCTGGCTTCCTGGAGCCTGAGCATTGGTTGCTTGACGTGGATTTGGGTCTCCAGCACCCTGTGGCAAGCAGTTCATTTGGGATAAAGTCATAAAGGGAGACTGGAGCAGTGTGAAGAAAAGGAGAGTTTTAAGATTTGTCTGGAAGCAATGCACATGAAGGCTTCACAGCACAGAGGAAGGGCAGCGAGGCCAGTTGTAAATATCTCTATAGATCCATATAGCTAGATATAATATTATACCTTAAAAAGGATATCTTGCCCTAACGTGCTGCAATGAGAGCAGTTGAACGCTACTGCGACTCATACTCTGTAGGTTAAGTGTCAGAATGAGGTGGAGATTTGGCAGTGACACCCTTTCAGGAACGTGAACCTTCTGAGTTTGCTATGGATTTGGTCATTTTAGCCTGCACGTTGCCAGATCTCCCCTTGTTGAGTCTTGTATGTGGTCTGTCGTCTGTGTCATTTGAGTCCTCAGCTGTCCCCAACCCCTTCCCAGCCCCTCCCCAGCCTGCAGTCACCCCCTGTCCAGCAGGCTGCCTCCATCCCATCCCTCTCCTCACCTCACACCAAGTAACTCTGGAAGTGCGGAATGCTTGGTAGTTTGGAGCTTGGGCAGCATCTGGGATGCAGCAACCCCTATTTTACTCTTCTACTCACTTTCTATTTCTTTCCTTCCCATCGACTTCCCCCACCCAGGATCCCTTCTTTGCCACTGTCATGGGAAGGATACCCCTGTCTGTCTTTCTGAAGTGTCATTTTATTGTGGGGATGTGTGACACGTTTCCTACCAAGTTCTTGCCAGTTCCATCTGCCACTGTGGGGTGCCTTTGCACAGGTCATGGGCGATCTGGTGGGTCTTAATAGAGCTTGTCAAATGTATTCTTACAGTTCATGTCATCTTGTTAATAGCAGGGCTTCAAAGTCTTTGCATATTTAGAGCTGAGTTTTGCTGAGACTGTGGCCATTCCTAATGAGGTTTCCTCATTCCATATATATAATAGCTAACCCTTAAAGCTGTTAACTAATGAATGCATTTATTAAGCTATCCACTCGCATGGTACCCTGCTGTGGTGATGAGCAGTAACTTTCTAGCTATTCCGTAGCCCAACATCAAAGGAAATCGTGACTCGTCCTACTAGAAGTGTAGTGTCTTTGTGTTTGTTGTGTAGTGTCCTCTGATCAATATAAAATCTATATTATCAGTGTTGGGTTTTCAGGGGAGGGAGGGAGAGGGTGTTAAAGTTTCTCTTTGATAAACTTAAATTATGAAATAGCCCAGTTGTTCAGGATCACTTCTATTGACTCAATTTGTGTGAGACTTTGCACTCACTATCTTGCCGGATGGACTGCAGGCCCAGGGTCAGTAGTCAGCAGAGCTAAAGGTGCCCGAATTTAACACAACTGGCTGTGGTGCCTGACATAGGGCAGTACCGGGGGATTCTTCAGAGGTCAGCCAAGTCGGTAACATTCTGTGAAGCAGATTAAATACAGTAAAATCAAACACATGTAGGTCTTTGGAAGTGATGCTGGCCCCAGGCAGTGAAAATCAAGAAAAGAGGAGAAAGACCAAGACCTGGGTGTCCTGGATGACCTGACCCAAAAAGGGGCACAAAGCAGCAGAGCTTCATGAGGTGACTGGGTGGCTTCTTCGTCCTCATTAAATGTACATCTTTGCATGAAAAGGACCTTGACTGGTCCGGACTTGAACAAAGTAAAATATGAAGAAACGTAAAATTATGCTTCTGAAAAATATACTGAAATAAAATTTTGTAAATAGCTAAAAGAAAAATAAATAAATATAATAACAAGTACTCTACCAGGTCATTGTGTTTCCTCTCTGTTGGATTAGAAGATATTGAGCAGGACAGCTGTCTGGGCCCAGGAAACCTCTGGCTTCCATCACTCACTTCCCATGGCCTTCCCACAGCTTTTCACATGGACCTCTTCATACCCCGGGACAGTGGAAGCCATGGTTTTCAAGCCGAGGGGAATTAGCAACAGCACAGTTTAAATTAGTTTTGATTTTTGCAGAAGCCATTCTTAATCTTTTAAAACAAAACTTCCAAAACAGAACAGACCACTGTGGTGCCAAAATACAAGGTGGAAGTTTCGTTCAATTTTATCGGGGGAGAGCCCCGACTTGAGCCCGCAAGTCACAGCTGCAGTAAGCCATCATCGTGCCACTGCACTCCAGCCTGGGAAACAGAGCAAGACTGTCTCAAAACAAAACAAAAGGGTTGGAGGAAAGAACTTAAAAGAAGTGGTATCTTCCAAGGTAGTGTTCTCAAAGAGAAACAAAAGGGAATAGAAATACGCCAGCTTCTTAGGAAGTCTCCCTCCAGTATCACTCTGGGTTGGGAAAGGAGGTTAAAAATTTATTGGAGATTATGGACCCCAGCTCTCCACCCACCAACTCCTCCCCACCCGCTTCTCTCAGAAGCACTCTGTGTGCCCTTGGACAAGACTTTGTTCATTTGGGAGCCTCTTCTAGGCCTGTCTCTCCCTGGCCCCTGACCAGCTAGCCAGCCCATTCTGACCCCAGGCCAGGTGCTCAAAGCTCTACCCATTAAGGGGAAGATTTTCCCTTGCCACTCTCTTTCAAGACCACCCCCAGGTGTGTGCCTGACATGCAGTGCCATCTATTTTCAGCTTGTACACACAGACTGAACCAGCTCATTTATAAATCAGCTAGGGCCCTTTCCCTCCTACAGCTGGTCATAAAGGGCTCCCCCATGTGGTCACAGGTACAAAGTGGAGAAGGGGCGCTGGTACAACTGTGATAAGTGGTATAGGGGTCAAAGCCATCTGCTCACGCAGTTACTTGTGCTCTCTGGTCCTGCACAGGCTGGGAACAGGCCAGCAATGTCATCCCTGCTCCTCTCAGCCACTGGATGGGAGCAGCCCCAGGGAAAGCATGGCCTCCACACAAGTACAGTTGTAGCTGATAAGTAACAATGCCTCCAATAGCAGATTCTCTTACTGGACAGCTGAAATGCACACAACTCCATGGCCACCACACAAACACACCTTTCTATTGCTACTGTTGGTCTGCCTCTTACAGCATAACATTTTTCACCTAATCAAAAACCCTCTTGTTACTCTAGGTTGGTATGGGCCAGGCCTCGAGAAATCCCACCCTGATACACTCTCCATGGAGAAATATGTAAATCCTTTCGTGAAGAAAGTGAAACCTCCACCTTCCTCTCCAATAAATAAAAATGACTGCCCCCATCACACCACCAGACAATGGCTAACTACATGGAAATACCCAATTTAGTATTAGATAATGAGTCAGGAAAGGTTAGGTGCTGCTATTGTGACAACCCCAAAATCCCAGTGACTTGACCCCCCAAAAATTTTTATTTCCTTCTCACATTGTGCATCTAATGCAGGTCATCAGGGGAGCTTCTGCTCATGGTGGCAACTCAGGGACAAGCTGACAGAGGTTTCATCGTGTGCTTCTACAATCTTTGTAGTAAAGGGGAAGGGAAAGTAGTGGGGCTCACACTTTAACTAAATGCTGCAGCCAGAAAGGACATACCTCACTTAAACTCATGACTCATTAGCTAGAACCAATACCATAGCCTAACCGACTATAAGGAACCAGGACATTCAGTTTGCTGTGTACCCAGGAGGGGTGAACTATATATTATTGAATTGTACTAGTGGCAACCATAGGTGTTTTCCCTTGATCTTTGAAAGGATGTTACTTTCTCATTTCCCCGCTTAAAAGTACTCATGCCCTCCCTTTGTGGTAGTCTTCTCATCTTAAGCCAGTAACATATGCAGAAGTTCTAAAATACTGCCATTCATCAGTGAGAGTGTCTACTGGAGGTAGTATTCAGAAGAAGCTCCAGGCAGACAGTCATTCTCCTCATCCTTTCCCCCCAGGGAAAGGAAAAACAGCCCCTTTGCTATTTCTGACAGGCCGCACTACCAAAATCCCAGAGATCATGGGGGTCAGGAGCTGAAACTTGGTCCCCAACTATCTAGAGTTTTAGGAGCAGACCTTGTGTAAGCTTTCTACCTTCACCTCTGAGGTTTGGAAGCAATAGGATAGATATATATATACATATACATATACATACATATATATACATATGATAGGTATGAGAGGGATGAGAAGAGATTATTAGGAAAATTGCCTCATGCAATTATGGAGGCTGAGAAGTCCCACAAAATACCATCTGCAAACTGGAGAGCCAAAGAAGCCAGAAGTGTGGCTCAGTCTAAGTCCAGTGAAGGACTCAGAACCAGGGAAGCCAATAGGTGTAACTCTCAGTCCCAGGCTGAAGTCCCAAGTACCTGGAAAGCTGATGGTGCGAGTCCTAAAGTCCAAAGGCCAGAGAGCCTGGAATTGATGTCCAAAAGCAGAAGAAGATGGACGTTGCAGCTCCAGAAGACAGAGAGTGCAAATTTGCCCTTCCTCTACCTTCTTGTTCAATCTGGGTCTCGGCCAATTGAATGGTGTCACCCACATTGAGTGAGGGCAGATCTTCCTTATTCAGGCCATTGATTCAAATGCCAGTCACTCCCAGAAACACCCTCATAGACACACTCAGAAATAATACTTTATCAGCTATCTGGACATTAGCCCAGTCAACTTGACACCTAAAATTAAGTATCACAGGCTGTATACCCCATTCTGGCTATAAGAAAAGCTAACTGCACCAGAGACACTAAAGCCAAAGCTGAGGAAGAAAAACTCCTCAACAGCTGAGTTGGTCCTGGGCACAGTGAATCTGGAGATGACCCAGACCTTCAGTGAACTCTCTCACAAAAACACAAGTCAACCTCTTTTGGAATCTCAGGGTTCCTGAGTTCTGATGAGGAACCTGTCAAGAGTGAGGGCAGCCAAGAGGAAGTATGTGGAGCAGAGGTGGGGCAGGTGTTGATCCGGGTGGGCATTGATCATGGATGGATGAGATTAACAAGAAAGCACGCTTCATCCTACATAATCCCCACAGCAATCACCCTGGGGCTCATTTTGAATGACCCCATTCTCATACAGAGGCTGATTATCAGCCTGAAGTGTTTCCTACCAGGAGCTGCAAATCCCAGTTTGGTGGTGGAAGGTCTTCATTAACACACTGAAAGGCACTGTTAAGAAAATGAAAAGGCAAGCACGGACTGGGAGAAAATATTTGCAAAACACATATCTGATACAGGACTTTTATCCAAAATATACAAAGTACTCATAATTCAACAATAAGAAAACAAAAAAAAAAAACAATAAAAAATGGGCAAAAGATATGAAAAGATAGCTTATCAAAGAAAACATACAGATGGCAAATAAGCATATGAAAAGATAAGCGTCATTTATAATTAGGGAATTACATATTTAAACAACAATGAGATATCATCACATCATATTAGGATGCCTAAAATACAAAACACTGACAATACCAGTTGCTGGTTAGGATGCTAAGCAACAGAAATTCCCATTAATTGCTGGTAGTAATGCAAAATAGTACACTTGTTTGGAGGACACTTCAGCAGTTTCTTACAAAGCTAAACATAGCCTTACCATATGATGCAACAATCATAGATTTTGATATTTTATCTTATTTAGTAGAAAACTTATCTCCACACAAAACTCCATACAAATGTTACAGCAGCTTTATCCATAATTTCCCAAAGCTGGAAGCAACCAAGATGCCCCCTCAATAGGTGAATGGATAAACAAACTCTGGTACATTCAAACCTCAGAATAAAAATACCATTCAGCAATAAAAATGAGCTATGAAGCCATGAAAAAAACACAGAGGAACTTTAAATGCATGTTGCTAAGTGAAAGAAGCCAGTTTGAAAAGGCCACACACCATATTGATTCCAACTATGTGACATGCTAGAGAAAGTAAAATTATTGATATATAAAGATCAGTGCTTGCTAGGGATTCAGGGAGAAGGAGTGAGCATAAATAGGTGAAGCACAAGAAATTCATTAGAACAATGAAACTATTCCATATGGTACTGGAATGGTGGGTAAATGACACTGGACATTTTTTAAAAACCATGAAAATATACAACACAAAGTAAGCCTTAATGTAAACAACAGACTTTAGTTAATAATAATTTATCAACATTGGTTCATTAATTGTAACAAATTTACCATACTAATGCAAAAAGCTAATAATAAGGAAAATTGTATAACAGGATGAGGCTACTGGGAACTATCAGTACTGCCCAATTTCCTATAAATTAGAACTGTTCTATAATGTCTATTAATTAAAAATATAAAACATGCAACCAACACACAACCCAGATTTCATAGTTGGGCATTTATCCTGGAGAAATGAAAATGTATGATCACACTGAAAGCTGTACATGAATGTCCACAGTAGCTTTATTTATAATACCCAAATGCTGAAAACAGCCCAAATGACCTTCAGTGGGGTAATGTCTAAACAAACTGTGGTAGATCTGTACATAGGATACTACTTAGCAATGAAAAGGAAGAAACTGTTGATATATGCAACAGCTCAAGGGAATTATGTTGTCTTCATTCAGGCTGCTACAACAAAATACCTTAAAGTGGGTAACTTATAAATATTAGAAATGTATTTCTCATAGTTCTGGAGGCTGAGAAGTCCAAAATCAAGGTGCCAGCACAGTGTCTGGTGGGGGCTCTCTGCTTTATAAACAGCACTTCTTGCACTGTCCTCACATGGTGAAAGGGGCAAACAGCTCCCTCGAACCTCCTGAACTAATTCTATTTATGTGGGATCCACCCTCACGACTTAATCACCTTCTAAAAGGTCCCACCTCTTAATATTATCACATTTTCAATTAAGTTTCAACACATGAATTTTGTGAGGATACATTCAGATCATAATGTATGCTAAGTGAAAAAAGCTAAAAATCACAATGAGATACTATCATCCACCTATTAGATTAGCTAATACGGAAAAGACTGACAATACCAAGTATTGGTGAGAATTTGGCAGTTTCTTAAAATGTTAAACATGCGCCTATCATGTCATGCAAGTATACCACTTCTAGGGAATTATATAAAACTTCCCTAAATGTAAAAGAATCTATTAAGAGAAGGCAGATCCATGGTTTCTTGGGAATGGAGGTTCAGGGAGGGGGCTCCTACAGGAGGAATTATGAAGGGTAGAAGAAACCTTTTGAGGGTGATGCATCTGTTCACTCTCTTTATTATGGTGATGGTTTTTCCGGGGTATACATGTGTCAAAGCTTATCAAATTTACACATAATGCAGGGTTTTTTTATGTCAAATATCTTTTAATAAAGCTTTTTTTCTTATTCTTCAACTTTTATTTTAGATTCAGGGGGTGCATGTGCAGGTTTGTTAACTGGTTATATTGCCTGATGCTGAGGTTTGGGGTACAAATGATCCTGTCATCCAGGTGCTGAGCACAGAACCCAACGGTTTTTCAACCCTTGCTCCCCTCCCTCCCCAGTCTAGTAGTCCCCAGTGTGTATTTGGTTTCTGGTTCCCGTGTTAATTCACTTAGGATAATGGTCTCCACCTGCAACCAGGTTGCTGCAAATTGCAGCACATGATTTTGTTCTTTCTTATGAATGCATAGTATTCCATGGTGTATATGTACGTTTTCTTTATCCAATCCACCATTGATGGGCAGCTAGGGTGATTCCATGTCTTTGCTGTTGTGAATAGTGCTGCAATGAACACGCTAGTGCATGTGCCTTTTTGGTACAATAATTTGTTTTCTTTTGGATATATGCCAAGTAATGGGATTGCTGGACAAATGGTAGTCCTGTTTTGAGTTATCTGAGAAACCGCTAAAGTACCTTCCACAGTGGCTGAACTAATTTACATTCCCACCAATAGTGTATAAGCATTCCCTTTTTTCTGCAGCCTCGCCAACATCTGTTGTTTTTGACTTTTCAAGAATAGCCATTCTTACCGGGATGAGATGGCATCTCACTGTGGTTTTGATTTGCATTTCTCTGATGATTAGTGATGCTGAACATTTTTTCACGATGGTTGGCTGCTTGTATGCAATCTTTTGAGAAGTGTCTCTTTGTGTCTTTTGCTCAGTTTTTAAATGGGGTTATGGGTTATTTTTCCTTGTTGAACTGTTTAAGCTCCTTATAGGTTCTGGATATTAGACCTTTCTCAGATGCATACTTTTGCAAATTTTTTCCTCATTCTCTCTTGATACTTATCTTGCTGTGCAGAATTTTTTTAGTTGAATTAGATCTGACTTGTCAATTTTTATTTTTGCTGCAATTGCTTTTGAGGACTTTGTCATAAATTATTTCCCAGGACCCATGTCCAGAATAGTGTTTTCTGATATTTTCTTCTAGGATTCTGATATGATTTGGGTCTGTTTTCCCACCCAAATCTCATGTCGAATTGTAATCCTCAGTGTTGGAAGAGGGGCCTGGTGGGAGGGAATTGTATCATGGGGGTGGATTTCTCCCTTGATGTTCTCATAATAATGAGTGAGATCTCACAAGATCTGATTGTTTATAAAATTGTGTAGCACTTCCCCCCTCTCTTTCTCTTCCTCCTGCTTTGGCCATGTAAGACGTGCCTCCTTCCTCTTTGCCTTCTGCCATGATCGTAAGTTTCCTGAGGCCTCCCTAGCCATGCTTCCTGTACATGCAGGTGGAGACCATTATCCTAAGTGAATTAACACGGGAACCAAAAACCAAATACACACTGGGGACTACTACTTCCTGTACAGCCTGCCAAACTGTGAGTCAGCTGAAGCTCTTTTCCTTTTCAATTACTCAGTCTCAGGTAGATCTTTATAGCAATGCTAGAACAGACTAATATGGATCCTTACAGTTTGAGGTCTTACATTTAAATCTTTATCTTGAGTTAATTTCAGTATATGGTGAAAGGGGTCCAGTTTCATTCTTTTGCATATGGTTAGCCAGCTATCCCAGCACCATTTATTAAATAGGGAGTCCTTTCCTCATTGCTTATTTTTGTTGACTTTGTCAAGGATTAGATGGCTGTAGGTGTGTGGCTTTATTTCTGGGTTCTCTATTATGTTCCATTGGTCTATGTGTCTGTTTTTCTACCAGTACCATGCTGTTTCAGTTACTGTAGCTTTATACTATAGTTTGAAGTCAGGTAATGTGATGCCTCCATCTTTGTTCTTTTTGCTTATGATGACTTTGGCAATTCAGGCTATTTTTTGCTTCTATGTGAATTTCAGAATAGTTTTTTCCAATTCTGTGAAAAAATAACATTGGTAGTTTGATAAGAATAGCATTGAATCTTAGATTGTTTCAGGCAATAGAGTCATTTTAACAATATTGATTCTTCCAGTCTATGAGCATGAAATATTTTTCCATTTATTTGTGTCATCTATGATTTCTTTTGGCAGGGTTTTGTAGTTCTCCTTGTAGAGATCTTTCACTTCCTTGGTTAGATATATTCCTAGCTATTCCACCTTTCCATGGCTATTGTAAATGTGTTTGCATTCTTGATTTGGCTCTCAGCTTGAACATTATTGATGTATAGAAATGCTACTGATTTTTGTATATTGATTTTATATCCTGAAAGTTTGCTGAAGTTGTTTATCAGTTCCGGAAGCTTTTTGGTGGAGTCTTTATGATTTTCTAGGTAGAGAAGCCTATTGTTTACAGGAGCTGTTTTTCTAAAGTTGTATTTTCTACAAGAACAAAACAACTTTTGAAAAGAATCAAAATAAAAGACTTGGGAAGGGAGAGTATTTAATGACTGGGATTATTTTAAAATCCTGGGATATGGTGTTAATTAAAAAATCAAGACTTTTAAAATGGGTTTATTACTATTTAAAAATGCTCTGTATGGATTCAACTGCCTTCAGGAAGATGGAGTAGAGGTACTTTTCTCTGTTTAACGTGGTAAACATAACTAAACAGCCTGGACGTTGGCTATACTACAAGCACTAGAAGAGTCTGAATGGTGGAAAGAAGAAAGAAAACTCTCTAGTGACCTTGGGACCAAAGGAGTGGCATGGTGGGGCATTGCCTGGGTTTCCTTTTGCCTCATATATCCCAGACTTGGAGATAAAGAAGCAACAAACCCAGAAATGCCAATGGGCACAGACAAGAAAAGCCCCAACAAAAGCTTGCTCTCTCCAGCCAAAGGACCAGGAAAGGGGTAACCCATTAAGGCAGAAAATGTTTAGACATTAAGTGCTCTACTCCAGCCAGACAACACAGAAAAAAATGTGGCTCCACCCCAAACAGACAGCAAAGACCAAGTAGTGAGCCCAGATCTCTAACCTTATCAGGCTATACCAAAGTATTTGAAACCCCACTCGACTGCACCCCACCAGAGATGGTGACAGAGAAGATTCAGTAGGGCCCTGGGAGTTTGATTCCTTACCAGTTGGTAAGGAGGCCTAGCAGAGACTCAGAATTTAAATATGGCATAGAAACTGTGCAACCACGCCCAACCACCATGATGTCAGTGCTCCACATGGGGAGCAGTAATGAGGCAGTCCTACCCCTCCAGGAAGGAGATATTCAAGGGAAGTCTAGTAGGGAGTTGGAACGGCCACCATTTCCCAACAGTAACAAAGACAACCTCTCTAGGTGTCAGTGGAGGCCAAGATAGGAACCCATCTGGCAGTGATGAAGCAGTGGCCTCCTTCCCCTGCTAGAGCAGTGTCAGAGGAAGTTAGTTAAAATAGAAGGTTTGAACAAGATCCAGTCTTATGGCACAATACTAAAATGCCCAGGATACAATTAAAATAAAATAAAACCTCATCATGCCAAGAATCAGGAAAATCTCAACTTAAATGAGAATAGACAATCAAGACAGGCTAACACCAAGAGGACACAGATGTTGGACTTATTCTCCGAAAAGTATTAGAAATAAATCATCATAAAAATGTTTCAACAAGTAATTACAAACACACTTAAAACACAGGAAAACAGAAAGTCTCAGCAAGAAACAGGAGATATTAAAAGAACAAACGGAAGCTTTAGAACTGAAAAATACAATAACTGAAATTAAAACCTTAACTGATGTATTCAACAGCAGAATGGAGAGGACAGAAGGGAAATCAGTGAACTGAAGACAGAGTAATAAAAATGATCCAGTCTGAACAACAGAGTTAAAAATAGAAGGAAAACATAAACAAAGCTGCAGGGACCAATAGGATTGTGCCAAAAGATCTGTTATTTCTATCATCAAAGTCCCAGAAGGGGAGGAGAAAGAGACTAAGGCTGCAAATGTATTAAAATGACACCCTTTATAAGGGGATAAGACTTCAAATGACAGAGGATTTATTTGTAGAAAACACAAAGGCTAGAAAAAGTGGTACAAGATCTTTCAAGTGCAGAAAACGATCTAAACGTACCAATTGAAATACAGAGAATAGAAGAGTGGATTCAAAAAATTACCCAATTTTATGGTGTCTGTAAGAAACTCACTCAAATATAATGATATAAGTAGGTTGAAAATAAACATGTATGTTGATAACACCCTTATTTGTAATAGTCAAAAAATTGAAACAACTAAAATATCCTTCAATAAATGAATGGTTAAACAACCTGTGATACATACTACTCCGCAATAAAAATGAGAGAACTACTGAAAGGTGCAACAACAGCTTATATGGACCTCAAGGGCATTATGCTCATTGAAAAAATCCAGTATTAAAATTCCGTTTCATACTGTGTGGCTCCATGTATATAACATTCTTGATATAACAGTTATAAATATGGACAACAGACTATTGGTTTCCAGGAATTGGGGATTGTGGGGGGGAAAGGGTGAGTGTGATTATAAAGGGTAGCACAGGGAAGTTTGTGTAGATGGTATAGTTCTGTATCTTAATTGTATCATGATCTGTACCTTGACTGGGGGGGTAGTTGCAAATCTACACTTCTGATAAATTGGCAACAAATACATTGTATCAGTTTCCTGATTTTGAGATAGTAATCCTTGGCTGAAATTGGATGGTTACTTAGAACTTCTCTACTACCATTGCAGCTTCCTTGAATCTATAATTATTTCAACATAAAACATTTCTAAAGTGTATGCAGGCCTCCATTTTTGACAAAGTATTTAAAAAGATATTCTGAACAACCCCCATTATGAAAACAACTAAAGTGCTGAGTAAATAACTCAAGTCTTTTAAAATACCTAACTGCTTGGCATTGAAATATGGAATTTACTGGAGCCATGTATGAAATGATAGTGGGAATCCTGGGAGATGAGAGAGTATAGAAGTCAGCTTTAATCCTTGGGTTTCTGGAAAATCTTAGAAGTGTGCTTCTATTGTGATGGGTACATGAAGTACAAAGTACAGGAGATGAAGCCTATAGCCTTCCCAAGGAGGGAAGTCTAATGGGAGATTAATAGCAGGTATAACAGAAGATCATCTGCTTGGGAACTTGCTACAGTATCAGATGGATGAGATGATAAAGGAATTCACTTGTCATGGCCTTTGTACTGGATAGAGGAAAAAACCAGCGCCCTGAAAAATTATAATATTTGTAAGTCATATATTTTATGATACACTAGTATCAAGAGTATATAAATAACTCTTACAACTCAAAAATAAAAAGACAGATTTCCTAATTTTAAAATGGGCAGAAGATTTCAATAGACATTTCTCCAAAGAACATATACGAATGACCAATAAGCATAATAAAAGAAGCCAGATCTTATTAGGCATTATGGAAATACAAATCAAAACCACAGTGAGATACCACTTCACATCCACTAGGATGGCTGGAATCTAAAAGACAGATAACAACAAGTATTGGTGAGGATGTGGAGAAATTGAAACCATCATACATTGCTAGGATTGTAACATGGTGCAGCCACTTTGAAAGGTTTAGCAGTTGTTCAAAAATGTAAACATGGAGCTATCATTTGACCGAGCAATTCCACTTCTTGGTATACACCCAAGAAAAATGAAGACATATGTCCACACAAAAACCTGTACAAAAATTTTTATAGCAGCACTATTCGCAATATCCCAAAGGTAGAAACAACCTACATGTCCATCAGTGGAAGAGTAGATAAACAAAATGTGGCATATTCATACAATGGAATATTATTTGGCCCTAAAAAGAATGAAGTTATACATGCTGCAACATAGATGAAGCTTGAGAACATTATGCTATGCAAAAAAAGCTATTAACAGAAGACTACATATTATATGATACTATTTATATGAAAGGCTCAGAATAGGCAAACTTAAACAGAGACAGGAAGTGGACTAGTGATTGCCTGGGGCTAGGGATGTGAGGCTGGAAGGAAATGAAGAAGGAATATTAATGGGTACAGGGCTTCTTATTGGGAAGATAGAAATATTCTAAAATTGATTGTGGTGATGGTTGCACAATCGTGTGAACACAGTAAAAACAATGAATTGTAGGTATAAATGGGAGATTTTATGGTATTTGAATTGTATCTCAATAAAGCTGTTTTTTAAAAGCAAGTTGAAGGATAAGATGCCATTTGTGCTAATTGATGGGTGATTGAGAGTATTAGTTTAGAAACCTTTTGTCAACAGAGCTGATGTTTATATTTACTGAATCCATTACTACTTTAATCAAATAAAATTCATCCTCACTGACAGCCTCATTCTGTGAGCGAGTCCGCCTTTCCCCAAGATAGCAGAGCACACAGGGACCTTGGTGGTGGCTCTAACTACCCACATTCCCCCCATTGCACAGATGGGGAAACTGAGACTCAGGGAAGAGATAGCACGTGCTACTTAGTAAGTTAGCAGGAGAGCAGGGACTGGAATGTGAATCTCCTCACCCCTGTCCCAGGCTCTTACCACTGTACAACCTGTCATCCACATTCTTATTTCCTTCTCCTTTCCCTTCCTTTCCTTTCCCTCCTCTCCAAAGCAGACCCTATCTTCTCACATATTTGCTTCAGCGTTCTTTTAAAAAAAAAAAAAAAATTCTTCCTTTTCTCTCTCCCTCACTTCCTCTCCCCCTTCCTTCCCTTTTCCTTCCTTTTTTTAAAAAAAAAACAAAAACAGGGCTACTATTTTCCCAAAGAGTGATTTAAAGCTGGTTCTCTATAGTCGACTGTAATCAGGGCCATACTTTCCCTTCAGCCCAACATCATTCTTCAAAGTACTGGACACAGCCCCTGGGGCTTGTGTATGAGCATGCCAGGCTGTGAAGAGTGCACATCTGATGGCAGAGGGGGAGGGGAAGGTTGTCCCACAGGAGTGGAGGTGGAAGTGGGTTGGGCAATTGCCATTCCATGAAGGTCTGAGGCCCTAGCTGTGGTTTCTTAATCTTCTCCTTTCCTCCTCTCCTCAGTACCACTGAGTATCTTTATATTTGAAATTGGCAGTACGTATTTAAATAATTCTGTCTGGAACTTGTACCAAAAACTGCTGTTTTTTTCCCCTTATTAGTCTATCTTGTACCTGCAGCCTCTGTTTCTGATTATTTAGAAGGTGACTCATGTCTAGCTGCTGGAAAGAAGAAGAGGCCTTCTAGAGCAAGCCATGTGAGTAGGGGGAGTGGATAAATTCATCCATGAGAACCTGAGTCATGTCTAGCCATCATGTTGATAGTCCCAGGGAGGTCAGTGGGGCCCTAGGGAGGGGTAGGTTCTCTGCGGGAAGATATTGTCCCAACAGTAGCATTTTGCACAGCTTGTCGGGGAGGGTGGCGTCTTCAGGGAACCAGGTCTGGGCTGGTTGTCCAGTTCTGACTTTCCTGCTGACTCGCTGCTTTTCTGAGATCCTCACTTTTCCTTTCACAGTATCTCCAGAACACTAACAAATCAAATTCCTGTATTTCAAACAAAATCATAGCAGCAAATAACTCCAGGAGTTCTCTCCTACAGACAAAGTGATTGCTCCTCCTTTCTATCTTTCCCCAATGTTTCTATACAGCTGGTCTATTTCTATAGTCTTGGTAGAGAGCCTAGAGATCGTGTCTTCTCTTCCCTCCTCCCATCTCTTTTCACTTTTTTTTCTTCCAACACTTTCACCTGGAGGATGACCAGAGTGAAGGCTATGGCTGCAGTAGGTCCAGGATGGATCGAGTGGAATCTTCCAGGGACCTTGCCTTAGTTAAGGGCCAGGGCTGTGCCTGCCTCTCCCCACCTTTACCAGCTTTCTTGGGCACCAGTCAGAGTCCGGCACGTTGTTTTCAATGGGCACAACTGTCCTTAGTCTCCTCTCTGATGCAAAGAACATATAAGGATTCTAATCTCTACCTTCTGGGGACTAAGGTCTCAGGCCGAGTGGGGGGCCCTGGCTGGCCAGCTCATGGCTGTTTCAGTGGGTGAGGCACTTGGCATCTGAAATAACCTATAGCAGTGGGAGTACAGCCTTGAGAAGGCATGGGTCTCATTTGCCGGCTTGGCACCCATGAGCCTTTTCATACCCAGCAGCCTGGGAGGAAGCCAGGGAAATCCCTAAGGAAACTACAAGAACTTCAGCAAGGTTACATGGTCAGCATACAAAAATGAAGTGTTATTACATATAACTACAAGTAAAAAATGGGGTATCAAAAGTTTAAAATACCATTTTAATAGCTCCAAACACGTAATATGTCTGTCTGTATAAATCTAAAAAATCATGCGTAGGATCTATATGCTGAAAATAACAAAATGCTGATTAAATAAATCAAATACAACCTAAATAATTAACTAATTGATAGAGACACATATCGTGTTAGTGGACTGGTAGACCCAACCTAGTGAAGATGTCAATTCTCACTCATTTGATCTATATATTCAAAGAGATACCTATCAAAATTGCAGCAGGATTTTTGTAAATATAAATAGGCTGATTCCAAAAGTTCATGGAAGGGAAAAGGAACTAGAATACCTAAAACAATCATAATATGCTGTTAAACACAGATGCAAAAGTCCCCAGCAAAATACTAGCAAACTGAATTCAACAGCATATTAACAGAATTATGCACCATGATCAAGTGGAATTTATCCTGGGGATGCAAAAGCTCCTGGATATTGTTCCTGGCAATGACTTTATGACTGTGACTCCAAAAGCTCAGGCAACAAAAGCAAAAATAAACACACGGAGTTCAATCAAACTGAAAAAGTTTCTGCACAGCAAAGGAAACAATCAATGAAATGGAAAGGGAACCTATGGAATTGGAGGAAATACTTGCAAACCACATGTCTGATAGAGAGCTAACATCCAAAATATATAAGGAACTCATATAATTCAACAGTAAAAAAAAACAAAATAGGCAAAATATCTGAATGGACATTTCTCTAAAGAAGGCCAAGAGGTATATAAAAAAGTGATCAACATCACTAATCATCAGGGAAATGAAAATCAAAAGTACAATGAGATATCATCTTACCTCTTAGAATGGCTATTATCAAAAAGTCAAATGATAAGCATTGGTAAGGATGGGGACGAAAGAACATCCTTGTATACTGGTTGCTGGGAGTGTCAAATGGCACAGACATTATGGAAAACAGTATGGAAGTTTTTCAGGAAACAAAAAATAACGCCCATGATCCACCAATCCCAGCTCTGGGTAAATATCCAAAGAAATTAAAATTGGGATCGCAGAAAGACATCTGCACTCCCATGTTCATTGCAGCTTATTCGCAGTAGCAAAGGTATGGAAACAACCTACGTGTCCATCAGTGGATGGAGGAATAAAGAAACTGTTATTATTCAGACATAAAAAAATGAAATCCTGTCATGTGCAGCAACATGGATGAAACTGGAGGACATTATACTAAGTAAAATAAATCAGGCACAAACGAACAAATACTGCATAATCTCATTTACACGGGGAATCTAAATAAATCAACCTCATAGAAAGAGAGAGTAGAAAGGTGGTTGTCAAGGGCTGGAAGTTGGTGGAAACAGAGGAATCCTGGTCAATGGGTACAAAATTTCAGTCAGAAGACGAGTAAGTTCTGGAGATCTGATATACAACATGGTTACTATAGTTAATAATAATGTATTATACATACTTGAAATTTGCTAAGAGAGTAGATCTTAAATGTATTCACCCCATGTAAAAAGTAACTATATAGGCATTTTTATTTGTCAAAAAGTTATAAAAAGCATAATAAATTTGGAAGTTCGGAAGAATTATAGCACCTGATTTGAAGATAAGCCTGTAGTGATCAAGACCTTGTGCTGTTGGTTAAGGCATGGACACCGATCAATGAAACTGAGTAGAGAGCCCAGAAGTACACCCACATAAGTACGGCCTGTAGAGTTTTCCCAAGACCTAAAGCAATTCAGTTGACAAATGTTGGTCTTTTCAATAAATGATATTGGAACAATTAGATATCCAGGTGTAAAAAATGTATCATAGACCTAAATGTTAAATGAAAAAGAACAACACTTTTAAAGAAAGCATTGCAGAAAATCTCTTGACCTGAACTAGGCAAAGAGGTCTTGAACATGACAACAAAAGTAGGATTCATAGAGGAAGCAAATAAATTAGAATTTCTCAAAATTAAAAACTTTCGCTCAACAATAAAAAAAGTCAAAAAGCCAACAACGGACGAGAAGTAAATATTTGCAAATCGTATATCCAACAAAGGATTTGTATCTAGAATACATAATGAGCTCTCAAAATTTAACAATTAAAAAACACATGACCCAGTTTTTTTTTGTTGCTGTTTGTTGTTTTTGAGACACAGTCTCACTCTTTCTTTTTTTTTTTTTTTTTTTTTTTGAGACGGAGTCTTGCTCTGTCACCCAGGCTGGAGTGGTGTGGTCTCAGCTCACTGCAACCTCCGCCTCCCAGGTTCAAGCGATTCTCCTGCCTCAGCCTCCTGAGTACAGGCACATGCCACCATGCCTGGCTAATTTTTGTATTTTTTAGTTGACACGGGGTTTCACCATATTGGTCAGGCTGGTCTTGAATTCCTGACCTCATGATCTGCCCTCCTCAGCTTCCCAAAGTGCTGGGATTACAGGCGTGAGCCACCATGCCCGGCCTAACCCAGTTTTGATAAGGGGCAAAATGCCTCAATAAGTACTTCACCAAAGTGGGCATATAATGGCAAATAAGCACATAAAGATTGTTTTACATCATTAACCATCAGAAAAATGTAAAGTAAAATCAAAATGAGATAACACTACACACATTGGAAAATGATTAAAATAAAAAAATTGACATTACTAAGTGCTAGTAAGGATAAAGAACAACTTGAAACTCGTACATTACTGTGGGAATGTAAAATGTCATAGCCATTGCAGAAGATGATTTGGTAATTTCCCAAAAACATACACTTACATGACTCAGCAATGCCAATCCTGGGAGAAATAACAACGTTTGTTCACATAAAAGCCTACACCTGAATTTTTACAAAAGTTCTATTCATATTTGCCCAAAATCTGCAAACAACCCAAATATCCTTCCATGGGTATTGGCTAAACAAACTGTGCTGCATCTGAACAATTGTATACTATTTAGCAAAACAAGAAAGAAAAAGAAAGAAAGATACACACAACTTGGATTAACCTCAAAGGCATTTTTGCTGACAAGTGTATTCATAATAAAATAGCAAGAAAATCCTCTTCATTATTGCAGTCCTCATTTCTATTTTTTAAAATATTTTGTGTTTTTTTATTATACTTTAAGTTCTAGGGTACATGTGCACAACGTGCAGGTTTGTTACGTGTGTATACATGTGCCATGTTGGTGTGCTGCACTCATTAACTCATCGTTTACATTAGGTATATCTCCTAATGCCTTCCCTCCCCCCTCCCCCCACCCCACAACAGGTCCCAGTGTGTGATGTTCCCCTTCCTGTGTCCAAGTGTTCTCATTGTTCAATTCCCACCTATGAGTGAGAACATGTGGTGTTTGGGCTTCTGTCCTTGCGATAGTTTGCTGAGAATGACGATTTCCAGCTTCATCCATGTCCCTACAAAGGACATGAACTCATCATTTTTATGGCTGCATAGTATTCCATGGTGTATATGTGCCACATTTTCTTAATCCAGTCTATCATTGATGGACATTTGGGTTGATTCCAAGTCTTTGCTATTGTGAACAGTGCCACAATAAACATATGTGTGCATTTGTCTTTATAGCAGCATGATTTTTAATCCTTTGGGTATATACCCAGTAATGGGATGGCTGGGTCAAATGGTATTTCTAGTTCTAGATCCTTGAGGAATCCCCACACTGACTTCCACAATGGTTGAACTAGTTTACAGTCCCACCAACAGTGTAAAAGTGTTCCTATTTCTCCACATGCTCTCCAGCACCTGTTGTTTCCTGACTTTCTAATGATCGCCATTCTAACTGGTGTGAGATGGTACCTCATTGTGGTTTTGATTTGCATTTCTCTGATGGCCAGTGATGATGAGCATTTTTTCATGTGCCTCTTGGCTGCATAAATGTCTTCTTTTCAGAAGTATCTGTTCATATCCTTTGCCCACTTTTTGATGGGGTTGTTTTTTCTTGTACATTTGTTTGAGTTCTTTGTAGATTCTGGATATTAGCCCTTTGTCAGATGGGTAGATTGCAAAAATTTTCTCCCATTCTGTAGGTTGCCTGTTCACTCTGATGGTAGTTTCTTTTGCTGTGCAGAAGCTCTTTAGTTTAATTAGATCCCACTTGTCAATTTTGGCTTTTGTTGCCATTACTTTTGGTGTTTTAGACATGAAGTCCTTGCCCATGCCTGTGTCCTGAATGGTATTGCCTAGGTTTTCTTCTAGGGTTTTTATGGTTTTAGGTCTAACATTTAAGTATTTAATCCATCTTGAATTAATTTTTGTCTAAGGTGTAAAGAAGGGATCCAGTTTCAGCTTTCTACTTATGGCTAGCCAGTTTTCCCAGCACCATTTATTAAATAGAGAATCCTTTCCCCATTGCTTGTTTTTGTCAGGTTTGTCAAAGATCAGATGGTTGTAGATGTGTGGTATTATTTCTGAGGGCTCTGTTCTGTTCCATTGGTCTATATCTCTGTTTTGGTACCAGTACCATGCTGTTTTGGTTACTGTAGCCTTGTAGTATAGTTTGAAGTCAGGTAGTGTGATGCCTCCAGCTTTATTCTTTTGGCTTAGGATTGTCTTGGCAATGCAGGCTCTTTTTTGGTTCCATATGAACTGTAAAGTAGTTTTTTCCAATTCTGTGAAGAAAATCATTGGTAGCTTGATGGGGATGACATTGAATCTATAAATTACCTTGGGCAGTATGGCCATTTTCACGATATTGATTCTACCTACCCATGAGCATGGAATGTTCTTCCATTTGTTTGTGTCGTCTGTTATTTCATTGAGCAGTGGTTTGTAGTTCTCCTTGAAGAGGTCCTTCACATCCCTTGTAAGTTGGATTCCTAGGTATTTTATACTCTTTGAAGCAACTGTGAATGGGAGTTCACTCACGATTTGGCTCTCTGTCTGTTATTGGTGTATAAGAATGCTTGTGATTTTTGCACATTGATTTCATCCTGAGACTTTGCTGAAGTTGCTTATCAGCTTGAGGAGATTTTGGGCTGAGACGATGGGGTTTTCTAAATATACAATCATGTCATCTGCAAACAGGGACAATTTGACTTCCTCTTTTCCTAATTGAATATCCTTTATTTCATTCTCCTGCCTGATTGCTCTGGCCAGAACTTCCAACACTATGTTGAATAGGAGTGGTGAGAGAGGGCATCCCTCTCTTGTGCTGGTTTGCAAAGGGAATGCTTCCAGTTTTTGCCCACTCAGTATGATATTGGCTGTGGGCTTGTCATAAATAGCTCTTATTATTTTGAGATATGCCCCATCAACACCTAATTTATTGAGAGTTTTTAGCATGAAGGGCTGTTGAATTTTGTCCAAGGCCTTTTCTACATCTATTGAGATAATCATGTCGTTTTTGTCTTTGGTTCTATTTATATGCTGGATTATGTTTATTGATTTGTGTATGTTGAACCAGCCTTGCATCCCTGGGATGAAGCCCACTTGATCATGGTGGATAAGCTTTTTGATGTGCTGCTGGATTCGGTTTGCCAGTATTTTATTGAGGATTTTTGCATCGATGTTCATTGGGGATATTGGTCTAAAATTCTCTTTTTTTATTGTGGCAACGTTTGGAAGTTACCCTATATGGCTGAAAAAGGGGAAGAGCCCTCAGTCCCAAGAATTCCCCACTTTTTTCCTGGAAAACTCATGAAGAGTCCACCCCTTGTTTAGCATATAATCAAGAAATAACCATAAAAATGGACAACCAGCCGGGCGCCATGGCTCACGCCTGTAATCCCAGCACTTTGGGAGGCCAAAGGGGGTGGATCACAAGGCCAGGAGCTCGACAGCATCGTGGCTACCACAGTGAAACTCTGTCTCTACTAAAAATACAAAAAATTTGCCAGGCATGGTGGCAGGCACCTGTAGTCCAGCTACTTGGGAGAATACCAGGAGGAGTTGCAGTGACCGAGTCACCCATGATGCAGCCTGGGGACAGAGGATCCATCTCAAAAAGGCAACCAGCAGCCCTCGGGGCTATGGAGTAGCCATTCTTTTATTTCTTTACTTTCTTAATAAACTTGCTCTCACTTTACTCTAAAAAATAGAAATAAAAGGAAAAGACAGTTAATTGTCGGCTTTTTATTCATGTGCTGTTCTATAAAATTAAACCATATATGTGTACCTGGATTTTCTTGGCTTATTCAAGGATGTAGGAGAAATTATATCTTAAATGGAAGTCCCGGTCACTGGCTCATTCTTTCTCAAACACTCACTGAGCATCTGCTCTTTGGAAGGCCCTATGTTAGTGGAGATACTGGCATAAGTCAGACCCACCCCTACCCGAAGGGTGGTAGGGTCTAGGAGCTATAGTCATAAAATTAAGTTGGTGAGATTTCCTCTAAGACCTAAAGGAAAAGTAAGAGA
>NW_026652282.1:125169140-125177316 GCF_009828535.3 Hylobates moloch
CTAATGGATGGGGCCCTGGAAGGTGCACTGGCCCAGACCCCCTCCCACTGGCCCCCCCTGCAACTCGTGCTCAGACTCACTCTTCCCCCTCTCTCAAAGCCCATTCATGCAGGGGTGGGTAGGAAATGTGAGGTCCTCCACTGATGTTTAGCATATGGTGCAGGACTTTCACATAGCTGGTTTCAACGAGGGCCCTTGGACCCCACAGGAACTCGTAGCGTGCAGGATCACTGCCGGGCACCTGCCGGTACTCCAGGTAGTTTTCCTGCACCAAATCTTGGGTGAGCAGCTTCCTGGGATGCGCGAAGATACTGTCTTCCCTCCCCTCAAACACCTGTAACACACTCAGCTCCTCCCAGATTTTCTCCTCAGAGGCACAGTCGCCCTCTATTGCGATTATGGCCAGGACGATTATCAGGAGGCCTGTCTTGGGCATGATCTGATTGTCACCCAGCAGGCCATCATAGGAGAGGCCCAGGCAGGTGACAAGGATGTACAAGTGGCCGATGGGGACCACTTCCACCACCTCGATGCCAAAGACCAGTTGCACGTACTCGGAGGCTTTGCTGAAGATCACAGGAAAGAAGCGCTGGTAATTTCTGATGACACTCCCCAGCATTTCTGCCTTTGTGAACGGCTCCCTGGCTCGATACTTGAGGAGCAGGAAATGAACCAACTCAGCCATCTTCCTACTGAGTGCTACTTGGAAGCCGGTCTCCATGTCAGGAAAGGTGCTCGGCCCCTCCTCTTCTTGGTTGCTGGAGACCTCATCGGATTGGCTCCCGAGAGTGTAGTTGATGGTAGTGGGGAGGGTGGAGGCTCCCTGAGGACTGTGGGGAGGACTTGGTGACTCGGCAGCAGGCACCTCCCCCAGGGTGACTTCCACTAGAGTAGAAGAGGAGGAGGCTGCCCACCCTCCAAGCCCAGGGCCTCTCCTTGGGCCTCAAGGCCTTCTTCAGGCTTGCAGTGCTGACTCCTCTGTTCAAGAGGCATGATGACTCTGGTCAGGGCAGCAGGCGGGAGTGTGGGCAGGAGCTAGTGCTGCTCCGGAGCCTCCAGTCCTCCTTGTCGGCCTGTCTCCTCAGAACCTGAAGGAGCAAGTGAGAGGGCACCTCAGGGTACAGCCGGCCAGCACACGCTGAGGCTGAAGGAATGACAGTAGGGAGGGTGAGGCCAGGCGCTCTGGAGTCCCATGTGTTCTGGGGCGGGTGGGGCCCTTGGTGTGCATTCAAGGCAAACCTTCAATGTTGGCACTGTCTGCATCCCCTCTGGTCTGTGACCTCAGGACACTGCCTCAGACCAAGGCCTCACTGCCTTGTTCCTGGAGCTCCTGATTCCTGGGAGAGGAATCCACGGGCCTCAGGGTGCAGACTGCAAGTACAGCCACAGATTCCCAAAATTGTCAGGAGGGTTGGCCAGACTCTGTGAGGTCCCCACTCTACTGGGGTGGAGAGTCCCTTCTGTACTCACTCAGGGCCCTCAGCTTTCTCCTTGCAGGGCCTATTACCGCCCTTTTGCTGGCCAAAGAAACTCTCATGTCAAGAATTCACATCCCTGATACGGTACAGAAGGACATGAGGGGACCAACATCTGGCCATACGTAACCAGGTCCTCCCGCAAAGGACAACGAGAGATGTCCAAATTCATTGGAGTCCAGGTGTCCTGGGTGACGAGCCTGCTTGGTCCTCACAGCTACTCCTGCTAGGGCCTGAGAGCCTCCCTCTAGTGACCCGAGTGCAGCCCCTTCAGACCAAGGTCTCCCTTTCCCTGACATCAAAGATCCCAGCATAATGGAGGGACCTCAGCCGACAGCCTTGCCCAGGCTCTCTTGAGGGAACAGCAGGGGCAGGGCAGATTTCTGTGGGGCCCCCTGTCTGCGTTCTGGCCCAGGGGTACCCTCAATCCTACCTCAGGCTTCTCACCTGGACGCTTGGTAGACCTTAGGACCACTGTGTCTGTCGACTACATGGGGGCCCCTGTGTTGACCTGAGTCACCCTCTGAAGAAAAGGTCCTCAATTCCCTGAGATCTGGAAACAGAAGTGAGGAGGAGCCACATCCTGTCACTCCCAGGTGGGTTGTCCAGGGCTGACCCCTTTGGTTCCAGGGTGAGGCTTCTGATGGCCTCCTGTGGGTTACTCAGCTTTACTCCTGCCGGGGCCTGCCCTTCCTCAACCCCCAACCCCCTGAAATGAGCAGACAGCTCCTCTTTACACCAACACCTTATCTCCCTGAGGGTTCCCCAACCTCCTGCCTGTGGCACAAATGAGATTGCCAATTAGAGCCATCCCTGATCGGGTTCCCCCAGAGCTAAGAATAAGGAACAGCCAGACTCCATGGAGTCCCTTCTTTCTGGGCCGGGGGTATCCCCAGTCCTCATGATGGGTCCGGCAGATCCCGGGTCTGGCAGATCCTGGGATTCCTCCCTCTGCTGACCTGAAGTGCCACTCCTCAGACCACAGCCCTCAACTCTCCGTCACCCTGAAGGCGCAATGAGCACAGGGCACATTAGGCCACTGTGCCCAGGATTCCCCAGCCCAAGGTTCCCACTGGTCTGGACTCCAAGGTCCCCTCAGTCCTCCTTCTTCTTCCGCCCCTTGACTCCTCACAGGGCTGGGCCCCAACCCCCTGCGGAAGTGGGTCTGCATCCCTAAGATTCCCACGGCTGAATGAAAAGGTGCCTCAGTTTTGAGACAGGGGTACAGTGGGCCCCCTGTCCTGGCATGCTGGGAGCCCTCCGGACTCCACTGTCTTCCAGGAGGGCCTGGGCCCTTCCTCTGCATCCCAAAGGCCGTACTCACGATACCCAACCCCTTCCCTCCCTTAGCCATAGAGGTGAACGTCAGGAGCTGCGTGCCTGGCCGCCATTCCCAGAGCTTCCGTGGGTTGATTGCAGGCGCAAAGCTCCGACTCTGCCAGGATGGGGGTGGGGATGGGAATCGGGGTTTGGGGGTGCTGTTGATGTTTGAGCGATGGGGGTGGGGTTGGTGTTGGGGGATGGGGGTGGGGTTGGTGTTGGGGGATGGGAATGGTGGTGGGGGTGCAGGGGGGTTACCCTCAGTCCCCTCTCGGGGCCCTGCCCTTGACTCCTGGCAGAGCCTGGGCCCTACTCTCTTCTAACCAGCCCTGCCCTGGTAACACAAAGTTCTTACGCCAGAGTTCCCTGCGGTTAAAGCGGCAGGGGGTGGCGGGGTGAGGTGGTGGTGACTCAGCCTGAGAAGTCTTCCCCTGCGGGGTGGTCCAGGCCCGGCAGCGGAGGCAGCGCTGGATTATTTGGGGCCCTCTGTCTGGGTGAGGCCCGCCTCAGTCCTCCCTCAGCGTCTTACCTCGCCTCCTCACCGAGCCTGGTCTTGCTTCCCTCCGCCGACATCAGGCCATTGCTCAGGGCGAGAATCTCGCTGCCCTCTGACCCCCAATGCGCAAGTCAGTGGCGTCACATCCGGCCCCGTGACTTCCCTGGGTTCATAGCAGGGGTGGAACTGGATTCTTCCTGGATGAGGATCTGGATGGAGGTGGAGGTAAGCATGAAGATGGTGTTGGGGGTACGGGTAGGGATAGGGACGGGGATCCTGAAGCTGTAGATCCTGGTGGGGTCGGGGGAGTTAGGGGTGGGAGGGGCTTTTGGTCCTCCCTCAGGGATGACCTCCGGGGCTTTTGGTCCTGACTTGGATGCCTGGCTGAGCCTGGACCGCCATTCTCTGCAGATTGTGTCTGCTCCCCTCAGACCAAGTCTCTGACTCTGAGTCCCCCTGAAGTGGCATTGGGGGAAGGGATGCGGTCGGGGTGACATCATTGCCTAAGTTTACCAGGGCTGACAAGAGGAGCTGACTGGCTTCTGTGGTCCCTCTGTGGTGGGGGGTGGGGGTGGTGTGGACCCTCAGTCCTCACTCAGGAGGGTCTTCTTCCTCATCTCCGGCTTTTGGATAAAGTGATGGGCAGGAGCTGCTCTGTTTCTGTCACCTCTGTGCATTTGCACAGCTGCACCCCTTGTACAGAATGTCTGCGAGTCCCAGGCCAGGTGCTCCCTGCAGGGCAGGAGCTCCCACGATTGTAGTGGCCACTGGGAGAAGACAGACACCTTCCCACAGGGGCCCCTCCCCAGCCAGAGCTACACTTGGCAAACCTTTGGTCCTAAATGATTTATTCTCTGGATTGAAGAAATAGGGTTTACATATCTTCCAAGTATATATGTAGGTAGCAATATATATATTTATTTCTGTGAACTAACACTTAACACTTAGGATGCATGATTCACTCTGATTATCCTAATCTACTTCTATTCCAGTCTTTGTGTTCTGTTGAAGGAATTTTTTTCTAAAACGTAATTCCTCTCCCACTATGTTGGTTCCAGGTTGTTATTAGCAGAACTCTGGAGTCATACTGCCTTAACCAACCAAATTTTCCTGGTGTCCTGCTATTACCTAGGGCTCTTGGCATCGTGTTTTCAGGGGCTGCCTCAGATTGTGCAATGAAGTGAAGTGGAAAATTTAAAACTTTTATTCTACCCATTCTGTCACCTGCCGTCTAGGCAGGGTACAAACCTCACCAAAATCTCTGCCTCTAACCCCCCTCTAACCGACATGGCAAGTGTCAAACACAAGTACCAGCTCAACAAGGTCTTCAGTCTCACCCTGGACTGGCCCTGTTTTGTTGGGTAGATTTTCTTGCTGATACTGGTTTTTCACTTTCTGTTTCCATTCTATAATTTTCCAGGGTTGATTTGGGAAGCAGAGCACAGCAGCCCAAATTTGCTTGTAATGTCGGCGGCTACAGGTAAGGCACTAAATTGTAAATAATTTAAGCTGAGCTTACATTTTTACACTGTTGTGGTCCCCATGAATGAATATGTTATACTCCTCTATGTATGTCAAGCCCTTTTTTCCTGAATATGTCAGTACACTTCGATAGTTGCCTCTATAAACAACTTATACATTTTTATTAGACTTCTATTCAAGTAATTCTTAGATTTTGTTGCTATTGCAAATGGCATATTGTCTATTAATTGTTGTAGTTAGTTATTGCTTTCGTGAGGTGAAGATTTTGATTTTGCTGTGGTAATCTGTTGCACACCTCGTTCTGAAGGCCGATGCACTTGAATATTCCACATGCCTTTTCCTTTGAATTTTCAAGATCGTTAATGGTATTATCACTAAACATTACATGTTTTTCCAGTATTCATACCACTTACTCATTTTGGTACTTATAGCTCTTTGTGTCTCAATCTTGATTTCAAATGTAGAGATAATAGGCTACATCTACTTCTCATTCCTGACTTGAATGATAATTCTTCGAACATTTGACATTTAAGTATGTTTGCTGTTGACTTTAGGAAATAGAAGTTCTCTTTCAGTATAGGTTACCTAAATATTTTCTTTTTTACCATGAATTCATATTAAATTTATTTAAAAAGCTTTTTCTGTACCTGTTGGCAGGATCAAATTTTTTTCTCTTCCATTTTGTATGTAAGGAATCACAATGAAATAGTTTTTTTTCTAATGTTAAATCATCTTTTATTTCCTTGGGCAGAGCCTGTTTATTCGTTTAATATTCTACTCATTTATGTAGGATATTTACTGCTGTGTAAGAGAGCTTGCTTGATGTGCTCTTTTTCCGTCAGGGGAGGTATGCGGTCCTCATCTGGTTTTTAAGTCCAGGAAGGCTAGCCTGGGAGAATGAATTGAACAACTGTCAATCTTTGTATGTTCTGGAAGAGTTGATACAAGTCGGTGGTTAGTTTTCCCTGATCATTTGGTAAAATTGGCCTCCAAAGCTGTCTAACCTGAAACGTTTGAGGGTGGCTTGAGCTTGGAATATTGTACAGTTTCTGTTTGTATAGTTAAAAGTTTTCTTTTCCTCTTTGGATCAGTTTGGTTGCTTATTTATTTTATTTCTACAAAGTGGTCAGTTTCATTTAGGATTTCACTTTTAATGGCATATTTATGATAAAAAAAGTTTTATTAGGGAAAGCCTTCACACATACAGAATAACAGAAACTAATATAATGAACCCAGGATACTTGATACCGAGCATGAACATCTTTAAATACACAGCAAATCTGGTTCCAGTTAAACACTCGTCTACCTGCATATGAGCTGCTGGAATAATATGGAGCAAATCTAAGGCATTATACCGTTTCATCTCTAAATAACTTAATATGCATTTTTAAAAGATAAGGTTTTTTTTAAAACAAAAAGCCAATAATTTTCATATCTAAAAAATTAAATAAATGATTATCAAATGTTCAACTATTTTACACACTTATCTGGCCAACTTATACTTTATAAAATATATATTTCTTTGATGGAGTACAAAATATGTAAACATTTCCCCCACTTGCTTCGCTGTGGTGGTTTCATATATCTATTATACAGCTAGGTGTGTGTGTGTGTGTAACATTCTACCTGCCGTCCCGTGATTCTCCAACCTCTTAAGTTACTTTTAGACTTTACATACATTAAGCTTCACTGTCTGTGCTGTAAAGATCTATGGGTTCTGACAAATGCCTCGTGCCATTGTCTTAGTCCGTTTGGGCTTCCATAACAAAAATAGTGTAGACTGGGTGGCTTATAAACAACACAACTTTATTTCTCACATTCTGGAGGTTGGGAAGTCCAAGATCAAGGTGCTGGCAGAGTTCATGTCTGGTGGAGACCTGCTCCCTAGTTCATAGACAGCTGCCTTTTCCCTATGCATATGTAAGAAGGGGTAAGGGATCTCTGTGGAGTCTATTTTATAAAGACACTAATCCCATTCATGAGGACTCTGCTCTCATGATCTAGTCATTCTCCAAATACCCCACCTTCTACCTAATACCATCACCTTGGTATTTCAGCAGATGAATTTTGTGGCAACACAAATATTCAGACCAAAGCAAGCATGCAACCGCCATTACAGTATTATGCATACTAGTTTCACTGCTCTGATAAATCCCTTGTGCTTGTCGAATAAACCCCATGGCCACCACTGATAGGTTTTTCATCTTTATAATTTTGCATTTTCCAGAATGTCATATAAATAGAATCTTATACTATGTAGCCTTTTTAGACTGGTTTCTTTCATTTAGCATAATGAACTGAAGAGTCATGTATAACTTTGTGTGGCTTATAACTTATTTCTTTTCATTGAGGAGCAGTAGTATCAATGTCTGGTTAATCATATATATATATATGTATATATATATGTATATATTTATATCCATTCACCAAATGAAATACATTTTGGATGCTTCTATTTTTGGTGATTGTGAAATAAGCTATTGTATACGTTCATATACAAATTTTTATGTAGACATAAGTTTTCAAATCAGCTGAGTAAATTGATTGAGTATGGCTGCTGAATCTTGTGCTAAGTCTATTTTCATTTTTTTAAGAAAACGCCAAACTGTCTTCCAAAGTGGCTGTACCATTTTGCATTTCCACCAGCAATGAAGGAGAGTTTCTGTTGCTCCACATCTTCCCTGGCAATTGGTCTTGGTTTTGTTTTCTTTGTTTTGGTTTTTTATGGATTTTGGACATTCTAACAGGCGTGTAGTGGTATCTCATTTTAGTACACAATTATCTAATGCCAAAGGGTGCTCAGTACTTTTATTATGCTTATTTGCCATGTGTGTATCTTCTTTTGTGTAGTGTGTGTTCAGATCTTTGACTATTTTCATTTTTTTCTATCATTGAGCTTTAAGAATTTGTATATATTGTAGAGACAAGTTCTTTGTCACATATGTGTACCACAGATGTTTTCTGCTAGACTGTGGCTTCTGTTTTTATTCTCTTAACATTGTCCTTTGAAGAGCATAAGATTTTTATTTTAATAAAATCAACTTGGCAAATTTTTCTTTCCTTGATCATGCTTTTGGTGTTGAATTTAAAAACTCATCACCAAACTCAAAGTTATGTGGATTTTCTCTTATGTTTTCTTATAGTGGTTGTATTGTTTTTGCATTTTTCATTAGACCTATGATGTATCTTGAGTGAGTTTTCATGGAATATGTAAGGATATGTCCAGGTTATTATAATTTGTATATAGATGTCTAATTGGTCAGGCACCTTTTGTTGGAAAACCTGTACTTTCACCATTATTGCCTTTGTTGTGAATCACCTGACTATATGTGTGCAGGTCTATTTCTGAGCTCTAGTCTGTTTTATTAGTCTATGTGTCTATTCTTTGCTAATGCTTATGTCC
>NW_026652282.1:125177416-125187992 GCF_009828535.3 Hylobates moloch
ATGGTTTGACAGCAAGAAGACAGGAAGAAACTTTTGGGGATGATGAATATACTTTTCACCTTCACTGTGGTTGTGGTTTCATGGGACTAAACATTTCTCAAAACTCTTTGATTTGTTTCTCAGTACTTAGGAGAAAAAGTAAGCAGAAAACCAGGAATGATATAGATGACCTGAAAAGCACCATTAACTACTCTGACTAAATAAAAGAATAAGAAAAGCACTGCATTCAACAATAGCAGAATAAACAATCCTCTCAAGTGTGCATGAAATATCTCCCAAGATAGATGGTATTCTGGGCCATCAAACAAAGCTTACAAATTGAAAAGAATAGAAAGAATAGAAAGCCTCTTCTTAGACCACAACACAATTAAACTCAAACCCAAACACCAAGATATCTGAAAAATGCCCAAATATTGGAAATTTTAAAATATGCTCCTAAATAACCTATGGGTCAAAGAGGGAGTCTCAGGAGAATTTTAAAAATACATTAAGTTGAATGAAAATAAAAATATACATACAAAAATGGGATTCAGCTAAAGTGTGTCCTTGAGGGAAATGTATAGCATATTTTAAATGTTTATATTAGAAAATGAAATCTAAAATCAATAACCAAAACTTTCACCCCAGGAAACCAAAGAACGAAGAGCAAGTTGAATTAGAGAAATTGTAGAGGATCCCCCCTCCCGTCCCACACTCCCACCTCTTCCCCCTTACTCCCTACCCCTACCGTTTGAGACACACAGACACACACATCATTTTACAACACGTTCACTTTATTTTCATCACCATGGGGCATACCCTTTGGGGTGTAAAATGTACTCTATACCCGGTTGGCTACTTATCTGGGGTTAGACCTCTGGAGACTTTCCAGATAGCCTTGAGGTTTCTGGCCTTGCCCTGGAATTACTGACTGCCCAAAGAGACGCTCGAGAAGGTGGGGGTCTCCTTGCCCTTGTGGTCCTACTGTGGCTCATTTTGATTGAGTTCCTCGTTCAGCTGGTCAGAGTGGCTGGATAGTGTTGGCCCACTCCATTCCTCAGGTGTTTTTGAAGTGGTGGTCTTTTAGGGAGAGGCTTTTGTTCCTGGAACTTCCTTGGTGGGTCCCTTTTCCCTTCCAGGTTGTCTTTGGAACCTGGAAAGCCAACAGGCAGATGAAGGAAGGGCACTGGTTTGGGGAAGAGGATGGAGGAGGGGTGAGAATAGGGGCTTCATAGAGAAATGGTACAGGCTGGGGTGGGGGTTGTGCCAGGCGAGGACAGGGTAGGAGTCAGAGCTTGGATGGGCCGTTCATGTTGATAGGGCTTCTGGGCCAGGGTTGAGAGGATGCTTTCCACTTCCTTGCCTCTTTGGTGTTGGTGGGTGGTTGTTGGACAACGGGCTGGAGGCTGGTGGTTTCCTGGACATCTTCACCAGACCAGCGTCTCTCAATAGTCTACTCCAGTCCACCTGGTCTCTCCATGCCTCCTCCAGGACAGTGAAGGCAGGCCAGCAGGCTAGAAACTCACACCGCATTTTTATGTTAGTCTTGTGGTAGAATTCCTTTTCCAGGAAACCTTGGTCTTTTCTCTTAACACCTTCAACTAATTGGATGAGACCCATCCACATTATGGAAGTTAAACTGCTTTCCTTAAAGTCAACTGATTGTAAATGTTGATCAATCTACAAAATACCTTCACAGCAACATCTAGACTACTGTTTGACCACACAACTGAGCAGTATAGCCTAGACAAGTTGACACACAATACTAGCCACTGCAAATATCTTGCACCATACAAAAATGTAACTCAAGATGAACGACAGACTTTATATGTCACAATTACATTGCTTTTTTTTTTCTAGGAGAAAACAAAAAAAATTGTGTTACCTGAGGTTATGTCTTAGCTCAGGCTGCCATAACAAAATGCCATTGACTGAGTAGCTGAAACAACAGAAATTTATCTTTTTTCAGTTTTGAAGTCTGGAAGTCCTAGATCAAGGACTGGTGGGGTTGTCTTCTGGTGATGGCCTTATTCCTGGCTTGTAGATGGCCCTTTATTAATATGTCCGTTCTTGGACTTTCCTCTGTGCATGTGCAGAGAGAGAGAGGAAAAGAGAGAGAGAAAGAAAGAGAGAGAGAGAGAAAGGTCATGCAGGCACAAAAGTACTTTCTTCTGCTTCTTCTCCCTTCTTATAACTACACTAATTCTATGGGATCAAGCTCCCACCCTTACGGCCTCTTTTAACATTAGTTACTACCTTAGAAGCCTCATCTGCAAATACTGACACCCTGGGGCTGAGGGCTTCAAAATATGAATTTGGTGGAGGACATAAGCATTAGCAAAGAATAGACACATAGACTAATAAAACAGAATAGAGCTCAGAAATAGACCTGCACACATATAGTCAGGTGATTCACAACAAAGGCAATAATGGTGAAAGTACAGGTTTTCCAACAAAAGGTGCCTGACCAATTAGACATCTATACACAAGTTATAATAACCTAGACATATCCTTACATAGTCCACGAAAATTAACTCAAGATACATCATAGACCTGATGAAAAATACAAGAACTATACAACCTCTAAAAGTAAACATAAGAGAAAATCCACATAACTTTGAGTTTGGTGGTGAGTTTTTAAATTCAACACCAAAAGCATGATCAAGGAAAGAAAAATTTGCCAAGTTGATTTTATTAAAATAAAAATTTTATGCTCTTCAAAGGACAATGTTAAGAGAATGAAAACAGAAGCCACAGTCTAGCAGAAAACATCTGTGGTACACATATGTGATAAAGAACTTGTCTCTACAATATATACGAATTCTTAAAGCTCAATGATAGAAAAAAATGAAAATAGTCAAAGATCTGAACACACTGTACACAAAAGAAGATACACACATGGCAAATAAGCATAATAAAATAATGAGTGTCCTTTGGCATTAGATAATTGTGTACTAAAATGAGATACCACTACACACCTATTAGAATGTCCAAAATCCATGAAAGGGCAAAACAAAGAAAACACAACCAAGACCAATTGCCAGTGAAGATGTGGAGCAACAGAAAGTCCGGGCCTGGTGGAAATTAGAAGTTTAACAAATGGCAGATGGCAGTTATTTCCAATATTTTTAAAGCCTAGGCACTAACACTCTGGGACTTTGCTGTTGTTGTTGTTGTTGTTGTCCAGGAGTCATCAGAGAACATACAGCTCAATAGGACATGGAATAATTAGCCCAAAAAGGAAGCTTCACTTGTAAAATTCAGTTACGTATTTCCTCTTAGAGAATGCACTTCAAACTTTGTGTGTGCGGGAGTTTTGCCCAGCCAGGTGCAACTCAAAACTCCTAGAATGTGTGTCAAAGACCAATTCCTTCCCTCTCTCCCAGCTGCTTTCCCACCCAAAACACTATTTTCATCCATTTTGTTACCATCCAAAATCTAGCCTGTGCTTACAATTGGTCAAATTGCACTTGAGATAACCTAGTTAGAATGCCCTTTTAATGGAGTCAGCTCTGGCTCTCCTTGCGCGGCAGAAAAGCACCTGGCCAGGGGCTTCTGGGTCACCCTTCTGGGAAATTCAGCCTTATTGCTCAGGAAACCCTTGCAGATGATAGATTTTCATCACCTAGATCTTGGGTTGTGTTCAATAGCAGTGGGACAAAAGCACAGGACACCTTCCATTCCAGCCCCAGGTGGAGATTCCTCTCTGTTCATCCCCCATCCGAAATAAACTACTCGGAGTTGCTTTCCATTCCAGGCTTTTCTCTCATCCACTGAGAATCTGGCCCTGGACCCACCCAGCTTCATTAGAGTCAGCTCCTTCAGAAGGAACCGCAGGTTCCCAAAGTCCAAAATGCCCCAGCTCAGGGCACTGACACTCCACAACTCTCACCTGGAGCCCCACAGCCTCACCCCTCTCTTGCATTTCCTCTTACATCTTACAGGACTTCTCGCCACCTTAACTATATGACTGCAGGTCCTAGGCTCTACAACCCTATGGGTGGGCGTGAGTCTTGCTTACCTCAGCATCCCCACTACTAACCCAGGGCCTTCCACAGAGCAGATGCTGAGTGAATGGGAAAGAAATGATCCAGTCAACAGGAAGAATTATTTATTCAGATTTAATTTCTCTTACATTCTCAAAGAAGCCAAGCATATCCAGGTATCCATGTTTTTTTTTTTTCAAATTTACAGAATAGAGTGAGGTATAAGGCAAGAATTAAGTATCTTTTAACTTCTTGAGGTCTTTATCTCATGTATTCTACTGCTAATTCTTTCACAATTCTAAGCACATACTTTTTCCACTGCTGTCATTATGTCACAATTCACAAAATGGAATGGATTTCCCAATCTGAATAAAAAACAAGACTCTTACTCCTAAACTATATAAACAGCACTATGTGTGACTACTGTCATTCACACACTTGGATGCTGAAGTTCATTCAACCATCCGTTAAAAGGAACATTTGAACAATTCCAACAGGAAACAAAGATCAATCTCAAAGTCATCCAATAGAATAGAAACTCACTACTAACAACACTGACTAGTCTCTTCAAAGAGTGAAGAATGGGCCTCAGGTCACACGAGGCAGTGGAAGCTAATGGATGGGGCCCTGGAAGGTGCACTGGCCCAGACCCCTCCCACTGGCCCCGGCTGCAACTCGTGCTCAGACTCACTCTTCCCCCTCTCTCAAAGCCCATTCATACAGGGGTGGGTAGGAAATGTGAGGTCCTCCACTGATGTTTAGCATATGGTGCAGGACTTTCACATAGCTGGTTTCAACGAGGGCCCTTGGACCCCACAGGAACTCGTAGCGTGCAGGATCACTGCCGGGCACCTGCCGGTACTCCAGGTAGTTTTCCTGCACCAAATCTTGGGTGAGCAGCTTCTTGGGATCCGCGAAGATACTGTCTTCCCTCCCCTCAAACACCTGTAACACACTCAGCTCCTCCCAGATTTTCTCCTCAGGGGCACAGTCGCCCTCTATTGCAATTATGGCCAGGACAATTATCAGGAGGCCTGTCTTGGGCATGATCTGATTGTCACCCAGCAGGCCATCATAGGAGAGGCCCAGGCAGGTGACAAAGATGTACAAGTGGCCGATGGGGTCCACTTCCATCAGCTCGATGCCAAAGACCAGCTGCAAGGAATCGGAAGCTTTGCTGAAGATCACAGGAAAGAAGCGCTGCCAATTTCCGACGACACTCCCCAGCATTTCTGCCTCTGTGACCGGCTCCCTGGCTCGATACTTGAGGAGCAGAAAATGAACCAACTCAGCCACCTTCCTACAGAGTGCTGCTTGGAAGCCGGACTCCAGGTCGGGGAAGGTGCTCGGCCCCTCCTCTTCTTGGTTGCTGGAGTCCTCATCGGATTGGCTCCCGAGAGTGTAGTTGATGGTAGTGGGGAGGCTGGAGGCTCCCTGAGGACTCTGGGAAGGATCTGGTGACTCGGCAGCAGGCACCTCCCCCAGGGTGACTTCCACTAGAGTAGAAGAGGAGGAGGCAGCCTCCTGCTCCTCAGTAGCAGGAGGCTGTGCAGCCACGAGGCCCAGGGCCTCTCCTCGGGCCTCAAGGCCTTCTTCAGGACTGCAGTGCTGACTCCTCTGCTCAAGAGGCATGATGACTCTGGTCAGGGCAGCAGGTGGGAGTGTGGGCAGGAGCTGGGCAATGGAGACCCACAGGCCTGGGGAGAGAGGGAGTGTGTGAGAGACCTCAGCTGAGAACTGAACTGAACCTTGGAGGCTCTAACAAAGGCTTACTTACAGATCTTCTCCTTCAGTGCTCCTCCGGGGGCCTCTGGTCCTCCATGTCAGCCTGTCCCCTCAGAACCTGAAGGAGGAAGTGAGAGGGCACCTCAGGGTACAGCCGGCCAGCGCATGCTGGGGCTGTAGGACTGAAAGCATTGAGGATGAGGCCAGGCGCTCTGGAGTCCATGTGTTCTGGGACAGGTGGGGCCCTTGGTTTGAATCCAAGGCAAACCCTCACCGTTGGCACTATCTGAGCCCCCTCTGCTCTGTGACCTGAAGACACTGCCTCACACCAAGTCCTCACTGCCTTGTTCCTGGAGCTCCTGATTCCTGGGAGAGGAATCCACGGGCCCCCAATGTGCAGACAGCAAACGCAGCCACGGATTCCCAGAACTGTCAGGAGGGTTGGCCAGACTCTGTGAGGTCCCCACTCTGCTGGGGTAGAGGGTCCCCTCTGTGCTCACTCAGGGCCCTCACCTTTCTCCTTATAGGGCCTAATCCCTCCCTTCTGCTGGCCTGAGAATCTCTCATGTCAAGAACTCACATACCTGATATGGTACAGAAAAACATGAGGGGACCCACATCTGGCCATACATTCCCAGGTCCTCCCGGGAAGGACAACGAGAGATGTCCAAATTGATTGAAGTCCATGTGCCCTGGGTGAGGAGACTGCTTGGTCCTCACCTCCACTCCTAGCAGGGTCTGAGAGCCTCCCTCTACTGCCCTGAGTGCAGCCCCCTCAGACCAAGGCCTCCCCTTCCCTGACATCAATGATCCTGGGATAATGGAGGGACCTCAGCTGACAGCCCTGCCCAGGCTCTCTGAGGTAACAGCAGGAGCAGGGTAGATTTTCATGGGGCCCCCAGTCCGCATTCTGTCCCAGGGGTACCCTCAATCCTCCCTCAGGCTCCTCACCGGGATGCTTGGCAGATCCTAGGACCACTGCATCTGTCCACCAGATGGGGGCCCCTTGGGGGGACGCCTTGGGCCCTGCAGATCCTGGGATTCCTCCCTCTGCTGACCTGAAGTCCCACTCTTCAGACCACAGCCCTCAACTCTCTTGTCACCCTGAAGGCGCAATGAGCACAGAGCACATTGGCCACTGTGCCCAGCATCTCCCAGCCAAAGGTTGCCACTGATCTGGACTCCAAGGTCCCCTCAGTCCTCCCTCTTCTTCCTCCCCATGACTCCTCACAGGGCTGGGCCCCAACCCCCTGCTGAAGTGGGTCTGCATCCCTAGGATTCCCGTAGCCGAATGAAAAGGTGCCTCAGTTTGAGACAGGGGTACAGTGGGCCCCCTGTTGTGGCATGCTGGGTCCCCTCAGGACTCCATTGTCTTCCAGGAGGGCCTGGGCCCTTTCACTGCTTCCCAAAGGCCATACTCGCGATACCGAACCCCTTCCCTCCCTTAGCCGTAGACGTGAACCTCAGGACTCACGTGCCCGGCCGCCATTCCCAGAGCTTCTGTGACTTGATACCAGGGACAAAGCCCGGATTCTGCCAGGATGGCGGTGGGGGTGGGGATGAGAATGGGGAATGGGGGTGGGGGATGGGGGGTGGGGGATGGGGTTGGTGCTGGGGGATGGGAATGGTGGTGAGGGTGGTGGTTAGGCTGCCCTCAGTTCCCTCTCAGGGTCCCTACCTTGATTCCTGGCACAGCGTGGGCCCTGACCTCTTCTAACCAGCCCCGCCCTGGCCACATTAAGCTCTGTCCCCAGAGTTCCCTGTGGCTAAAGTGGCAGGGGTTGGTGGGGTGTGGTAGTGGCGACCCAGCCTGGAAGTCCTCCCCTGTGGAGTGGTCCAGGCCTGGCAGCAGAGGCAGCGCTGGATTATTTGAGGCCCTCTGTCTGGGTGAGGCCCACCTCAGTCCTCCCTCATCGTCTTACCTTGCCTCCTCACCGAGCCTGGGCCTGCTTCCCTCCGCCGACATCAGGCCGTTGCTGAGGGCGAGGATCTCGCGGTCTTCTGAAGCCCAGTGCGCAAGTCAGTGGCGTCACATCCTGGCAACGGTACTTCCCTGGGTTCCGGGCAGGCATGGAACTGGATTCTGCCTGGATGCTGATCTGGATGCGGGTGGAGGTAAGCATGAAGATGGTGATGGGGCAACGGGTAAGGATTGGGACGTGGATCCTGAGGCTGTAGATCCTGGTGGGGTCGGGGGAGTTGGGGGTGGGAGGGGCCTTTGGTCATGCCTCAGGGTCCTGAAGTTGATGCCTGGCTGAGCCTGGACCGCCATCCTCTGCAGATTGTTTCTACTCCTCTCGGACCAAGTCTCTGACTCTGAGTCCCCCTGAAGTGGCATTGGGGGAAGGGGTGTGGTCTGGGTGACATCATTGCCTGCGTTTACCAGGGCTGACAAGAGGGGCTGAGCTGGATTCTGTGGTCCCTCTATGGTGGGGGGTGGGGGATGGTGTGGACCCTCAGTCCTCACTCAGGAGGGTCCTCTTCCTCACCTCCGGCTGTTGGATGAAGTGATGGGCAGGAGATGCTCAGTTTCTGTCACCTGTGAGCATTTGCACAGCTGCACCCCTTGTAGAGAATGCCTGCGGGTCCCAGGCCAGGTGTTCCCTGCGGGGCGGCAGCTCCCCTGGTTGTAGTAACCTCTGGGAGAAGACGCACACCTTCCCACCGGGGCTTCTCCCCAGCCAGAGCTACACTTGGCAAACCTTTGGTCTAAATGATTTATTCTCTGAATCGAAGAAACAGGGTTTACATTATCTTCCAAGTATATGTGTAGGTAGCAATATATATATATAAATATATATTTATTTCTATGAACTAACACCTACCCTTAGTATGCATGAGTCACTCTGATATCCTATTCTACTCCTATTTCAGTCTTTGTGTTCTGTTGAAAGAATTTTTTTTTAAATGTAATTCCTCTGCCACTATGTTGGTTCCAGGTTGTTATTAGCAGAACTCTGGAGTCATACTGCCTTAACCAACCAAATTTTCCTGGTGTCCTGCTATTACCTAGGGCTCTTGGCATCGTGTTTTCAGGGGCTGCCTCAGATTGTGCAATGAAGTGAAGTGGAAAATTTAAAACTTTTATTCTACCCATTCTGTCATCTACCATGTAGGCAGGCTACAAACCTCCCCAACATCCCTGCTGCTAACCCCCTCCAACCCACACTGCAAGTGCCAAACACAAGTACCAGCTCAACACAGTCTTCAGTCTCACAATGGGCTTTCTCTGTTTTGTTACGTAGATTTTGTTGCTGATATTGGTTTTTTACTTACTGTTTCCATTCTGTAATTTTCCAGGTTTGATTTGGGAAGCAGAGCACAGCAGCCCAAATTTGTTGTAATGTTGGCGGCTACAGGTAAGGCACTAAATTGTAAATAATTTTTGCCGAGTTTACATTTTTACACTGTTGTGTTCCCCATGAATGAATGTTATACCCCTCTATGGATTTCAAGCTTTTTTTACCTGAATATGTCAGTACACTTCGAGAGTTGTCTCTATAAAGACCTTATACATTTTTATTAGACTTCTTTTCAGGCAATTCTTGAATTTTGTTGTTATTGCAAATGGCATATTGTCTATTAACTGTTGTAGTTAGTTATTGCTTTCGTGAGGTGAAGATTTTGATTTTGCTGTAGTAATCGGTTGCACACCTCGTTCTGAAGGCCGATGCACTTGGATATTCCACATACCTTTTCCTTTGAATTTTCAAAATCGATAATGGTATTATCACTAAACATTACATGTTCTTCCAACATTCACACCACTTACTCATTTTGGTACTTATAGCTCTTTGTGTCTCAATCCTGATTTCAAACGTAGCGGTAATAGCCTACATCTACTTCTAGTTCCTTACGTTTCACATTTAAGTATGTTTGCTGTTGATTTTAGGAAATGCAATTTCTCTTTGAATGTAGGTTAAATACTTTTTTTTTTTTACCATGAACTCATATTAAATTTCTTTTAAAAGCTTTTTCTGTACCCGTTGACACAATCAAATTTTTTACTCCTCCATTTCGTATGTAAGGAATTACAATGAACCGTTTTTTTTTTTTTTTTTTTTTTTCCTAATGTTAAACCATATGTTATTTCCTTTGGCAGAGCCTGTTTATTCATTTAATATGCTAGTAATTTACGTAGGGTATTTACTGCTATGTAAGGGAGCTTACTTAATGTGTGTTGTTTTTTTTTTCCATCAAGGGTGGGATGTGGTCCTCATCTGGTTTTTGAATCCAGGAGGGCTAGTCTGGGAGAATGAATTGAACAATTGTAAATTGTTTTGTATGTTCTAGAAGAGATGAGATAAGATGGTGGTTAGTTTTCCCTGATCATTTGGTAGATTTGGCCTCCAATACTGCCTAACCTGGAATGTTTGAAGGTGGCTTGAGCTTTGAATATTGTACAGTTTCAGTTTGTATAGTTTAATTAAAGTTTTCTTTTTCTTTTTGGATCAATTTGGTTACTGGTTTATTTTATTTCTACAAAGTGGTCAGTTTCATTTAGGATTTCACTTTTAATGGCATATTTATCATGAAAAAAGTTTTATTAGGGAAAGCCTTCACACATACAGAATAATAGAAACTAATGTAATGAACCCAGGATACTTGATACCCGGCATGAACAACTTTAAATACACAGCAAATCTGGTTCCAGTTAGACACTCGCCTATCTGCATATCAGCTTCTGGAATAACGTGGAGCAAATCTAAGGCATTATACCATTTCCTCTCTAAATAATTCAGTATGCATTTTTAAAAGATAAGGACGTTTTATTAAACAAAATCCCAATAGTTTTCATATCTGAAAAATTCTATAAATGATTATCAAATGTTGAACTATTTTACATGCTTCTCTGGCTGACTTATACTTTATAAAAAATATATTTC
>NW_026652282.1:125188044-125221466 GCF_009828535.3 Hylobates moloch
AAAAAAAAAAAAAATGCTAGAACAATGGTTGCTTTCAGAGAATAGTATAGACAGAGGTATAAACAGAGTTTGACTACGAGGATCATGAGGTAATGGTAAATGGTTATGGTAATGTTCTACATCTTTCCAAGGACATGGCTTACTCAGGTTTGGAATTTGTCACAACTCGAGGGATATACTTTTTAGAGTTGTGCATTTCATTGCATGTAAATTTTAAATTAAAAGAAAAAATGGCAGACAAATATTGAGTTCTAGTTGGTGACATATCTAATTAAATATTTATAAGGAAAATAACTTATATCTGTAATTAGTTTGAAAATACACACATAAGATTAGATATTTGATGGGAGATGGATAAGTGTGATATAGCAAATATTTAGAACAATGGTAGTATCGGCCAGGTGTGGTGTCTCATGCTTGTAATCCCAGCACATTGGGAGGCCAAGGCGGGTGGATCATGAGGTCAGGAGTTTGAGACCAGCCTAGCCAATATGGTGAAACCCCGTCTCTACTAAAAATACAAAAATTAGCCAGGCGTGGTGGCACGTGCCTGTAGTCCCAGCTACTTGAGAGGCTGAGGCAGGAGAATTGCTTGAACCTGGGAGGCAGAGGTTGCAGTGAGCCGAGATCATGCCACTGCACTCCAGCCTGGGCAACAGAGCAAGATTCCATCTCAAAACAAACAAACAAACAAACAAACAATGGTAGTATCTAGATAGTAGTATACAAGTGTTTACTTTGTTATGTGTGTCAATGGTTTTATAATAATATGTTGAAAAAAAATAAATCTGTCCTTCCAAAGACAGAAAATGAGGAGAGGGAGAAACAGAAAATCAGGAGGACAGAAAATGAGAAAATGAGGAGACAAATCACTAAGATCAAATATTCCCACCACATATATCTGATAAACAACTTATGTTTGTAATATATAAAGAATTCTTTCAGATTAAAAATAATTTTAAAAAACAGCCTGATTTTTTAAATGGTCAAAATAAATGAGTTGATATATCTTAAAAGAAAATATACACGAATGGCCAACAAAAACACTAAAAGGTGCTCAAATAACAGTATTAATCAGAAAATTGCAAATTAAAACCACAATGAGATAGCAGTATACACCATTGGAATGGCTAAAATTAAAATTCAAAAGCCTGATAATACCAAGTGCTGGCAAGCACAGGGAGCTACTGAAACTCACCTACACTATTTGTGGGAATGTAAAATGACACAACCAATTTGTAAAGCAGTTTGGCAGTTTCTTATGAATTAGACATGCACTTACTATATAACCCAGCCATTTCACTATTAGATATTTACCTACAAGGAATTGAAAACTTATGTCCACACAAATATTTACCCAAATTTTCATTGCATATTTATGTTTGACAAAAACTAAGAATGATATGAATATCTATCAAAAAGTGAATGGATTAACAAACTGTGTTAGATCTGTACAATGGAATACTACTCAGCACTAAAAAGGAATGAACTATTCCTACACACAACATCAATGAATTTCATAGACATAATATTTGGCAAAAGAAGGCAGCCATAAAAGAGTCTATTCTATATAATTGCACTTTTGTGAATTCTGGACTAGACAAAGCTAATGCATCGTCATTGAAATTGGAGCAGTGGCGTTACATGAGACAGGAGGCAGGAGTGGGAGACTGACTTCCTAACAGCATTTAGAACCTTCTTAAGGTGACGCAAACATTCAGTATCCTGATCGTGGTGGTGTTGACAAGCTGCGCATATTCTAAAACTGTTATGCAATTGTAGTACAATTAAATTTGGTGTATTTATTGTACATTAAAAAAATGCGTCAAAGAAGTAGATTTTTAAAATAACTAATCCAGATCATGACACGTCCCTGTCATACAATGCTTCCCCCATTTCACTCATAGTAAAAGCTAGAATCCTTCCAATAGCCTTGAAGTCCCTAATGATCTGTTCCCCCTCTTCTTTCTGACCTCAACTCTTAATACTCTTTGCCTTACTTACTCAATTTTTGCTACACTTGGCCTTCTTACTTTTCCTGGAACACGCCAAGCATGCAATCACTGTGGGGACTTTGAACTGATTCTTCTCTCTGTCTGGAATGCTGTTTTTCCAGATATCCATAATGTAGCTCACCCTCCACCTCTTTTGGGTCTTTGTCAAATGTTAAAGTATTACCTTCTAAATGAAGGACCACCTGTTTAAAAGTGCATTGTGCGTGCGCGCGCGCACACACACACACACACACACACACACACCTTACTCTTCTTTTCTGCCCATTTAGCATAGCAATCTTTTGTATGTTTTGTTTACTGCTGTATTGCCAGAGCCTGCTACCATGCTTGGAACATAGCAGGCTCTCAATAAAAAATGTGTTGAATAAAGAAATAATACTGAGGCTGAGATGAGGATCTTCTTGGAGGGGGAAATGTGAGAGGGGACAATTAGCAAGCCGACCCCTCAGATGTGTTATGTGTGACGCTAGTTGGGCTTCTGTACGATTACCTTGTAGCTTCAAACAAGCTCCAAAGGCTTTTCCCATAAGCAAATTGTGTATTATTCATGGGGATGAACAGAAAAGCCTCTAATCCCCCAGAGCTGGTATATGGGGCTTGAGGGGCTATATTCTACTCTGAAGCCCATCTTGGGGGCCAATTCCTTAACATATAGTCAGATGGCAAGTTTGAGAAAGATGATTAGCAGGGAGGATCCCAAGGTCTGAAGATGGAAAGAGACCCTTCGCAAGAAATAGTCTGGGCTTTAAGCCAAGTCTCCCAGGTTTTCCTGACCTCAGTAAATTAGCGTGCACCACTAGACCTGGCGATTCTGAGGACAGGAGTCCTTTCCAGGGCAGTGTGCTCTGATGGAGAGAAGGAAGGAGAGGTGTGGGTGATGGCACCCTGTTGAGGGAGGACAGCCTGGCTGATGGAGGAGGATAGCAGGGCTCTGGACTGGGCTTTGGATAATGGGAGGGATATTGGCAGCCTGTTCTTCTGAGAATTGGCCTTTGCTTCACAGTTCTCACTTGCCAAGGATATGCACCTCTGAGTCTAACTTTTCAAAGTTCTATTTCACTTACTTGATGGATTGGAATAAATGGCAAAGTCTCCAATGACCTTTTGCAGTTGGGAAACATCAGAAGCTCAATGCCTCCTGACTGACAGGTCAGAGATTGGGGTAGCAGGACACTCTGTAAGCTAGAATCTGAAGATAAGGCTTTGAATCACAGCTTGGCAACTCTGACTTGAAGCCTTGGGCAAGACACTTTCCTTCACCGAGTCCCTCATCTGTAAAATGGGATGCTCAAGCCAGCATGCCAGCCCTACCTCAAGGGTAACATGAAAAACAAATGAATGTGTTCCTGGGAGGCATTTCAGTAACTTCAAAGGTTTGTACAGGTATCAGAGGCTATTGTTGTCAGGTTATTTCAGGTAGCATGCTGACCGGGGACTAGCTGGCCAACTGGAGTAACTGGGTACATTTGAAGACGGAAAGAAGAAACTTCCAGCTCACTTGACTCTGGGTCAGGTGAGTCTCTGGTGTAATTGAGACCAATTATCAACATGTAGTTTTTTCCTGAGCTATCAGCAACAGAATCTCCTTGCCCAAGCCTATTGTATCAAAACGTCTAGGGCAGGGCCCAGGAATCAGCCTTATAACAAGTTCCTCAAGTGGTTCTGATGACCATGGAAGTTCAAGCACTGCTTCATATGTCTGCCTACACATGGAATTTCCCTAGCCTTTAAGCTTATTTCTCTCCAATACTTAGCTCTGCGGTTGGTCTTACTCACCAAAAAGAACACTTATGTCTGGAGGAGTGCAGTGGGCCCCACCTCCACAAAGCCATCTTGAACTGTCACTCACATCATCTTGCCTATAGCTGAGGATGTGCAAGCTGCATTATTAATCATAAAGAAATAGTTCGACTGATCGCTATCTAATCTGTTTACCAGGTCACAGCACTAGTTAAAACTATTTGGAACTGCTCACCAGACATTGCTGAGTCACCTGCATGATCTTTGTCATGTATCCCATTAGAATGTCACAGTCCTTAAGAGATTCCAGCCTTTGGGCGTTGCTGAGTTCCTGCTGGGTGGGAGGGGAGTTAGAGACAGAAAAACAAAGAAATGTTCTCTGTCCTTCAAAAACAGTATCGACTCAGACCTCCCACATATACAGGTTCAATGCCCATAAGGTTGGGGGAGCAGGAGGGGACAGAGATGGTGAGAAGCACTAGGCACAGTGCTTCCATGGTGCTTTTGTAGGAGGATGACCAGCAATTTTGACTCATAAGGTTAGTGGAATGGAGCCAAAATAATTCTCATGTGCACCTCCTTAGCACAGGCCCTATTGGTTAGAGGTAGTTCCATGGTCTTTGCTTAGCAATTCTTTCAAGCTTCCCAGACAGCAATAATTAGGTAGAAAAAAAATTGTGTGCAAAATATATAGACATAACTAGTAATTTCTGGAAAGTTAGATTTTCTGTCTTGTCTGGGCTAGGGCAATAATTAGACAAGAACGTAGTCAACATTAATTCTTATCCCAACTCCACCATTGACATGCTGGGTGACCCTAGGCAAGTTCCTTGCCCTCTCTGAGAATTACTATCTATGTTGTAACATCAACAGTTTTGGATTTTGAGCCCTTTCTGTCAGCAGTAGAATTCTGGAATTCCCTCAGTAAGCTACTGACTCAGGAGCAAGTCTGGTCCAACCTTCAGAGTCCACTTTCTAAAAATATCAAATAACCCTTGTAACTTGACCTCACTATTCCCTAAAAAAGCTCACTGGGTATTTGTTTGGTTTCTTTTCTCACTCCCTAAAAGTTCTTCAAATAAAGCATGATTTTATTTGAAATTACAAAGCAGCCTGAAAAATTTGGAGATAATTTTACCCCTGGGCCTTCCTGCTACCAAAGAGTTCTTTCCATATGAGTGAATGTAGAGCAAGCTTGTCCAACCTATGGCCCATGGGCTGCATGTGGCCCAGGGTAGCTTTGAATGCGGCCCAACACAAATTTGTAAACCTTCTTAAAACACTATGAGATTTTTAGTGATTTTTTTTAGCTCATCATCTATCATTAGTGTTAGTGTATTTTATGCATGGCCCGAGATAATTTTTCTTCTTCCAATGTGATCCAGGGAAGCCAAAAGATTGGACACCTCTGTTGTAGAGGATACAAAGTCTTTAGCAACCTAGTGGGACTCTAGAGAGCCATAAGTCTAGAAAACACTTTTGAGTGTTTCAGCTTGTGCCATAATCTCAGAGCCAGACCTCAGTCCTTTCTGCCTGGTATTGTTCTCCATCCCTGGGGCCCTCCTATTTGAGTGACTTCTCCTGAAGGCCAACTGCCAATTATTGGCATGACAGGAAGTGCCACATGTAGGCACTTTCTTCTGAGTGAAGCCAGGTAACAAGGTGATGATCACAAATCCTGATGTGATTGGTGGATTCTTCCTTGGGCTTGGTTAACTGTCAGTTTCCAAATTCCAGATTTTCAGTTGAAGAGGGAGCACAAAAATGAAGTCCTTTTTATCATATTAGTTATGGTAAACATAAGCTACTAAAAACATAACCAGTAATAGAGCAGATTAAGGTGTGAATATACATATATGTTTACATATGAAGAATAGATATTTGTATCTCTCTTTCATGTAACATTCCCCCTGTGAATGATCCAATGCTACATAACAAGGTCATTCTGGGACTCAGTTTCTTCCCTTCCAAGTCATTGCTCTCCCATTCCTTCTATCCCTTAAGGCATGTCATCTTTTACATAATTCAAACCCAGTGGCTACCACAAAAGGGTTTCCGCCAGCAAGAATGGAGAAGAGAACATCCACTCTTTTAGGGCCCTGGCTTAGAATGAGCCCACGTCACTTCTACTTCTAATTTACTGGGAAGAATCTAGTCATACATTCATACCTAACTGCAGAGAGTGTTGGACAATGTAGTCACCATGAGCAGCCATGTGTTCTCTAACAATTGTATTATATTGCAATAAATGCCAAGTGGGTTTTGGTGGGCAATTAACAATATTCGTTACAATCCACCTACCTGTCTACCTCAATATTTGTGTGCAAACTTATTTGCACACATACACACACACACACACACACACACAACAGTGTTCAGAAGGGAAACAACCCACAGCCTCATTCAATTACTGCAGATACCCACTCTCCGAAATCTCCAAGTGACACAATATTGGAGAATATATTTTTTATAGGGGCTGATTTAGGGCTTAAACAATCAAGAAATTTGGCAGACCAGGTGTGTGTGTGTGTGTGTGTGTGTGTGTGTGTAAAACAGTTCTAGTGAGATATAATTTATATACCACACATTCGCCACTTAAAGTTTATAATATTCTTTAATGTATTCATGGAGTTGTGTTATAAAATGAGTCCATTTCATAACATTTTATTACCCCCAAAAATACTCCATACCCTTTAGCTATCACTTACCACCATTCCCTTTATCTCCTTCAGTCCTAGGCAATCACTATCTGCTTTCCATCTCTACAATTTGGCCTATTCTGGACATTTCATGTAAATAAAATCATGTAATATGTGACCTTTTGTGACTGTTTTCTTTCACTTAACATATTATTTTCAAGGTTCGTCCATGTTGCGGCAGGAATCAGTACTTCAATGCTCTTTATGGTTGAGTAATATTCCACTGCATAGATATGTCACAGTTTGTGCATTTGTCAGTTGATGGAAACTGGGTAGTTTTGATTTCTTTAGCCATAAGTTTCTCTCAAATTGTGTAAATATGTTCATGGATTGGAGAACTCAATATTTTAATGAAGCCAACTCTCCCAAAATTGATTTATAGATTCAACACAATTCTCAAACTTCCAGCAGGCTTGAGTATGTTTGTGTGTGTATATGTGTATATATAAATTAACAAAATGATTCTAATGTTTATACGAAAATGTGGAGGTCCAAGAATAGCCAAGGCAATCTGGAAGAAGAACGAAGTCAGAGGGATAACACTACCAGACATCAGACCTATTATAAAGTTATAATAATTAAGACCAACGTAATAACATAGACCAGGAAAATGCATATAAACACTGTCATTTGGTTTATAACAAAAAATCCCACAGCAATGGTGGATTAATTCAATATCTACTTGGGAAAAAAATGAACTGACCCCCATATCACACTATAGACATAAATAAATTCCATAAGATTACACATCTAAGTGTGAGAGATAAAATGCTAAAGCTCCCAGAAAACGATACAGGAGCTCATCTTCACAGCATTGGGACAGGAAAAACATATTTAAAAGGCTATAAAAATCTCATATAATGGGAGGAGATATTTAAAATATCATCAACAAAGTCTCATATGCAGAATATATAAACAACTTTTAAAAATTGATAACAAAAATGTAGAAATCCCAGGGGAAACGTGGACAAAAGGAGCTTAACAAACAAAACAAAAATATTCAAATGTTCCAAAGAAAAGATGCCCAACATGAGGAAAGTGCAAATTATAACCACGATTACAAAGTGCTGCACCCGCAACAGTGTGGCCAAAATGAAAAAGCCTCACCATACTATGTGTTCATGAGGATGGAGAGCAAAAGAAACTCTCATATACTGCTGGCAGGAATGTAAATTGGTGCAGCCATTTCAGAAGAGTGTTTCGCCACACTTATTAAAGCTGAAAATATGCATGCCCTTTGACCCAGCAATTCTAGTTCTTGGAATATAACTAAAAGAAATACATTCATTTACCAATATGTAAAAATTTTAAGAGCAAGCTTATTCATAATAACCCCCAAAATTGGAAACATTCTAAATGTCTAATAAAAGTAGAATGGATCTTTTAAAATATAGTATATGATGTAATGTTACATAACAATAAAAAGAAGTAACTACTGATACACACCGCAACATGGAAGAACCTCAATGGACATTCTGGTTAGCAGTAACAGCTGGATACAAAAGAATACAAACTATATATTCCATTTATATAAAAGTCAAAACAAACACAAGTATTCAATGGTGACAGAAATCAATATAATGCGGTTATTTGCTTGGGGTGTGTAATTACTGGAAGGAAGTCCAAGAGGTGTTCTGAGGAGCTGATCATGTTCAGTTTTTTGAGATTAGTACTGATTACAAGAATATGCTTATTAAGCTGTACCTCTAGGGATTATGTTCATTTCTGTCTCTCTCTCTCTCTCTCTGTTTCTTTCTTTATCTCTCTCTCTCTCTCTGTGTGTGTGTGCGTGTGTGTGTGTCTTCAATAAAAAGTTAATTAAAAAAAACAACACGTGTTAGTATTCCCAGGGAAGCAAGAGGTCAGGGGATAAGTGGAGGTATGGATGAATTTAAATTTACCACAAGGTGATGATTGTTGAAGCAGGGCTAAAAAATGGGTACTTGGGAGTTCACCGTGCTATTCTCTCTATAGTTTACCCAAGTGAAAATTTCTGTAACGATTTTTAACACGAAATTTGGTAGACTTCTGGTACATTTGCTTCCAGTCAGTTTTATATCTTAGTCTGTAGACACAGCTCTTAAACTTGCTTTATTTCTTTACTTCTTTGGTTCATAATGCTATGCACCATTTTAGGGGTTGCTCCCTGATATAAGCTGAAAACAGTGGGTTTAGGCATTAAGGCAATCCCTTAGTCTAATCTTTTTCAACAGTATCTCTCTCTCTCTCTCTCTCTCTCTCCCTCTCTCTTCTCTCTCTCTCTCTCTCTCTCGCTCTCTCTCTCTCTCATCTGTTTTTATTGGCTGAAAAGTTCTATTGTAACTTTGAGAATGCTGGTCTTCTTTGTAGCCACTTAAAATTACTTAAGTAGTTGCCTTTCCCAAACCCAAGGATCCCACACCTTTTGACTGCGTCTATTTCCTTCCATCTCAGATTGCAGGTCAGGGAAATTCTTGTCTGAGATTACTTCTTTTTAATGCTTTTCTAAAAGCATCAAGGAAGAGCCAACACAGACACTGACCCCAATCACTTTCTCTAGAGTTATAGTCTCAGTGGGCATCAGACTGCATTCAAAGTTATTTTAGTTGACAGTTTTGCCATGCTATCATGCTTTTCATGCTTTGCCATGACATGAAAAGTTAACAGCTTTCAAGCCTATAATATTAATATTGTTGTCCCTGCAACCTACCTGCTGAGATGTTGTTGCAATAGTACCCTACTTGAAGATACATTTCCATTTTAGTTAGGGTAAAGGCAAACTGTTGTAACAGAAACTCACCAAAGGGATGACTGAGATAACAAAGCAGATATTTATCTCTCACTTAAGAGTTCTGATGTGAAGGAATCTGATTGGCAAGTGGCTCAGCCCCTTTGAAGTCATTTAGGAACCCATGTTTCTTCCAAGTTGTTGCTGGGCTATCCATTACAACATTGGCATCATCTACATAGTTAAGTATGGGTGGTCACAATAAAAGCATTCCAGCTGGTAGGAAGAGAGAAGAGTACGAGGAGGAGACACACTGTGGTCTTAAGATTCAGGCCAGGAAATGACATATAATTACTTCTGCTTACATTCCATTACTGATAAGATAGTCATATGACAGTATGTAACTGCAGGAGATTCTTGGAAATATGGTCTTGCTGGATAGCCATATGCCCAGCTACAATTTTATTTTATGGAAGAAAATAAAACTAGATTCAGATACACAGCTAGCAGTTTTGGCCACACCAATTTCCTCTTGCTTCCTTCATACCTACAAGCTAGGCTTAACCTCTCACTTGCATTTATGCCTAAAGGTCTCTATACAACTTAGCAAAAAACTTATTTAGCCCTTATCATACTTGGCCTTCCCAACAGTACTGTGAGGCAGGCAAGGTGTAAATTTTTGGCTCCAATGGAAAAAGAAATATATCAAGGCTCAAATTATCTCCCACACGAGTGGCAAGCCTGAGGTTAGTACTCCAGTCACCTAACTCCAAGCACGTGCATTTTTTTTTTTTTTTTGCTATCCTATGTTCCATCTTTCCTGCTTTCTAAGAGTCATCTGCATATAGTTCTTAGTTCAGTTCACCTCCATTGTTGCCCTGCGTACTGCTTTCACACTTCCCAGGACACAACACAGCCTCACATGAACAAGACTCTCTTTATCTTGCCAGTTTGATGGTATGTGTTCCCAGTGAAGATTCCTAGGCCTTGCCAGACCAAGGTGTTTTCTGTCCTTTGCATCATTGCTTTAAATAGGTTCTCAATCCCATCGTACATCATTCACTCCCTGGCATACCCTCCCTTTCATTCTCTTCCAGCCTATGTTCATCAGCTCCTTCAACTCTGAGTCCAACACACACTTTTGAACAACTTTCACTATGCTCCCTCAATATTCACATCCACAGATAATTTATGTGGCTGCCCTTGTGTCTCAATAATTCTTGCTTTACACTGGAGCCAGAATGCTGTTTTAAAGTTAAGTCTGATCATGCCACTTGTATTAGTCTGCTAGGGCTGCCATAACAAAATACCTCAGACTGGGTGGCTTAAACAACAGAAATCCCTTAGTCTAATTTTTGCATTGTCTCATAGTTCTTGAGGCTGGACATCACAGACAAAGGTGTAGGTAGAGTTAACTGCTCTTGAGGCTTCTCTCCTTGGCTTGTAGATGGTGTCTTCTCCCTGTGTCTTCACATGGTCTTCCTTCTGAGTGTGTCTGTGTCCTAATCACTTATTCTTTATGAGGACACCAGTCACACTGTATAAGGGCACACTCTAATGACCTCATTTTACCTTAATTACCACTTTAAACACCCTGTCTCCAAATGCAGTCACGCTCGGAGGTAGTGGGGATGAGGACTTCAACTTAAGAATTTGTAGAGGGTCCACAAGTCAGCCCAAAAATCTACTCCTCTGTTCAAAAGCTCTTTAATGGTCCTCCCATCTCATTCAGAGTGAAAACTAGTGTCCTTCCAATAACTCTGAAGACATTTCAGGATCCGGCTCCTGCCACCTATCTGACCTTATGTCCTACCACTCTCCTCTTTGCCCACTCTGCTTAGCCACAGTTGCCCCATTGCTATTTCTTTGACACAGTGGGCATGCACTCACCCACCTCGGGGCCCTTGTCTTTCTCCTCCCTCTCTCTGGAATTTTTCCCCTCAGATATCCACATGGCTCATTCTCTCCATCCAATTCCCTTATCAATCATGGCATCCTAATACAAATAATTACCTGAACCCTCAGCACTATATCACCCCCTCCTCTACTTCATCTATCTTCCTAGCGTTTTCCATCTTCAAATATATAGTGTCATGGGCTTATTTTCAAAGCATTTCCTCCCACAAAATGAAAGCCCCAATGAGGTTAAGGATCCTTCCTGCTTTGCTTGCTTCTGTATCCCCAAGCTTCAAAAAAATCCCTGACATACTGGAAGTGCTAGGAAAATATTTGCTGAAAGAATGAATAAGGCACACTTATTGAGAACACAACTGAGAGAAAGGGAGGGAGAGAAAAAGGGAAAGCCTCCAGAGCAACTGAAATCGTGACCACGAATCCCAAGCTCCATATCACATGCACTTTCTTCAGAGGGGGCCCCCTCAGGATTTCACTCAGAGCCCACAAACTTTAGTTTACATAAAATTCTATGAAACTTAGGTATTTAAATTCCAATCTCAAAGTAAATAAGAAGTAGCAAGAAAAAGTGGATTCATGCAAGCAGCAAGCTCAGTGATGATCACAAGAAGTGGCAGTTGACAGATTAACAGCAAAGAAAGAGAAAAAAAATCCTGTAAAAAGAGAGACACGACGAAAAGCACATCCATCTAGGGCCATTTTCCATAGGAATAAAGTGACTTTGTATAAGTAGCAACCAAGACAACCACTGTCATGGCCAAGGACAGGAAGTGAAGTTTACAATAAGAACCAGGAGTCATTAGGAACAGGTTACATATGTCTGGTGTGCTTCCTTTCCCTAGGGTAGAAAAATAAGCCTTATCTTGGAGATGAATTTCTCTCATAATGTGGTTTAAATAATACTTTTCAAGAGCATTGATGCTAAAAGTGGTGAACTTCCTTTCAATACTCTTGTGTAGATCCCTCACTCCCCAGGCTGGAAAATGTGATACGAGAAGTATGGTTGTCCTCAGTGCAGTTCTCCTGCTCACTGCTTCCTGCTGAGGACTCAAAGAAATGGCATCTCGTTTCCCTGAAGGCAGAAACCAGAGCTTCCATTGTCTTCCTTGGTACCCTCTCTCCTCCAACTCTCCTCGATTTGGCTGATGTTTGCCTTATAGACTTTTTTGTACTGCCTCTCCACAAGGGCCACCTAGAGAATAGCTCTCCGGTCTGCAAAGCCCTCATTTCTGTTGAAGATGCCCTGTGAACTTTCACTGGGTCTTCTTTGCCAATCAGGCAAATCGCAGCCATTCTTCAGTGACCTACTGTTAAGAAAACAGGCCTGAGAGGGGATGAAGAAATGTGACTGAATCCCTGTGACACAGCAAGCAGCCTAGGTCCTGGACAGAGTCCAGAACCAAACCAGGGAGGCCCAGGGTGGATCCAGTGAGTCAACAATCTAGGGACATGGCCAAGGTTCAGAACTACGAGGCACAATGTACAGAACCGTGATCCAAACTGCAAGCCAGAACCCAGTGACTCCAGCGGGAGCAAAGGGAGGAGAAGGCTGGGGTAGGTGTGGGAGGAGAGCTGGGAAAGGCAAAGTTGCAGCATCCCCAGGGTCAAGAGACTAGGCAAGGTCCAAAGGCAAGTGGAATAATAACTTCGTCCCATCAATCAGAACTCTGCAGGCCCAGCTGCAGGCAGCTTACGTCTACTTTCACGAAAGCTCTAGGACTCCATCGTCTGCCCAGCTCTCTTCTGGCTCTTCCTAAGCTTTCCCAGGGACCTCAGCAATTGCCACAGCTTCTATCATGATCTCACTGCGGCTGACATTGCTGTCTGAAGAACAAGGGGAAGGATGTGGCACTCAGCATTGCGGGACCTGCATTCTCGCCCCAGCTCTGTTACTTTCTGACTGTGTAATCTTAGGCAAGCCATCTACTTTCTCTGAGACACAGTTATTCCAGCCGGGAAGCGGGAAAGATAATGTCTACCTCATAGAGTCTGGGTAAGAACTAAATAAAATCATGAAGATGGAGCTGCTCTGTAAATCACATCGTTCTGGACAATACTATTCCTGATATTAACAAGTCAATCTATAACCTAAATATCTGTCCTATGCTCCAGCCTGATATATTCAACTGCCTCCTGGAAACTTCCACTTGGACTCAGAGTCAACATATCCCAAATTTTCAAAACCCCCATCTTCTAGTACATGGCTTCCTGTCTTCTCTGTGCAGCCCATTTCAGCGAAGGGCACCAGAGACACTCAGCGTGTTGGGGTGTGGAACCTGAAACCTAATGTCTCCATCAGTGGAACCTTCCTTTCCCAGCTTACATATAATCTGCCAACAACTACCAGGTTGAGATGAATATCTGACAGACTTTCAGCCCTTTTTCTCCTTCCCCTCTGCCCTGACATAGGTTAAATTCTCAATATTTCTGGCCCAGAATATTGCAACAGAGTCTTAAGAGACCCAGCTACTTCTGGTCACACACCCATTTCCTCAAACCCAGACTTGCCATCACAGCCGGGTTAACCTTACAAAACACAAATCTGGCTAAACCGCTTTCCTTAAATCCTTGAAAGGCCCCTTGTACACCTAAAGGAGAAAACGTATGCCAGTTTCACTTCTCACTCTATCCCTTAAAGTATCCACTGTTCTCACCTCTCCCGATGAGAAACATCCTGAACAGACCAAATCCTCGCCAACCTCTTTGGCTTTTTTCCATTCTGATATACAAGGAACCATATCATGGAATCAGATTCCTCCTAGAGTTATGGAAGCCTATTTGACACCAAGAGTGCCCTGAGATAGCTTTCTTCCGCTTCCAGTGATTTTTTTTTCCCCACACACAGCCTCATACAGAAAGCAACTGCTGACTTGGGAATACCCACAGTTCTAAGGCAGCACAGGCAGCTAACAGAACCGTGTTAGCTGTCACATGATGTTAGATTTAGTTCTCGTTCTAGTTCAAGTTCTGCCACTAAAGAAAAGAGCCAACTACATTGTGATGTCTGTGAGACGGTCTTCGATCGCATGTTGAGCTGCTGAATTAAGCAACCCAGCAGCCCACATACGAATGGACTTCCTGTTACAAATGTTTTCGTTGTCTGAGTCAGTCTGAGTAAGGGTTTCCATTATTTGCAGCTAAAAGTACTGTAAATTATCCAACACAATAGGTGACTTAAGCAATAACACAGCCTAAGTATGCAAGGGGGTTTCTCACACCAAACAAACAAAAAAACAGAAACTGAGGTTCAGAAAAAGAAAAATGATTTTGCCAAGAACATACTGAAAATTCTCTGGTTAATTGCATAAAATATAACAATACTAATAACTATTTCTAGTCTGGATTATCAGGTGAATAAGCCCTGTTCTCTTCTAGTTTTGCTGTTAAGCTGCTGTGGACTGGAAAACCAGGTTTCCGCAAGACAGGTAGATCTGTTTGTAAATTAAGTGTAAACAGACTCTGAGTGAAGTCCCAAAAGCTTGTCTAGAAGAAATGGCAGGAGCTTTAGCACTGATTTGGGGACATTGACATAAGTGTGATGTCTCTATATACTTGGCTAATCTTTGGTCTATATCGTATCAGAACTATTAGGACAGTGTGTCATTTACTTATTTTTCTTGTGAAAATAAATAATGAATGTCACAGAGTGGATGCCTATGTAGGCGGAGCTCAAACTATGCCTGCCTGAGTGCACATAGCACAAGAGTAGTAGGGACAGGCTCTCTAATTTCAAGTTTAAATGTTTTGTCCTGGCCAACTTGGACTTGAAAAGTAAGGGATGATCTGATTGACTCCTCTACCTTCTCTCAGAAAATTCTTCACTTACCATGTCAAAGGACTATTTTGCTGTGGAGCTTATTGAAAAGTGACACATGCTGCCCTGCGGAGGTAGTGAACTCCTCATCTCTGGCTCAGACTGAGTTTGAAGGCCCTACTTGTGAGGAAGACTTCTATTCCAGGAAAAAGTTAAGGCTGACATCATCAAGTCGTTTATAGTCTCTTTCCAATCCTGATTTCTCTTACAGCCCTTTTAGAGGGAGAAAAATATTCTCTGTTGTTGTTCCTGTCAAAGTTGCCCATAGAAACAGGCAGTATCAAAGTGATCTAGCTCACCACTGAGCCCTTTCTATGTCATACAAGAGCACCAGCAATAAAAATGCTGGAACTGACGCCCAACCAGTGATATCACTGATGATGCCTCAGAAAAGAGAGAACACCTGCTCTTTACAAAGACCTTTTTACACTTACTTCCCTGATGAGTTCACTTCCCAATCTGTTGGAGCAAATCCCTTTTGTAGGACAGGCTGCTACACACCATAAATTTGATGGCAGCTCTTCCATCCAAGGAGCCTCTTGGGGCACTTGACCAATCTCAACATTCCCAATTGTTCTAACTGATTGGCAAGCATTATGAACTCAACAAGTGGGTGTCCACAGCTTTGGGAGGAGAAATGTCTTTCATTAGTAGCCTATATTTCACCAGGTTGCCAGGGAAAAGGCAATACTACTGGAAATGTCAGAAAGAGATTCCCTCTTTTCCTCCCTAACCTACAGCAGGGCAAGCAAGCATGGCTGGTAAGGGAGGGTAAGAAAAACACAAAGACTCTTGGCCAGGCGCGGTGGCTCACGCCTGTGATCCCAGCACTTTGGGGGCTGAGGCTGGCAGATCATGAGGTCAGGAGATCGAGACCATCCTGGCTAACACAGTGAAATCCCGTCTTTACTAAAAATACAAAAAAATAGCCAGGCGTGGTGGCACGTGCCTGTAGTCCCAGCTACTTGAGAGGCTGAGGCAGGAGAATTGCTTGAACCTGGGAGGCAGAGGTTGCAGTGAGCCGAGATCATGCCACTGCACTCCAGCCTGGGTGACAGAGCCAGACTCTGTCTCAAAAAAAAAAAAAAGACTCTTCAGTGTAGCTGCTTGGCTCCATCTTCACCAGGAAGCTTCCCTGCTCCAAACCATTGCTGAAACATCTATTTGTTCCCTTGAGAGCTTTTGGGAAAGTCTTTCTTAGGGTTGGGGTAAGGCAATATGGCTCCTCAGGATTATTCAAGCTCAGAAGCCCTGTCCCCCTGACTTCAAGCTCAGAAAAACAGGCAAGCCAGTAAACTATCCAGACTGTTTGGTGCAAAGTCCTGCAGCTCGGAAGGATGAGTCATCTGCTTTTACCACCACTTGAAATAAACGATAATGGCTTGGCAGCCTTTCGTATATTAATAGCCTTGTCATTTTGCCTTCCTCCCGCTCCCTTTATTCCACATTGGAATTAGAAATGGCAAAAGGGCCTTCAGAGCTGATTACCCTGTGGTTCCAAGCTTCCCGGAGAGCCCAAGAGGAGACCAAGATGTTCCCTGCACCCTGGGCAGACTGAGAGTCCCCCCCAATCATTATCCTGTAGTCATTCTTCGTGGCATTTCATACTGGAAGTTATCAGATTTATTTCCTTGTCTGCTGATTCCCCTTTTCCCTCCATAAACACGTAAACTTTATGAAGGCAAAGACTTGATCTGCCTTGTCACTGCATCCTCAACACCCAGAACAGCACCTGTGAGAGAGGAGGGAGGAGCTGGAAGTGTTACCCTCCTACAAAGAATGAGAATACACAAAGGAGGCAGGGTTGTACATTGAGGGGAAGGGCTTTATGAAGGTGAGAACTGTAGGGGATGTGGGGGAAGTATCCACATTTCTATATCTCTCTGACCCCAATGTCTTTTGTGTTAATTACTCTGAATTTCCAGGAGAGGGGAGAGGGTGCAGTTAATCATCTCCCTCAAACCTCAGCAAGACCCACCTCAGCCCTCCAATGTGCTCTGTAGTACTACTCTGCATTTCTTCAACTTCCGCGGAACCTCTGAGCACTTCTGTGCCCCCTCCACATCTTCAAAACCTCCCACTGGCCCACTAGCACCTTGCTCTGGGAGAAAAATGCCTCCCCTATTCCCATCTCATCTCTGAATACTACTTCTACCTCTTTGTCCAAATCCACCTACAGTTCCTCTCTGCCTGGAGAATGTAGCTTCCCCTGCAGGCCTCTCAACTATTCACTCAGTCCTTAACCCAATCAATACATTGTGATTAGGTACCAGTTCCGGGAGGCAAGTGAAGAGATTCATTCTCCACACTCCATGTTTCTCAGAGTCTGGAGGTAGGGTAGTCACCTCCTCTAATTCTGCTTCCAAAGGGTTACATCTCATCGCTTCTTGCTGACTCAGTGACATCACAGCACTCCTTTTCCCTCCCTGGTAGTATAAAGGGTTGACTCTGCACTTAGGCATTCCCCTTGGCATACACACATGCTGTTATTTTCCCCATGTAACCTTCTCTAGAGTCTCTTTCCTTCTTCAACAACTGCCCTATTTTGCCGCCGCCTTCTGCAACAAAACTCTTCCAAGGAGGGGTCTAAGCTCATTATCTCTAATTCCTAGTCTTTTGTGAACCCACTTGAGCAGTCTTTTACCTCTCCTGCCCACCCTTCCCAACACGCACACACACACACGCACACACACATACACCATAGAAATTTTTCTTCTCAAGGGCACTAATGACACATGTTGCTAACCCCAATGGTCAATTCTTAGTCTTACTCCTCTGGACCTGCCGGCATCATTTGACAGTTGATCTCTCTCTCCTTGACTTGCAGGATGTTTCACTCTCTTGAGTGAAACATCAAGAGATGTTTTCCTCTTCCTACCTCACTGGTCACATTTCTCAGTCTTTTTCCCTGGCTCCTTCTCTTCTTCCCATCCTCTTCATCTCGGAGCTCAGTCCTTGTCTCACTCCCCTTCTCCAGCTACATTCACTCTCATGTTCATCTCATTCAGTTTCAAGGCCTTAAGTGTCATCTCTATACTGATGATTCCCAAATGTATATATCCAGGCTACACTTTTCTCCCACCCACATTTCAGACTCAGGATCACACCTGAATTTGGAAGTCTAATAGACACCTCAAATCACCATGTGGAAAACTGAACTTCTGACCTATCTTCCAACAAAACCAACCAAAACTCCAGGAAAACCAAACTCCCACAGAACAAAACTAACAGCAGAAAAAACAGACAAACAAACAAGCAAACAAACAGAAACCTGTTCTATCCATAGCCTTCCCCATTTCAGCTGTTCTACCATTCTGGAGCCATCCTTGACTTCTCTTTTTCTTTCACAATTCATATAATTTGGCAGGAAATCTTATTGACTCCATTTTCAACATATAGCCAAAGTCTGAATACCTCTCACTATCTCCACTGTGACCATCATGTCTTTTGCAATTGCTGCAGTTGCCCCTTAATTAGCCCCTCTGTTTTTATCTTCACCATCGTCAATTTATTCTAAGGGCAGTGGTCCTTTAAAAAAGTAATTCAAATTGTGTCACTCCTCTTCTCATAACTCTCCCAGTGACTCCCAGTTTCAATCAGAAGAAAAGTTAACTTCTTCCAATGGCTACATGACACTCCATGATTTGCCAGCTCAATCTTGTTTTCTCTCTAACCTCATCTCCTGCTACTTCCTCTTTCTTCACTCTATTCCAGCCACACTGACTTTCTTGTTGGGCCTGGAACATGTTAATAATTTTCACTTTTTCTTGATTCTTACTAGAACACTCTTTCCCCAAACATCGCCTTCTCAGTGATGCTCTGCCTGAGCACCCTATTTAAAATTATCCCCCCATAGCACTCCGAATCCTACTAAGATTCTGCTTATTTTTCTCCGAACCATTTATTACCTTCTAATTTGCTGTATAAATATAAGTAACTTATCTGTTACTTATATTTATTATTTGAGGTCTGTCTCATTTCTCTGGGATGTATGCCTCACAAGAACAAGGATTTCAATTTGCTTTTCTCATCACTATGATCTTTAGCACCTAGGCTAGTACCTGGCACATAGTAGCATATATTAGTTGAATGAATGAATGAGTCTGTTTGTGTCCTCTCCTCTCCTTCTGTCCTTCCCTCCTCTGAGGAAGAAGCATTCATCCTCCACTAGTAGCCAATTCTCCCCACTGGGCTCTGACCATACACAACTGCTTCGTGAAGGCTTTCCACCCTCTCCCCTTCAATTGGCTTCTCCCTCTCAGCCTATAAACATGTTTCTGTCTCATGCATCTGTAAAACACAAAAATCAAAATGCTTCAAATATTTGCCTCCCTCTAGCTGTTGCACTGTGTCTTCCTTCATGTTGAGCTTCCTGAGGAGCTGTCTATACCTGCTGACTTCACATCCTCCTCACACATTCACCCCTCAGAGCAGACACTTTCCAGATCTCATCATTCTCAATCAACACCATTTGCCAGCATTATTGGCATTCTCCTTAAATCTCTTCCTCTCCTTCTCTAAAACCCTCTAGCCCAGAGCAGAATCAGACATGGCCCCTGCACTAAGCCTCTCTCCCTGTATTTGGTGTGGGAGCCAGTCACAGTTCTCACTGCTTTCGAGCCACTTCTCAAGCAAGCTGTCTACAGTCATACACTCTTTTCTCTTGCCTGTCCATCTCACACACCCCTCAACTCTGTGTTGAGGATCAGCCCCTGCCCGAAGCTTACCAATGACCTCCTTGTCGAGTCATCCACTGGACACCATTCAGTCCTTGACTTATCAGCACATGATTAAAACCACCAGCCTGCAAGAAATGCCCTCCCTTGTGTTGGCTTCTGTGACACCTCTCTCAGGACTCAAGCTTAAGCCTGTTTATCTCTCCCTGGGTGACTGCATCCAGTTCCACGGTTTTGAATGCCACCCATGTGCCAGTCAATCTCCACCGCCAGTCATGCCTCTCTCCTCCCTTATAGCCTGGTGCCACCACCTTGCGGTGCTCACGGTGGTCCAGTTTCCTGAGGTCTAGAATCCTGTTTTGTCCACAGCATTTCAACCGCCTTGGGACATGAGCCCTTGCTCTGCAGTGTATGTCTAGGGCTGAGGTCTTGCTCTTTGGCCAGATACTTCCTGGTGTTATTCAAGACCTCAAGGATACCAGGTGTGCCTGCACTGTCATTGATCAGTTATTAGCTAATAATAGTAATGTTGAGAATGGCAGGTAAGCTTTGTTGAGTACTGACCATGTGCCAGACATGGTGCTAACTGCTTTACCTGGTCTTTGCCATTGAATCATCACAGGTGCCACGTGAGGTGGGAAGTATTATAATTTCCATTTTACAAGTGAGTAATGTGAGGTTCAGGGGCTTTAAGGAACTTGCTCCTAGTCATTTAGCCAGTAGTTAGGGGATGATCTGAAATTCAAACTGTGCCCTGTGTGCAGTGGAGCACAGAGGTCTGGTCACTACCCTGTACTGCCTCTGCCTCTACTGTTAGTCTATCTGCTTTGAAGCCTGGTTGTCCCCTGCTTGCTCCTTCATCCACTTCTGCACTTGGCTTAGCCCTGTACATAGTTCTTTCGGTAGTTGCCTTCCCCAGTGTCCCTAGCATCTCGGCCTTGCTGCAAGCCCAGGTACTTAACAAGCTAAGAGCCATGTAAGATTTGTCTGGGGCGGTATTTTTTCCTTGAGCTAATAAGAAAAGCATGTGTGCATGTGCTACAGTTTAGGCCATGCTAGGGCATGAAAACACAGACTTTATGACCAGCAACTCTGGTTTTGTCCCTAAATCACATATATAGTAGGTCACATGGTGGTTTGCTGTTGGTTATTTAATTTGATCATTCACAACTGACAAGGGGTTTGCTCACTGCTATTCCAATCAATGGGCAGTTTGGTTTAGTTATGAAAATACAGCTGCTCTATTAACAGTTTTGTTTATATTCAGCTTGAATATCTAGTCGAAGAGAAGCACATCTGAAGTACAAACAGCCAGGGAGAGGGGTGTGCACCCACACACATGCACACACACACATACACGTACCTAGACACTAAATGAGAATGTTTATTTCTAATGGAACTTTAAAAAGTGAAATGCAAAATGCAGGGAGCTGCTATCATGGCTGTAACTAAAAGCTCTTTCTCCTCCTCCTGCCTTCATTGTTTCTGTTCTGCCACCCTGGTCACCTGGGAAGACCCTGTGAGCCTTCTCCAACAAACCTCCCTCCTTTGCCTCCTCCCCAACTCCATCTGTCAATTCTACATCTTAGATGTTGCTCCCTCCTGTGGCTCCTCTTCTGGCCATGCCTGTGGCTCTGATCCCGTTCACTGCGAGAAAAGAGGCTCCAGCTCTCCATCCTGCAAACTCTTCTGCCTACCCCCACCACAGAGATCCTTTGAAACAGCGTTTGGACATACAATGTACCCTTTTGGTACTCGTCTGCAACTCCCCTGTTGCCCACAGGATAAAGTGCAATTGCCTGTCCAGCCTCCCACTCCAGCTTTATCTCCAAAAATTTCTCTTCACAATGCCTCAGGAAATCTCCTCCTTGTTCTTTGTCAAACACCACACATATCTGGTTTCAACACCCTGGCTGGCTCTCAACTTGGAATGCCCGTCTCTGCACCTCTGCTGCCTATAATACCCTCTTCTTGCTTTGAGAGGCTCGAGACCACATAAGTGATTTCCTGGGAACTCTGGGACGCTCATGACTTTGTACCTTGTGTTAGTAATTTTTGAAAAAATAGTAATTTCTTACTAATTTTACCGCAAGTTCCCACTCCTCTCTTGAAAAACATATGTAAGGGCCAAGACATCGTCTGAGTCTTTGCTGTATATTCCTCTATCATAAAGTCGATGGCCTGACCCAGACAAGCATGTGGCAAATACTTGAAAAACTACAAAATAATAATAACATTCTGTAGCCTCCACAAATCCTCACAGCTATCCTGTGGATGAGCTATCCCTTCGACGAGGTTTATAAGGAAGATGGCAAAGTATGATTAATATCAACCTGTAAGAGAAAAGTGCCTGGGATTCTCTGATGAGGGAGCTGTAATCACTTGCTTCCTTTGTCTGCCTGGGATTCCGTCGCTCATTCAGCAAACGTAATTAATGCCTACTGGTCATTGGTCACTGTGCTCAACCCAGGGGAATACAGGTAAATCAGACAAACCTTCATTTCCCGGAGGTCCAACGTCAGTGGAGGAGGAGACATGCACACAGGACACTTCAAATCCCAGGCTGGCTACAGTACGGGCAGACATGCTCCTTTCCATAGCAGTCTGGTGTTGGACAGGACGGCAGGCGGATGGACTGGCAGCCTTCTCTTCCTCCTGGGCTCAGCAAAGCCGTGTGTTTGCCTGTTCCCTGCCCTGCGGCATTTCTCCCCAGGGCAAAACTGGCTACATAATTTGCAGGGCCCAGGAAAAAAGAAAAATGCAGGTCCACTTGTTCAAAAATTATGAAAAATTTCAGCAGCAAAGCATGAAAGAAAGTATGGGGCTCTTCCCTGTGTGTGTCGGGGGGCGGGGGTGAGGGGCTGTGCAAGCCTAAACATGTCCTGCAGTCTCTTCTCTCTTGCACCATAGTCTGAAGGCAGCCCCAGGTCCTGGTGGACTGACTCAGTGGTAGTAGGACACACACAGCTGCACACAAATCAGTGACACATTTGGTTGAGTGCCTATTGTGTACTCAGAGCTCTGCTAAGTCTTAGGGATACAGTAGAGACCCCAACAGACACATTTTGTGTGTATGCATGTGTTTGTTTGTCACTGAGCTTACTTCAGTAGGAGAGACCCACTGTAAACAAACTCATAAAAAATGCCAGAGATAATCATCAATGAGCGAGCAGTGTTGTGAAGACGACAAAGCAGAGTGATGTGCTTGGGAGGTGGGGTGGTGAAGAGGGTGTTTTAGATGAGTGTGGTAGAGCTAAGCCTCTTCAAGGATGCACACAGCCCTTTCTAGAGCAACAGGTGAGGATGCTGCTAGTGTCTGGCATCAGCTTGGTACACAAATCTTTGCCATTCCTTCTCCTCTGAAGCAAATCAGAAGGGTCTAGGTAAAGAAGATGAAGTCCAAGTATGCTTGAGACTCTTGACATATCTGCCTTGAAGAGGGACACTGCCCCTTCCCCTTCCCCCTCTGTGCCTTCTCATGTCTTCTTCTGCTATCACCTGGTGCCAAGTCTCCAGAAAGATTCGGCCATCCAGTCTTAAGGAGGTTTCCAAAGCCTCCTCTATTCCAGGTGGTCCCTCTCACACTCAGCTTCTGGGGCCAAAGCGGGAGCCACACTGTGGCAGTGCCCCCTTGGGGTTCAGAGAAAATTCTCCAGTGAATGTCTCTGCCTGGTCCTCTGTTGGCGGGTCCTCCCTGCCCCCAAATACCTGGGAATTTGCCCTGTGGAATACCTCACATCAGAGCTTGCTGGGGAGACCCCTGTCTCTCTTCTTCCCTGTGCCAAGGAAGGTGCTGAGTTACCTGGCTTCCTTCATATGACAAGACTTGTATTCCGAAGGACTGAAGATCGTGGGCTGAGAGCTGGGAAAACCAGAGAGGGAGCTAGGTTGAAGCCAGGACACTTGGGGAAGCAATGGGGTGCAACAGGTGGCGGGGAGGAAGCCACGGCTGGAGAGCACAGTTTGACCCCGCGGCGTGCCAGCGGGCAGGAGGGGGTCGCCTCTGGGGCGTAAGCACATCCAGCCCCGCATCTTGTCCCTGAAGCAGCTCCCTGCAGGCCACAGCCTGGGGCCTCGAGTTTCCTCCGCCCAGGCCGCGCGCCGCGGGCTCGCCGCCTCCTCCCTCCTCCTCCCCCGCCCCCGGCTGTCTGGCAGCGCCGCAGTGGCGGCGGGGGGACGGGGGGCCTCAGCAACCGGGCTCCCACCTCCTACCCGCGCCCGCGCGAGCCTACCCCGCTCCCCACCGCAGCAGCCGTCACGTCGTCGGAGATTTCCATCGGGGCGGGCTTGGGGCGGGGAGCGCGGGACGGGGCGGGGCGAGTGGGAGGAGTGAAAGTTGGAGCCCAGCGAAACCCTCCACACCGCGCTCAGTGCGGCCAGACCGTGAGCCGCGACCTCCGCACAGGTGGTCGCGCCGGTCTCCGCGGAAATGTTGTCCAAAGTTCTTCCAGTCCTCCTAGGCATCTTATTGATCCTCCAGTCGAGGTGAGTCTCCATCCCGGGACCCGGGAGCCCTTCGCGCCCGGCTCCCTCTCCCCGGGAGCAGGGACGGCTCCCGGGACCCCCGCGGCCCCGCGTTCCTCCAGCCCCGCGCCCGCTTTGCCCCGGCCGTAGCGCGGGCTGGCCGAGTCCCGCGTCCCCTCGATGCGCGCCAGCCTCGGCCCGCCTCACTGTAGGATGGGCTCCCGGGGTCCTTGAAGGGGAGCTCCAAAAGGAAGACGGGACGCCAAAAGGAAGACGGGACTCCAGTTCGCGGATTCCCGCTCTCAGAAGCGCTGCGGTGGCCTGGTGACAAACACTCCTTCTCGGAGTCTTGCGCAGGAACAGGGGAACGGCCCCGGGGTGACCCGCCAGGGCAGGCTTCAGCTACTGGGGGGCCGGGGGTGCATTTTGAGAAGGGGGTGCGCGGGCTGAGGGAGCTTAACTGCGCCAAAAATGTGTGAGTGTTGCCTCGTCTGTTCTTTTCTGCTCACATTTTTTTGAGTGCCTACTGAGTTCCAGGCACTGCGCCAGGCAACTCTGACTTTACTTGCTTCCCATGCCGCTGCTCCTGTTGGTGCCAGTCTCAGGCATGAGCTTTGGTTTAGTCTAAGAGTTCCCGCACCAGCTATGCCCCCTCTCCACCGCTGACAGCCTCCCCCTTCCTTGACTCATCCCTAGACACCCTGCTGGGCCTTGGGCAGACTGGAGCCAGAGGCCAGGAATATTATTCTCCTCTGAAGTCTCTGGTTTGGGCCATAGATTTCAATCCCCTTTTCCCTTTTCAGGTTTCCCTTGAACAACCATCTTCCCTCACACCTTTTCATCGCCCTGAGACTTGGCTAGGAAGGTTGTGCCCTGGATTTGTGGCTTTTTGGGGCGGAAGATGACTGCTTCGTTTTGTTGTTGTTGTTGTTGTTGTTATTGCTGTTGTTTTGAGATGGTTCCTGCTGTGTGAGAAGTGTCACAAATTTGCAAGCTTCCTGATCTGTGGAGGCTTCTCGAAGTTTCCATGGCACTGGGCTTGTGTCTTGTTTGTTGTGGGGAGAGGGGGTGGCTTCTTTCCCTACCCCAGATTGCGTTAGCTCTTCAGAGAAGGGGATGTGTGGCTCCTTGCTGGCTCACTGGTGCCCTGGAGTGGGGCTAGGCTCAGCAGGGGCTTGGTAAATGTTTTTCTATGCGTGCTAGCAATTTCCAGTCATCCACATCCCTCAAAATGGGATTTGGACTAGTTGAGAAAGCTGACATGGTGACTGGCTAGGGCAAAAGATGGCTCTGGGGTGGGGGAAAGAAGGGGTGGTCAGAGAGGAAAACAGCAGGGAAAAGGGGCTGGGGAAATGGAAACTACCCTTCAAGCATAGCAACCTGTGGTGTCAGGAAAGAGCTGAGGAGGTGACAATGGGGTGTACTGGGCCACACTGAACCAGAAGACCTCTCCCTGGTCCAAGCTTGCCTCAAATTAGTTGTGTTGTGACTTGGGGCACAGTCCTTCCTCTATCTGGGCCTCAGTTTGTCCATCTGTAGAATGAAAAAAAGATCTGATTTAGAAAAAACTCCAACATCTTTTCTTATGCGCCCCCCCGCCCCCCACTTCTCACACCACCAGCAGTTGACTGTTTGGGAGGGGGTAGTGCAGAGATTCAACTTCATGCTGGACCATTATGTCTAGAGACATGTGAATGCCTGAAAAACTGCCCTGGAAAATCCCACTATTCCAATGTATGAGTGTTTTTCAAGATTTTATTCTGTCTAGCCCCCAAAGTGAGCTTAATGGCTGGCTGGGGAAAGGTATGCATTGTCAGCAGCTCTTTAACCCCAAGGACCTCAAGATGAGCTTTTGTTCTGTTTGCTTGTTGTTGTGTTTTTTTTAACTGGCAAAAGCCAATTTTAGGATTAAAGCCACCTTATGACCCTCTGATATCATTTTTATTGCAGACCTAGCCTAGGGGCAGGAGGGCTTTGGTGGTCTCAGTGCTTTCAGGTTTATTTGTTTGCCTCTGCACTTTTAAACTTGGGGCAGCGGGGAGGGTCTTGTCCATGGATTTCAGACATCTGGGAGGGGCTGCTTCAGGCTTTTAGGTGGTCCTGTCTCGCAGTGCTCAGTCTACCACTGGCTGCCGGTTCTGATTGTGCCACGTTTCCAGCCACGTCACTCATTTTGCAGGGTCTCAGGTCTCCATTTTTCCCCCTCTCTTCCCATAGTGACTGGCCCTTATCTTTTGAGATGGCTGGGAGTTTGGCCTCAGGGAAAGAGGCCATCTTCTAGATATGTATGGCATTTGAAAGTAGAAACTGTATTTTGCAAACCCAGTTCTTCCCTCGCTCACAATGGGAAGTAGCCACTTCAGACATGAGAAATGCTGTGGATTGGGCACATCTGTATGCCACTTAAGCAATTCTAACAGCCTGAAATACTGCAGAAAAAATGCATTTTGCTGCCCAAGTTGGCAGTCCCTTGGTCTGCAATACAGGGGTCATGCCAACGTCTCTTGCCTTGTTTACCCGTTATTTTAGGAAACAAATTGCCTTATGGCTTAAAAAAATCATTTTGGAAGTGTGACATGCCAGTATAAAAGCATAGACATCATGAGTGAACAGCTCAGTGGATTTTCACAACAGGCCCATGTAACCAACACCTAGATCAGGAAATACAGCATTGCAACCCCCTCACCACACACACACACACACACACACACACACACACCCTCACCACACACACACACACACACCCTCACCACACACACACACACGCGTGCGTGCACGCACACACACACACACACACACGCATCTCCAAAATGCCTGTCCCCGTACACTTTCCTCCCCAAAGGAAACCACTCTCCTGCCTTCCAGTATCACAGATTAATATGGGACGATGGCTTTTAAAAAGACTTTTAATTATAATTTTTAAAGACATATAAAGGTAGGGGGAACAGTGCACGGAATCTCCCTGTAGCCATCACCACCCCCATTGTTTGTGATCTCATGGCCGTTCTTATTTTCTTTTACCCCACCCACCCTCCAATTCCAACTTAGATTGTCTTGAAGCATATCTCAGACATCATATCATTTTATATGTAATTGTTTTCGTATGTATTTCTAGTCATTAATATTTCACAAACATAAGAAAATACCATAATTACACCAAAAAAGAATAATTTATTCATGCCTCAACTGTCCACTCAGTGTTCAAATCTCTCCTATTGTGTCATAAATGATTTCTGTTTGTTTTTTAAGAGTTTGCTTTTAAATAAAATAAGATCCAGATATTAGCAGGTGGGGCATTTTGATTTTTAAAAACACTTTTTATGGAATTAGAACATGTATACAGAAAAGTGCTCAAATCATAAGTGTACAGCTGATGAGTTGTCAGAATATGACCACAGCGGTGTAAAGAAAGCCAAATCAAGGACCCGAATGTGAGCAGGACCTCAGAAGCCCCCTTTGTCACTGCCTCCCAGCAAAGGCAGCACTATCCGGACTTCTAACACCATCGGTGAGTTTCATACCTTGGCAGATGGCCTTTAACATTTTTGTTTAATTCAATTATTCTTACTAATCTTCCTTTTTTTCTTGGCTGTGGTGCATGGCTGTGGAGCTCAGGGTGGACTCCTGTTGGGCAGCCAGTTCCTGGAGGGCTGTCTGTGGGTGGAGGACTCCTGCCTTTCCTGTTTAGACACCCACAAAGGCTGCTCTTCAGCCTCCTTCCCTTCATCCCCTTCCCCTGCCCCCAGTGCAACGAGTATTACACAACCAACAAAACCGCAAAATATTCCCACAATTTTCTGGTGCTCTCTGGGAGAGGCCGCTCTGGCTTTCGCAAGCATTCCTCTCAGCCCTGGCCCTCTGCCTGCTCCTCACTCCTGGTTGGTGCTGGTCAGGCTGACTAGAGGCCAAGGCTAGTCACAGTGGGCCAGCGCTCAGACATAAATGCCCTCTTCATTTCACGTGTAACATTCTTTTAAAATCTAGGTCTTGGTTTTGTTGATTTTTTTTAAATAAAAGAGTTATCATAAAAGAGGGACAGCACAGAAAGTCCCCAAAGAGCAGCAAGGTTGAAAAGAAATTCACAAGCCTAATCTGTCACTGTCTTAAAACTTGCTATTACCAGTCACAATTTAACTAAGTTTTATGTTGAAAACTTGTTTTGGTTTGCATCTGTCCCAAGAGGCACTAGCTGGGGCCCCTACAGAGTGCAGGGCAGAGCTTCATTTTTCGTTTGAATGTTCTAGGGTCGAGGGACCTCAGACTGAATCAAAGAATGAAGCCTCTGCCCACGACGTCGTCCATGGCCCCCAGCCCCAGCCTCTGGAAAAGAAGCTCCTCTCTGAGGAAACAAAGTCAACTAAGACTGACACTGGGCGCAGAGTTGGCAAACTGCCAGAAGCCTCTCGCATCCTGAACACTATCCTGAGTCATTATGACCACAAACTGCGCCCCGGCATTGGAGGTGAGTAGCAGAACAAAGTTCTTCCCCTCCTAGAGGGTCCAGGGGTTGAGGGTATAGGCATGCAGAATGCACCTGGGCAGTAACAGAGGGTGCCATGCACGTGGACGGGAACATCTGCTATTGACCTGTCAGGTAAGAGATATTAACTCTATTCTCAGCAGTGTCATTGACCTTGATCAAGACTTTTCCCTTCTCTCGCCCTCAGTTTTTCCAATGGCAAAATGAGAGGACTAAACTAGATTGTTGATCTTCAAGATGTATGTCCAATTCCTAACAGTCCACGAGCTTGGTTTTGCCATGAAAGAATAAATAAAGAAACAGGATTAGATGCTGAAACTGTGTGGTCCAACACTTACTTGACTCCCCTTTCATCCCCTCTGACCACTTCCTCCCCTGTCCCATGCGCCTGTTTGACACTTACCCTCTGCTGCTTCTGCTTCCCTTACAGAGAAGCCCACTGTGGTCACTGTTGAGATCTCCGTCAACAGCCTTGGTCCTCTCTCTATCCTGGATATGGTGAGTACTAAGCTTTTTTAGTACTATTTCCTAGCCCAGGGGCTGACCTATAGGACCTTCCACAGACTTCTGCTTTCTGCTCTGTATTTCTGTAACAACTGCAATAATTTATTTTCTGGAGGGAGGAAGGGATTTTTAAACCACTGGCTTGAGAATGAGACTGGAAAAGGTAAGTCCCTGCTACTTGAAGAGGATCTTCAGAATCATGACCATTTCTTCCAGTTTTTTCATTCAAAATAAAAATAATAAAGCAATTTTAAACACCACACTGGAATGCCTCTTTTCTTCTGATAATTATTTGTATGGACATAAGGCTAAAGTTACTAGCTCTTGCTCTAAGACTGTTTCTATATTTTTGCTCTACTTCCTTCTTTCCTTTTCCACTCATATCATCATAGTGTCAGCACTGCCCCCATGTAGCTTTCATCATCTCCCACCTAGAATACACCTACTTCACCTACTAAGTTGGCCTCCCAAGTGATGCACCTCCTGCAGTCCCAGCACTGCTTACTACATGCAGTTCAAGGCCCTCCATGGTTGCATTCCTCTTCACCCTTTTAGAGACCACGTGCTTTGGTCACACTAGAATATTGGTGTTCCCAGACCACCTTGTACCTCTGAGCTTTCATTCAAGTGATTTTCTATTTGGTATGCCATTGTTCCACTTTCTTACTTGTCAGCTGCCTTCTTGTGCAGTATCTAGCTCAGACGGCATGTCATTCATGGCATCTCCCCTGACCTCCACACCTGTTAATTGCTCCTTTCTTTCTCACACCACATTCCTCTCTTTGGCAGTTACATCTTTCCAGCTTATATCACAGGTGTTTACCTGATCTTCCCTACGTGATTTCATTGTAATTGTCTATGGTATGTTGGCCTTGCTGTCTCCTCCACAAGCTCCTTGATGTCAAGGGCTCCCTATATGTTAGCTAAGCGAATGAGTGATGAAAGATGCTCTGCAAGAATCACTTGCATCTGCAGAGCCTGACACTGAGACAGACATGGCTTGGCCCAGGGCAAACAAAATTTTAGCATACTCACAGGTACTCAAAAAGTGCCATGTGACTGGGTGAGTTACAGCCTTGGCTCTGAGATGGGCCTTGCAAATAGACCCTCAATGCTAAGTTAACCTTCATGGAAAATCAAGGTGTTTACGTAGGCTAAGTGGAAGAGCAAGGTTCCCCACCCCCAAACCATGAGGCTTTGGCTGCCTGATTCTTCAGGCACACTACTTATGCATTACTATGTAACAAATTATCCCCAAAACATAGTGTCTTAAAACAACAAATAATCATTATCTCACAGTTTGTGTGGGTCAGGAATCCAGGCATGGCTTAGCTGGGTTCTCTGTTTCACGGTCTCTCACAAGCCTGTAATCAAGGTGTCAGCTGGGGCTGGAGTCTCATCTGAAGGCTCAACTGAGGGAGGATCCATTTCCAAGACCACTCACAGGATTGGCAGGATTCTGTTCCTCTCTGGCTGTGGTCTGGAGGTCTCCGTCCATCCTTGCCACGTGCACCTATCCACAGGGTAGCTCACAGTATGGTAGCTGGCTTCTTTCAGAGTGAGGAAGAGTATGAGAGAAGGTGCTCAAGATGGAAATCACAGACTTTTTATAATCTAATTTTAGGAGTGACATCCCATTGCTTCTGTGGTATTCTCCTCATCAGATGCAAATCATGAGGTCCATCCCAAGTCAAGTGTAATCCCTGTCAAGGGATTACAGAAGGGCGCAAACACCAGGACGTGAAGAGCATTGGAGGACATCTCAGAGTCTGCCTGCTACACATGATCATGATGTTCTTCTGTTAGAGCAACTCCTAGAATTGAGTTGCTGAGAACTAACAAGAACAGAAGCATGAGAGCAGATAGATGTTTTTGAGTTTCTGTCTACATTTTAAAATTGGTGGGGTTTTCTTGACTCTTCCCTTGATAATCAGATTTACTTTTTGCTGCTACCAGTGTGTTTGCCACTATGAGAATTGTAGTCTCCTTTTAGTCTTGCAATTTACCTTTTAAAAATGGGTATGAATTTAGCAATTAATTTTGCTAGCATTGTTTATAAACTAAGAAACACTAAGTTCTGTGCAAGAACCAGAGGTTGAGGGCTCGTGGTCCCACCATTGTTGTCACTGTTGACCCTTTTAGGTCATTGGTGTAGGGGTGGGGAAAGTGGCTCACGATGCTATTCTAACTGGGCAGACGGCCTCCTACAGCAGTCTCTGCCTATCCTCTTTAGCATGCCAAAAGCCAAATATAGTGCTCAGTCCACAGTAACCTCATGGCTCCCAGAAATTTGCATAGCTATTTATTTGTTCCTTTCTTCTAGTTATCTGCTCCTTTGGTTGACTTTAAGGCACTGCCAACCTGATTTGGAAGTAACCGGTCTAATTTCCAGCAAGCTGGTTTGCTCCTTCTTTTCTAACATGTCAATGTCCACCCAGTTGGTGGTGGCTAAATTTCCTTAGGTGGAGTGGAGAGAATCACACATTGACAAATGGAGCAGGGGGCACTAAGATGCTTGGGTTTGCTTTCTGGGTGAGACAGAGCATCCTGTAAAACTGAAGAGTAGTGGAGAATTTATGACTAAAATCTCCTTGCTGTTTGGGAAACCAGTTTCTATCTACAAGAGCCCTTGTAGCAGAGCAGTAGCCCCACTCACAGTAGCTGAATGCCCTGTCTCTCCTTGCTCCGTGGCTATTCATGCTGCCAGCAGTGGCCTCACCTGACAATGCTTGAAGGATATAGTCTAATAACCCAGCAGTCACCAAACCTAGCATGGAACACAGGACTGGTTCAGAAAAGAGCCAACAACTTTATTTTCTTTGGCCAGTGACGTGGCACTTTAGCCTGAGCCAAGTGACTTTTGAAAATTCCAAACTCTCACATGTGGTGTTAAATTATCCTGAAATGTCTTGCCTTCTACATGGTTCCAAATAGTTCTTTAAAGCTGTGGGAGGCCCCTGTTCTGTGGCGTACTTGGTAAGGAGGGGACGCACGTCTCTGCCACATAGTCACAGAACATGCCAGTACCCAGTACATTCTTGTCTCCCTGGATCCTCATGACAGCCTGCATGGAAGCCAAAGCTGCCATTAGGATATGGATCCCTGTTTTACATTTGAGGAAGCTGAGCCTTCTCAGAAATGTGAGTCCCAGCATTGGGTACATAGTTGGTGTAGTTGCTTGAGGGGACTTTCAACACCTTTCAGTCAGATGTTGTATAGAAAGCAGGCCTTGTCCTCCAGGAAGGAAACCTGAGTGCACAGTTTTGTAATACCCAGTCTGAGATTAAAAGGCAATGAACAATCTGGGAATCACTGCCCATCGTAGCATCGATAGTTGCTAATGCTTTTTCTTGCTGTGGTAATTATCGCAGTTGATTCTATTTCCAAAACACTGAATTTCTAGAGTTTCAGCTGAGCTAAAAGAGAAGTACATTGCAAGCTCCTTTGTCAAACTGGGGAAAAAGTGAACTGTTAGTTATCAGTTGATATGTAATGAACTTACAGTTGTCAAATAGAAATTAGATGCTTATTTGAAACACTTCATAACATAGAGCATAAACACAGTGTGAGTGCAGAGGGAAAGGCTTCCCACTGGCTATCAAGCAGTTCACGAGGCCTGGGAATGAAGGAGGCTCTGCTGGCCAAGTTTAAACTGCCAGCCACTTGGGACAGTAGAAACACTTGGAAGACATTTGTGGAGGCAGGTGGGGCAGGGTGGGGTCAGAGGCCCTCATTCAAATGGGAGCCAGGCTCTGCCAGCTCTTTTCTGTCTGCTTCTCTGGCCTACCCCAGGGAACATTCTCCGTCTTCCCTTCCACAGCTGGCTCCCAGCAGTTTGGTGGCTGCTTTTACAATCTTTTGTCCTGAGCAGCAAAGGCAATCAGGGATTTTCTTGATTTCTTCCCTGAGGGCCGTGCTCGCCTCCATGGTTGTGGGTATTCATTGTTTGATGCACAAGAACTCAGCGGAAAGACCTAGGGATTCTGCAGAGAAAATTGGACCTTGGTACCTAAAGAGATTGTTGGTGCAAGTGAAAGCCATCCCAGGGCCAGGCTGCCATTGACTATTTGTGTGACTTTGGATAGCCCCCTTTGTCATAGAGCCTTAGTTGCCTTATCTCTAAAATAACTCAGAGTTCTGCCTTGGCCTACTTGTGGTACTTGCTGTTCGAGCTGCTTGGAGTTCTGTTGCAGTAAGGTTTTTTTCTCCCTTCAACACCAGTGGTGCAAATTTCTAGCTTCTTCTTATTAAATATCAGTTGATGTTTAACAGACATTTTATGGGACAGACAATATCTGGAGACCAAATAATCATGGATATATCTATGCACGCGAACACACACATTCAGAGGTTACAGGCGCTTATTTGAAAGGAAAAACAAAATAAGCAAAAAAAAAAAAAAAAAAAAA
>NW_026652282.1:125221476-125246797 GCF_009828535.3 Hylobates moloch
AGATTCTCCTTGTTTAAAAAACATGAGACCAAATAGACGTTTCTCTTGTGACTCAAAACACTCCTCCCCACACCCAAGATGGAGTCTTGCTCCGTCACCCAGGCTGGAGTGGAGTGGCGCGATCTCTGCTCACATCAATCTCCGCCTCCCGTATTCGAGCAATTCTCCTGCCTCAGCCTCCCGAGTAGCTGGGATTACAGATGCCTGCCACCATGCATGGCTAATTTTTGTATTTTTAGTAGAGACGGGGTTTCATCATGTTGGCCAGGCTGGTCTTGAACTCCTGACCTCGTGATCCGCCCTCCCAGAAGGCTTTAAAACCTCCCAGAAGGTTATAAGGAAACATAAAAACAACCGGATAGTTGTGGTGACACACAAACCTTAAACATGTACCTCCCAAAGTGCTGGGATTACATGCTTGAGTCATGGCGCCCGGCCTCCAAAACACTTCATTTTTATTATATTTCTGGAGAATGAAGGATTGGGGTTAATTAACATTTATACTCCTCAAATAAAAGCTGAAAGGGGAAACTCCACTGTATGCAATCAATGGTGTGTGTGCTTGTAAATTTTTAAAACAATTTTGAGCTGGGATCTTTGATTTACTATGGAAATGTGGGGACTGAGAGGGTGTTGACCTGGCTGGAGTAGCATCACAGCCTACACAGGAGCAATAAGATGAAGAGCCCAGCCCATGGAATTAAGCCACCATCGCCTGTCTGTTTCTAAATGAAATGTATCCTCTGAGACTGTGATCTAGTTGGGAATTACATTTTATTTTGGAACACCTGGAAATAGAAAACTCCTACAGCCAAACTCATGCCACCTTCCTCTGTACAAACCTAAGTGGATTCCAAAGGGTCCATCTACTTGATAAGCCCATCACAGAATAGCATGGAACCTTTACCCACTGGTAAAGGGAGAGTGTCAATGTCAGCTCTGGAAACGGCAGTTTTTTTGAGCAGGAGGGCATTTACAAATTATTTATAGTCTCCCATTTAACAAAGAGGATAACAGAGAAAGATACAAGTTTTAGCCAAGGTCACAAGAACATTTATTTAAGACTTTGATTATAAATGGAAACAATTCTACAGAAAAAAAAAGTGAGACTAATTGTCACTAGAGTCTAACAGTTCTCCTTGCCTCCACATTACCTTGAAATCATTTATTTGTAGGGCACATTCAGTTTTCTGTAGTGTCAGTCAGTGTCTTCTGGATATTTTCTAATCTTTTTTTATTTTGACATAATTCCATGTTTATATTTCCACGTGTGGGCATAGTGTACAGACATGTCATTTTTAGTGATCAAGTCCTATGTTGTCTTACTGTTTGCCTAAGTGAAATGTTCTCTTACTCTCACTTATAAGGAAACATAAAAACAACTGGATAGTTGTTGTGACACACAAACCTTAAACATGTGCTAATGAAAATCCTCAGAATCTATAACATCAGAGCTAACAGTACCTTTAAAGATCACCAGATCTCACCTATCCCATTGTTGTGTTCATGTTGATCATGTATACTTAGTGATTATAGGCTTCCTTAATTCAACTGCATTAATCCAGTAGTCTTGACTATGGTGTGACCAGGAAGGTGCTCTAGATTTCAGTTTTATCCAGTAGTGTCTTTCAGTTTGCTCCATGTCAGTAAGATCTGCATGGACCATAGTCACATTTGCCATTCTGTTGGGCAACACTTTCCCAAAGTGTGGAATCATTTTAAAATGTGTGGTTGACCTTGTAGGATAAACACAGCACAAAGTGAGTAGTAGTGCTATGGACCAAGTACTAACAAGTACTATCACACTTTGGTGAAAAGAGTTGCCTATGAGCAGACTGTCAGTTGACTGTGCAATCCTTGCAGAACTATTGGTAAAACAAGTGGTTGGGTTGTTGAAGCTGAAAACTTTTAGTCATGAATGTCTACCCTAGAGAAAAGACTCAGGAGGGCAAGATTGCAGTCTTCAAGTGCCTTTCCTTGATTCAATGTTGCCTCTGATTTAAGATCATAACCAATTTAAGCCACTGTCAAGAAAAAATAAGAAATGCCCCATTAAAGATGTGTGTCAATTGTAAGATGCACCCTGACTTCAGAAATGTGGGAAAAAGACAGATTCAATGACGTATCATTTCTGGAGATTTCTCCTCTGGAACTGAAACTAGACTTGCTCTATGTGCTACCTGAGAGCACAATGGCGATCATAAGAGAGAGTAGGAGGGAGCTCTGTTTAAGGCAAACTTTTCTATTGTCCTGAGTTGTGTGAGAATTGTGTTAACTGCTGCATGATGTGAGGACCCAGCTCCCCTTGCTCACGGTAATCAAGCAGGGCACGACTGACTTCTCATTTGGGATCATTAGGCTTGGTAACCTCTGAGTTCCCTTCTAGTTCTGACACTGGAAGAGTCTTTGAGCAGAGAGAAGGGACCTCATCCCACTCCTGCTCCCTGGTCTAGTGCTCAATACATTCCACCACATTGCCTTTAGGATTCTAGGTTAGGGAGTGGCAAACAATATGTTTGCATGTGAATGTCCTTTTTCTGTTCATCCCCCAGTATGTGCTTTTCTGTCCTTCCCACCAGGAATACACCATTGACATCATCTTCTCCCAGACCTGGTACGACGAACGCCTCTGTTACAATGACACCTTTGAGTCTCTTGTTCTGAATGGCAATGTGGTGAGCCAGCTATGGATCCCGGACACCTTTTTTAGGAATTCTAAGAGGACCCACGAGCATGAGATCACCATGCCCAACCAGATGGTCCGCATCTACAAGGATGGCAAGGTGTTGTACACAATTAGGTATGTCAAGCCTCTGGAATCTCACTTCCTGGAATTCTCTCTCCCCTTCTGATAATTTTAGCTAAAGATCCATGGGCAGAGATCTCATCCTGAATGGTACCTCTAAGGGCCTGTCCAGCTTTCCTAGACCATGAGCTCAGCCCCCTTATGTAACAGATATAGAGGCCTCAAAATAGAAAGATATTGCTCAAAGCCACACACCAAGTTTGTGGCAGAGCTGGAACTGGTACTGAGTTACGTGGCTCCGAGTCCAGAGCTCCCCCAACTAGGATATGCCAGTATGACTGCATTATCTAGACAATTCCATCCTAAGTGGGCACTGGATATAAAGATACGTCCACAGTGGTGGAATTGTTCAGGCAGAGCAGCAGTACGGTAGTGGCAAAGGTACCTAAGATCAAGTTGGATACTTGAATTCCCAGCAGGGGAAGGTTGTATGTGGGGGATAGTAGGGAGGATGTTGGCAAGTCCTGGAAACTAGGCTGGGTGAGAAAACAAAAGCCGATCGAAGTTGGTCCATACGTTTCTCTAATGATGGAGCCCAGAATAGCCAGATACTTCTAAGCTGTTTGTTTGTTTTGTTTTGTTTTGTTTTTCTCTCTTGTTATCTCTCCTTTGAGCTTTTTGTCTTAAATTCTACCGAGGTCCAGGCACAGTGGCTCACACCTGTGATCCCAGCACTTTGTGAGGCTGAGGCGGGCAGATCACTTGAGGTCAGGAGTTCGAGACCAGCCTGGCCATCATGGGAAAACCCTGTCTCCACTAAAAATGCAAAAATTAGCGGGGTGTGCTGGTGCTAATTCCAGCTACTCGGGAGGCTGGGGCATGAGAATCGCTTGAGCCTGGGAGGCAAGAGGCTGCAGCGAGCTGAGATCATGCCACTGCCCTCTAGCCTCGGTGACAGAGTGAGACTCCGTCTCAAACAAACAAAGAAAAAAATTGACTCCGGCCATTCATTGGTGGTAGTCCCTAGACCAAAGCTGGGTGGATACGGAAGTGCTTAGGGCCAGCCTAATGAGGCTCCTTTCTCCCTTCCAGGATGACCATTGATGCTGGATGCTCACTCCACATGCTCAGATTTCCAATGGATTCTCACTCTTGCCCTCTATCTTTCTCTAGCTGTGAGTACCTTCTTAAGTTTCTGGGGCCCCAGAAACATGCTGGGCTCCTTCTTTTTCTCATCCTCGCCATTTACATTTTTCTGCCTCTCCTTTTCTTCTAAAATGCTGCCAAGGTTGTGCAGGACTTCCATCCTCCACCCTCATTTCCTTTCCTGCCAACAATGCTGTGTTGCTCATCCCTTCCACGTGCCTCTGAAGTGTATCTCAAGTATGTCTGCTCCTCTCCATCTCCACTGGCACTACCTTGGTTTAGGCCTTTGTTATCTTCCACTTGGACTTTCGCCACATCTTCACTTTGAAACTGCACATGTCCAAAATGAAATTCATTGTCTCCTCCAAACCTCTACCACCAAAACAAGTGTGTTGCTTCTGGGTTCCCATCTGTCTCATTGAAGAGGACCATCACTCACCCAGTTGCCCAAATCAAGAACTTTGATGTTCCCTCCCCTTCACCTCCTGCATCTAATCAATCAGCACATCCTGTTGGTGTTTCCTCCCAGTCTCTATCAATGCTGTCTATTTCTCTGCACCCTGTACAGCTTTGACTTCCACCTGCATTAATTTAATTCTGCCTGGATTACTACACTGGCCTCCTTGCCAACATGTTGTCCTCACAGAAGGACCAGAGTGACCTAGCTGAAGGGTCACCTAGGTTGGGTCACTTCTTAGTCTCAAATCTGCCGTTAACTCTCATGGATCAATTTGAAATTCCTTAGAATGAACCTCAAGGCCATTCATGAACTGGACCCTGCCACCCAATCCTGTGCACCTCATCCTCTGTGAGCTAGCCATCCTGAACTTCTGTCCTTTCCACAATACACCAGGTGTTTCACCTTTCTATGCTGCCCCTTAACCCCTTCAACCTCATTCTTATTGAGAATATTTACTTGAGTTTCAAGATTTAATGGGGATATCACCTGCTTTATGAAGTCTTTTCTGAGTATGTCCCCAAGTGATCTTTATCTACTTTGTTTCCCCGCTGTTCTGTGGACATAGGTTTTTCAGAGCTCCTCCAAAAATCACAAGAGTATACTCACTGTCTTACAAAATTAAATGTGATTGCTTGAGGGTAGGGTTCATGCCTTGCTCATCTCTGTATTTCTGGCCCAGGGCCTGATACTGAGGAATGCTCAGTAAACGCACTCATTGAATGGACTTCAGCAATGAGGTAAGAGAGGCAAGTTCCCACAGCTGGTGAGGCCAGAGACAGGACTCCAAGGCATTGTGCAGGCTGACTTCATGCTATTGGAGACCTCAGGTGGGCTTCCAAGTCTCACACGACCCTCTTTCTCACATTCCTTTCCAGTTTCCTATCCTGAGAATGAGATGATCTACAAGTGGGAAAATTTCAAGCTTGAAATCAATGAGAAGAACTCCTGGAAGCTCTTCCAGTTTGATTTTACAGGAGTGAGCAACAAAACTGAAATAATCACAACCCCGGTTGGTAAGTGTACTAGGGCTTGGCAGAAGTCCAGGAAGGTGGTAAGGATGATTGGAGATGGCCATCCATACAAATGCTTTGCAGTCATCCCATGGAAGTATTGTAAGACATGGCTCCTGTCTTATAATTGCTAAGCACTTACAACTGTTTGCAGAGGAAACTGAGACTTTGTAACTATGTCTCAGTCTCATCTGCAAAGAAGTAAGTGCTTTGCCAAGCTCCTTGAGAGGTTAGGTAAGTAGATAAAGTTCTGCTGCTGTCAGAATGTACAGCTGGCTTTTTCATGCAGACCCTTCAGTTTCAAGGTTACAACACTGACCTCCTTGGATGACTTTGGGGAATGGAGCTCTTGTGAGTTCTCCATACCCAGAACCAATCCAATCTGGTTGAATGGGAAGCAAAGTCCATTGTAGTGGGAGGTGGAGGCTAGAGTTCTAATGTCAGCTAGTTTAAGGCTGGGAAAGTCTGGAGGAAGTTACAGCAGCTACAGTGGCTGCTGCATTGACATTTATCTTAAAGGAACAAGTCTGAAAAGCAGATTCTTGTCAAAGGCTTCATGGTGGATTCAACATAGACATAGTGACCACTGGTTTTCTGACCTTTTCTCTGACAAAGACTAAAGGGGAAGGTCCTGGGTATCTTACACTTCAGCTCCCAGTTAGATGTGAGCATCTTCACTTATGTTCCTAGGTGACCTGAATGAGGAGCCAAGGGACCTCCCCAGGGTAGCTCCCAGAGCAACCCTGGAAACACTCTTCACACATCCTGACCAAGTTCAGGGCAGTGAAGGCACTGCCCTCATCGTTTCCAGAATGTGGATGGAGCCAGTCACCCAACCAGCCATTTGTCATGAGAGGCATCTTGTTCTGCTACCATGTGACTAGGCAGAAAATCTGCTTTTGTTTCATTTATTGAGTCAGTCTCTGGATGAGGGAAAGCTCATGCTCATGTGGCTAGAGCTTTTCTTGCACAGTATTAGGCAGGGGCAGAGGGCTGGGCTACCTTAAAAATACTTGCCTTTTTTCTTGGGGACTCTGGGGAAGCAGTTTTACTACCTTTGACTTGGGAGCCTTGCTCTTCTGCCAGCTAACCATGGGCCTGCCTCTTGGCTTTTTGCACCTCAGCTTTTCCCAGATAGGTGGGCACCCATCATCAAAAGTGACAAGAAGATAAGGCCCAGGGGCTTTCAAGTCACTAGTGGTTCCGTTTAGTAGATGACTGCATTGTTTCAAAATGGTGCCCTAGTGACTACAAAGCCCCAGAGCCAGCATCATCATCAAAGCAATGACAGTAGGTAAGCACCAGACCTCCTTGGGAGTGAGGAGGATTCTTGAGGAGAAAAGAGGTCTTCTTTCTCCTCTGCTGGAGACTAGTTGATCTGGAGACATGGTTCCTTCAATGTCAGAGTTATCTTTGGGACTGTTCTCAAACTCTTCCAGTTGGGCCCTGGGGCAGGTCTCTCCATCTGGAGCATACTTATGTGCTCAGCGATTAAGGGTTCAGAATGCAGTGGTAGCCTGCTACTCTGGCCATCTTGGACCTTGAGCCAGAGAATCTCTGCTTCAGGAGGTTCTAAGAGAGTCCAGCCCTGCCTCCAGGGAGAGGCTTGCCCTTCACTGCTGGCTGTGGAGCCTCTGATGGAATATTATTGCTGGTCAGGAATTCACTGTCTTACAAGGAGGTTTCCTTCTTCTCTAGACAGTTCTGTTCATCAGAAAACTCTCCCTGTTCTTCTGCAATTGGAGTCTCTGGAAGTTCCACACATTAGGCTTTAGTTTTTTTTCCTTGGAACTATCCAGGTTACATTAGTCCAGCCACTGTTTCACAATCAGCATTATCATTCCCGGCATGGATCATAGTCTGTTGTAGTCTACATAGCCCCAGTTTATTTTTCTTCCCTTATTCTTCAAAGCTTTAGGTCCATTCATTCTTCTAGTCCCGGTCCTCTGGACATGGTCTATTTAATTGTGTCCCCTGACACTGCAGTGACCAACCATGATCTGGTCAAAGAGGATAAGAGTTCGAGCAGAAAACCATCTTTAGCATATATTTTTTTGCTTTGGTTCATCAGCCCCAGATATATTGTTTTCCTTACCCATGCTTCTCTCACTCCTCAGGAAGAAGAAAGTGTGTGTTAGCATCTTTCTCTTGTCCTTCAAGACAAATTGGCATCTCTTGACGAGCGGAGAAGTTTCTTTTTTGGCCAGAATAAATAAAATTAAAATAGAATCATCCAACAGAATAATAAATCTTCGTGCAACAAGAATATATTATATAAACCCAGCAATTTTGCAGGGCTTGGGTATAACTAATTAGAAGTGTCTTAAATTGCAGTCAAGATCCCACGGCAAGAGGACTTTTGATAAATACATTCTGGCCAGTAGACAAGTGCGAGGGTGGTCCGTGCAGCAGCTTTGGAGGAGTTCTGTCCCAAAGCTATACTCAACACACAGGTTTCCCACTGACAACAGGTCGCTCCCTTGCCTTCTTCCAGAAGAATCTGAGAAGCCTTGCTCCTTGAGTTTCAGTGCTGCTGAGGTGAGTAGGAAAGGCTGCCCTTCTCATTCAGCTCCAGCCCACCCAGACCTGCTGGGCAGTTGATCCACTTTCCAAAATAGGAGGACACATGGACAGGTTAGTGTTCTGGTCTGCTTTACAAAGCTGTTGCCTGACAGGAGCAAGAGTTGCTGAGTGTCTGCTGGGTTCCAGGCTGTTCTGAGCTTGGATGGGCTAAGCCACAGGGCCTGCATGAGCCCTGCCTTGAAGGGACTTAAAAGCCCACCTAATTATAGACCTAGGAATTTTATAGTATTGCAACTCCAGTGTGATGCTGAAAGTGGAAAATGATGTCCTGGGCTCAGAGAAAAGCCCACACAAGCCCGGGAGTCATGATAGCATGCAGAATGCTTGGGGAGGGTGTGTCAGAGCATAAAGCAGCATGAATGGTACAAAAGAAGATGCCAACTAGAGATACAGGTTGTCATCAGGTCCTGGAGGAGCCACGACCATCTAACTGAGAGCCATGACCAAGGACACAATGTCCAAGTGACTGTGAGGACCTCAGTCTGCCCTGTGGATGTGTACGCCACAGACCTGACTTCTGGAGGGCTGACTGAAATGTTCATTTTAAGCTTATTCTTCTCTTTTCCTGAAACACTCAATTTGGGTTAAGGGTCATAGACTAAGACCAAAAAGTCCAGGGTTAGAATATTGGTGTAAAATTGCAGGCTATCTCAGGAAATCCGTGAGCAGATGGGATTGGCTTTGGGTAAGGTGCCTGTGTAAAATGTCAGTTGGAACCGGGTCATGGTGGGCCTTTAGCATCAGATTCCAGAGTGCAGATTGAGTCTATATAGCTCATGTGAAACAGGGAGCCACCAAATTTTGGGGAGCAAGCTAGTGCCGGTTCTGACCATCTGTGGAGCAGTGCTCACTCACTAAGGCATTTTGCCATCATATGAATGTGTAGAAAGGAGGCCGAAAGCATTCTGTGCTTCTCCACCACAGCACAGACTTCCCTAGTCTCATTTGCTGAGAGTAGACACTCTGAGGGCCAGCGGTGCAGGTGTGATGTGCCTCAGAGGGTATGAAGCCCTCAGTCAGCCATCTGGATATCAGCTGCATGGGCATGATGTCTAGAAGGCTAATTGATTTTTTCACTTTCACCTGACTCTCTTGCCAACCTGCAGAGACAGACATTGGGTGTAGGACAGTGAATTGAGAAGGAAGCTATTAAGATTCTGGCCTTGGCTTAGCTCTCAACTGGCAATTGGTCTTGCAGTAAGCCTTTTTTCTGGGCTTCTTCTGGTCCTATTTGTATGTATTGCGTTGTAACATCGTGCCTCTATCCTAGGGAATACTGTGCGCTGAAAAGTGAGACCCTTACTGTGCATGTCCTGCTAAGGGGGACCGTCATGTCAGCACCGTAATGCAGTGATGTTTTTTGTGTCTTTCAGGTGACTTCATGGTCATGACGATTTTCTTCAATGTGAGCAGGCGGTTTGGCTATGTTGCCTTTCAAAACTATGTCCCTTCTTCCGTGACCACGATGCTCTCCTGGGTTTCCTTTTGGATCAAGACAGAGTCTGCTCCAGCCCGGACCTCTCTAGGTAAGAGGAGAAAGAGGTATACGCATAGGCACATGGCTGGGAATTGGCTGGGCCAGGGCAGAGTTGCCTTGTCATGGAGTCTTTCAACCAGTGTCGCATATAGGTCAGGAGCTGAGCCCATCTCCACTCTTGTGCTCTTGCAGGGATCACCTCTGTTCTGACCATGACCACGTTGGGCACCTTTTCTCGTAAGAATTTCCCACGTGTCTCCTATATCACAGCCTTGGATTTCTATATCGCCATCTGCTTCGTCTTCTGCTTCTGCGCGCTGTTGGAGTTTGCTGTGCTCAACTTCCTGATCTACAACCAGACAAAAGCCCATGCTTCTCCGAAACTCCGCCATGTATGAGCTGGGTATGGGAGTGGTGGCAAGGCTTTGGAGTGTGGAGACATGCTAGCAAGGGTACTGGGGTTATGGCACATGGGTGGTCAGCTTGCTGAGTGATGGAATGTTACCCAGGGTGGTGGGGGGGTTGAATCAACTTCCTGATGTAATGGTGAGAAGTTGGAGGAGAGAAGCCAAGATATGGTGTGCCAAAGACAGTTTCCAGAAAATCTGGAGGCAGCACTTAGACTTGGGTTATCTTCCCTTGACTTTTCCCCACTTCTTTCCTTGTCCATTTTAGCCTCGTATCGATAGCCGTGCCCATGCCCGTACCCGTGCACGTTCCCGAGCCTGTGCCCGCCAACATCAGGAAGCTTTTGTGTGCCAGATTGTCACCACTGAGGGAAGTGATGGAGAGGAGCGCCTGTCTTGCTCAGCCCAGCAGCCCCCTAGCCCAGGTAGCCCTGAGGGTCCCCGCAGCCTCTGCTCCAAGCTGGCCTGCTGTGAATGGTGCAAGGGTTTTAAGAAGTACTTCTGCATGGTCCCCGATTGTGAGGGCAGTACCTGGCAGCAGGGCCGCCTCTGCATCCATGTCTACCGCCTGGATAACTACTCGAGAGTTGTTTTCCCAGTAACTTTTTTCTTCTTCAATGTGCTCTACTGGCTTGTTTGCCTTAACTTGTAGGTACCAGCTGGTACCCTGTGGGGCAACCTCTCCAGTTCCCCAGGAGGTCCAAGCCCCTTGCCAAGGGAGTTGGGGGAAAGCAGCAGCAGCAGCAGGAGCAATTAGAGTTTTTCCTGCCCCATTCCCCAAACAGAGGCTTGCAGAGGGTTTGTCTTTGCTGCCCCTCTCCCCGACCTGGCCCATTCACTGAATCTTCTTAGCAGCCCATTTCAAATTATTAATAAATGGGCCACCTTCCTCTTCTTCAAGGAGCATCCGTGATGCTCAGTGTTAAAAATCGTAGCCACTTAGTGATCAGCTCCCTAAAACCATGCCTAAGTACAGGCGGATTAGCTATCTTCCAACAATGCTGACAACCAGACAACTACTGCATTTTTCCAGAAGCCCACTATTGCCTTTGTAGTGCTTTTGGCCCAGTTCTGGCCTCAGCCTCAAAGTGCACCGACTAGTTGCTTGCCTATACCCGGCACCTCATTAAGATGCTGGGCAGCAGTATAACAGGAGGAAGAGAGCCCTCTCCTTTGGTCAGATTATTATGTTCTCAGTTCCTTCTCCCTGCTACCCCTTTCTCTGCAGATAGATAGACACTGGCCTTACCCCTTTAGGAGGAGGGGGCAGCAAGAGAGCCTATTTGGGACAGCATTCCTCTCTCTCTGCTGCTGTGACATCTCCCTCTCCTTGCTGGCTCCATCTTTCGTCTGCACTACCAATTCAATGCCCTTCATCCAATGGGTATCTATTTTTGTGTGTGATTATAGTAACTACTCCCTGCTTTATATGCCACCTTCTTCCTTCTCTTTGACCCCTGTGACTTTTTCTGTAACTTCCCCAGTGACTTTCCCTAGCCCTGACCCAGGGACTAGGCCTTGGTGACTTCCTGGGGCCAAGAAACTAAGGAAACTCAGCTTTGCAACAGGCATTACTCGCCATTGATTGGTGCTCACCTAGGGCACACCGTAGGAATTCTATCACTTGCTTGACCCCTGGACCCATAAACCAGTCCACTGTTATACCCGGGGCACTCTAACGATCACAATTGAATTCCCTTAAATTTGTATGGCACTGGAACTTTGGCAAAGCACTTTTGACAAGTTGTGTCTAATTGGAGCTTCATGATAGCCCTGTGACATCTTTAGGGCAGGATTCTTATCCCCATTGTGCAGATGGAAACCCTGAGGCACAGATTTCTATGGGACTGTGGATCTCACTGGAAGCTATCCAAGAGTCCACTGTCGCCTTCTAGACCACATGATAGGGCTAGGCAGCTCAGTTCACCATGATTCTATTCTGTCACCTCTGCTGGCACACCAGTGGCAGGGCCCAGAATGGCGACCTCTCTTCAGCTCAATTTCTGGGCCTGAGGTGCTCAGACTGCCCCCAAGATCAAATCTCTCCTGGCTGTAGTAACCCAGTGGAATGAATTTGGACATGCCCCAATGCTTCTATATGCTAAGTGAAATCTGTGTCTGTAATTTGTTGGGGGGTGGATAAGGTGGGGTCTCCATCTACTTTTTGTCACCATCATCTGAAATGGGGAAATATGTAAATAAATATATCAGCAAAGCATTCAAGGTTTGGCTGGTTTCTCTGGTGTTCAAGTTTGTTCTCAGCCCAGGTTTTAAATCTGAAATCCATGACCCAAATATTTGCTCCCCTCTCCCATCCATAATTTCCAGACCTGCCAGGCATGGACCATGTACCCTTCTCTCATTAGTAAGGAACGGGAAAGAAGGGAGAAGTGCACCTGGGTATGTGACACCCTTTACAGATTCCCTTAATTGCTCCTATGCCCCTGTTGGTTCCGTGTCCCTTTTGCCTTGCCTATCACTCTAGCCCTCCTTATCAGAACTAGATGGTTCCTAGGGACCACCAGACTCAAAACATTCCCCTCCTCTACCATGTAAAGATGAGGATTCTGAGGCACAGAAAACAGGAGATATTTGTCTCCTGTCACACAAGGACTTAATAGTGGAGTGGGACTGGACCTTAGAAATGCTAATACCCTGGCTGGGCTTGGAGCAAGCCTGGACATCTTGGATGATTCACCTTTCAAAATAAGAGACTCTAAAGGTATGTTGGGAAGTGTGGCCCTGGCATCCTGTGACACTTCCAACTCTAAAGGAACTCAGAAACAATAATGAGAACCAAAGAGGAGACAAAAAGGCAATATTTAAACAGCCATTTTTGCCATAAAGTCTTTAGAATGATGCTCAAACACTTTGCATGCAAGAAACTCACAGAAAATACAAGAAACAATTTTAGAACTAGGAAAATAGTTCCTCACTAAAGATATAGGGAGGAAAAAAGGCATTGTGGTTCTTGGGCAATGTAGACATGCCAATTTGTAAGCAGTCATATTTAAAAGGATTTTGAAACATAGAAATAATGCAAACCAGATTTTTTAATCACACTGTAATAAATCTACAAATACATAAAATCCCTACATCGGTAAATTTTTAGAAGCTCACATAAATAGTTATTTTGAAAGGAAAAAATTAAAATCATAATTAAGTGCATAATATCTAAAAAATAAAATTAATGAATGACATGCAGCCAACACTGCACTTAGAGAAAAATTCATAATTTAAACATTTCAATTACTAAACACAATGGAAGAAAACTGAGTTAGGCATTGATAAATAGAAATTGGAAAAAGGATAAAAACATTATACATTAGAAAAATTTGGAGCATTAAAGGAATTTTAAAAATAAATAGCACAGGGAACCAATTAAGCATTTGAAAAACAAGAAATAAAGCTAGGTCCCTATGTCTCTCCTCATCCAAATTACAGATGAATCAAAAATTTAAAAACTTTTTGAAAGGAAACCATAAAGACACTATAAGACAATATGGGTGAATATGTTTATATACCAGAAACAAGAAAGGAAAAGATTGAAAACAGTGTTCATATTAAGAAATAATAACCAAAAAAAAAGGAAAAAAATGTAGAGTAAAACACACTTTCACCACACTTTCACATTTTCATAGGTCAGGTTTTCTGGGAAGCAGTCTTTGAGACCAAGATTAGAAGGCAGGCAGTTGGTTGGGGAGTGCTCTTTGGATCCCTGCCTTTGGGAAGAGTGCAGGGAACAAGGTCAGGTGGAGAAGAAATTGGACTATGATGCATTGGCTGTTAAGAGCCTCAGAATAACAAATTAGAAGTTCCCAAGCTGGGATGGTCCTTCTGAATGGTCACAAATCAGGGCAAGGGGGATGGGCCCTTATACCCTCTCACTGAATGTGAGCATGAGCATGGGTATGCCTGAGATGGTCTCAGTTAAAGGCTGTCAGCCTCCAACAATCTCAGCAGCTGGAGAAGTGAGAGCTGTGCCCAAGGGGCAGTGGTGGGGGAAGGACTTGGTGGAACACTACAGCATCCACGATCATTCATCCCTTACCTTGCTGAGGCTCGTTTGCATCATACAAATACACACCAGAGTCATCTTCCCATGGTTATGTTGAGCTTCTTTTCCTTAGAGGATTTACAAGACTAATGAAACACACTACACATCTGTTATGGGAGTTGGTCTTGGGGCCTTAACTGATACTCATCATCTTGTACTACTCATTTCAGAATTCCTCTCACCCTTAGCTAGTATCTGCTTATCTAGGTAGCTTACCTCGTGAACTGACTGAAACCTTCACCCCGGAGGGTCTGAGCCTCTGGATACCATGTCATTCTCAGGCCATGGCTGGTGGACTTGTTGATCATTTCTAAGAGATATCTAAATGGGTCCCCTGGATACCAAACTTATTCTTGCCTGCCCCAACTATAAAGAAATGGCATGATCTCCTCATGGTAATTAGAATCAATTACCCCTGCCAGGAAGGTGACTTGTTTTCTTTTGGCTGGTGCCAAACATGACCAAGCAGCGGCCATGGGTAAAATCTGATGGAACTTCTGGTAAAGGCATTGACAATCTGGAAGCTAAGAGCTCTAAACCTGTAGGACCCAGAACTATGAAAACTGGAACCACAGATTCCCCTAAGTGGGTCACCAGGAGCGGATAAGCAAAACAACTCCTACTTCTACTCCTCAGTTCCCAAACCTGTACATTCTACCCCATAGGGTGCAAACTGATTCAGGGTCCAAAATGCTTCCTGGTGAGTGGAATCCCATCCTCTTAGAGTATCATCCCTAAGCTTACACTTCAGCTCTGTCTTTAACACACCATTTCATCACTCTATCTGGCTAGCAGTTTCAGAGTAGTATGGCATGTAATCGAATTCCAGATCATGTCCCTAATGTTGCACTCCTTTTTCTGGAAAGGGAACCTCTGGGTCCAATCCAATGCTATATAAAATCTTGTCTCTGTATATTGTTGACAAGATTATATAAAATCTTGTCATAGTCAAACACTATGCTCTTGACTAACAACTGGCTGAGGACCTCCAGGAAAATAATCATATCTAGAATTTGTGTCAATTGCAGTCAAACTGAATTATTGCTCCATCCAGTTTTGAAGAGACTCCGTAATTGTCCCCGAGTTGCTTATTGGTTTCCTTCAAGAATGGTGACACACTGGGGACTCAACATTGGCATCTTTTATAGGCAAGGACAATAGCTAAATGAGCCTTAATGTGTAGGTAACTATGCTGTTGTGCCTACATATAACCTCTAACCCTGCCACTGTGGAAGGGTTGCTGGATTTGGCAAATATAAGACTTCCAGTTACATTTGAATTTCTGATAAATGACAAATTTCAGCATAAATATGCTTCATGTGTGGTCATGCTGTTCTTGGGCTACTCCTAGCCCAGGTCTGAATATAACAGGGGTACAAGAGCATGGATATGTCTACCAATTGCAATAATACAAGAAAACATGCAATTAAAGGGGATTCTCAGACTGGATTACTCACCACCATCTTGAGTAGTATCTGGGGCATAGATAGTACCTAGCACACTGTGACAGTCCAGATCCTGAAGATTTCACTGGTGGTTACCTGGGAAAACATCCCAGTTGGGGGGAAACCACATTGCTGATTCAGGCATTTGAAGGCTGTGAGGGGAACATTGTATATACAACAAGTGTAGAGTTGGCCAGTTATTACTAGATTGTACTGATGCTCTACAGAGAAATAAGGAGAAACTGAGGATATAGTCAACAACGGTTAAAATTTAAGGAAGAGTGTCAGAAGGCCATTTTGGAAACTTACAAAGAAGACTTTATCTCCTTCAGTGGGAAATCAGGCATAGATGAGGATCAAATGCAGAACTTGAGAGTTAGATTTGCAAATTTGCAGATATGACTAGATGTCCAACCAAGCCCTATCTATTAGGCTAAAATGAGGGCCCTGTTTTGAAAAGCCTGGAACTCCAAAACATTGAGTGAGGTCATCTGGATGTGTGCTATCAAGGATTGAGGCTTTGTAGACTTCCCTGAACCCTCTCAAAGCCTGTAGAGGTGGTCCACCCCTCCCTATAAGAGTTAGCACTTCTCGGTAGTGGAAGACCTTTTGGAGACTATTCTCCATCAAGATAACAGGTGTTTGCTTCAAGAGCAGCCCAACTTCCTTTCCTGGCTGTTAAGCCAATAATCAGAATCAAATCCAGACATAATCCATTAGGACAGTCCTAGGTCTCATAAAAAGATAACAGATTACACCCTGGATGAGCCATAAGAATTAACTGTCATGTACTAGAAGGGGTCGGGGGGTAGCACAGGGACTTGGTTTGAGGATCCTTTGTTAAGATAACTGAGACATAAAAATGGATAAACAGAACTCCATTGACATGGGACAGTTTTTCAAGACATGAGATTGAAACCTGGCAAGAAACCCAAGGGATGGGTCAAAAATCTCTGCTAGTGTGCTCCTAGAAGCTTGAAGAAAGTGATGATCAACCCTGAGTGAGGTGGAAATGCCTGAGTTGCCTCAGCAAACAGTAAAAAAAAAAAAAAAAAAAAAAGTTGCAAAGACTGAGGGAAATCTGCATGCTACAATATATTGATTAGAACTATCATCTACTAGGTGAGGCCCAAAGACAATTACGCTCCATGAGAGGACCCAGAGGGCATGTAATTCCCCCAAACCATGAGGAATGCATTGATTAGAGAAGCACCAACACCACTAAGAAATTAAGTAGTTATTCTCTGCAGGCCAGGACTGACCATAGCAGAAATATTACCTTGGATGGTGTCTTGGTCTGTTTGGGCTGCTAAAACAAAATGCCATGAACTGGGTAGCATATAAACAACAACAAAAAAATTCTCATAGTTCTGGAGGATTGGACCTCCACAATTAAGGCCCTGGCAGATTCCGTGTCTGGTGAGAGCCTGCTTCCTGGTTTACAGACAGTCAGTCATCTTCTCACTGTGTCCTGACATGGCTGGAGAAGTGAGTGAGCTCTCTGGAGTCTCTTTTATAAGGACACTGATTCCATTCATGAAGGCTCCACCCTCATAACCTAATCACTTCCCAAAGGCCCCATTTCTAAATATTCTCACATTAAGAGCTATGATTTCAACATAAGAATCTGAGGGAAACAATCAGTCTACAGTAGATGGCTAATAGCAATGGGGATGACAGTGCCCTGAAGGAATAGAGACCAAGTAGCAGTGCTTAACCACCAGAAACCAGGGTCTGTTATGTTAACTAGCAAAGTTGGAAGGGCATCCACAGAAACTTGACCTACAGGAAGTTGTAGAGATGGTCAACAAAGCGGGTAAGAAGAGATTAATAGTAAACAAAGGTGTTGCTTAAAATCTACACTCAAAAGGCAAGGATGAAGGATCAGGAAGCTAAGGCTGATTTCTCAAATTAGAAAGGCATGATGCTTTGCTCAGTTATTGCACCTGAGACAATTTTCAGAACTGTAACCTACCGACAGAACAAGCGGCTAGGTCTCAAGGAGGAAGTACACTGCAACACCGCGGCAAGTATATATTGTGATTATATCCCCACTCCTTTTCCAACGGGTTTTCCATCTATTTACTCAGGTGATTGTACACTTGGGAGAAGAGGGAACACCCAGACATTTCAAGAACTTTTGGATATAGGTCTAAATTAACACTGATACCAGAAGACCAAAGCGTTATTAGGCTTCTCTGTTAGAGTTGCAGGCTTGTGGAAACCAATAAATAAATTTAGTCCTGGCTGGAGTACAGTTCTTAGTGGGCCAATCAGATTCACAGACGCATCCAATCATCTTCCCAGTTCTGGAATGCATAATTGGATTTGCTATACCTGGAAGTTGGAGTAACCCCCACATCGAGTTTCTGATTGTTATAAGAGCTTCTGTAGTGGGAAAGGCCAAGTGAAAACCTCTTAAAATACCTTCCTCCTGCCAAGATAGTAAATCAAACACAATTTTGCAAGCCAAACACAGGAAATTAATGCTACCCTTCAATATCCTAAGGATGTTCCTATTGTATCTCCATTTTATTCATCAGTCTGGCCCCTGTGGAAACTGGATGGATCCTGGCTAATGACTTAGTGAAGCCCTAGGCTTCACTAAGTAGTAGTTCAGATCACAGCTGCTGTGATTGTTGCTAGCAAATATTGTCACTAGAGTAAGTACATGGTATACAACAGATTTGGCAAATGTGTGTTTTTCCATTCCAATTAGAAGAGAGGATCAAAAACAGTGGGCAAGATAAGAACATTTACTTACAGTTTTTCTAAAAGCTATGTTAATTCTCACACCTCCAGTCATAATATTGTCATACAAGATCTAGGCTGTCAGGATATCATGAAAAACATCACTTTGATCCGTTACACTGACACCATCATTCTGATTGGACAGGACAGGTAAGAGGCAGCCTGCACACTGGAGGCCTTAGTAAGACATGTGCACACCAGAGGATTGGAAGATAAAGGCCATAGGGATTCAGAGTTCTACATCAGTGAAGTTTTTAAGGGTCCAGTGGTCAAAGGCATGCCAGGATGTCCCCTCCAAAGGAAAAGACAAATCACTGCCTCTTGAATCTCCCACTGCAAAGAAGAAAGCAGTGCACCTGGTAGACCTCTTTGGGTTTGGGGGAGAAAATGTCCCGCCCATAAGATAACTTCTCCAGTCCACACACTGGGTGACACAGAAGGCTGAGAGTTGTGAGAGAGGCTGAGAGCAAGAGAGGGATCTGCAGTAGGTCCTGGCTGCAGTGCAAGCAACTCTTGGACCATCTCATCTGACAGACCCTGCAGTGTCAGAGGTGTCAGTGATAAGAAAGGAGGCAGGGTAGGGTTTAAGGCCATTCTCCATGGGAGGATTGCCACACAGACCCCTAGGGTTCTGGAGCAGGGCCATGACATCCACGTAAGACAATTAGCTTCCGTTGTGCCTTTGGGCCCTGATAGAGACAATGCTTGACCATGGGACACCAAGTGACTGTGTGCCTGCAAGCTAGTTGCTATCAGAACTACCAAGTCGTAAACACATATCCAGTAGTAATCCTTCCTAAATTGAGCCTGAGCATCACCAGAAGGCAAGAGTCAGTGCCACAGCAGTAGCCCAGATCCCTGTGTTACAGTTGCCACATAGTGTGAAGTTACTCATGTTAAAAGTCAGTAGAGGGGAAAAATCTCCCCAATGAGTGGAGCTGCAAGCAGTGCACCTAGTCACCTGGTCATTAACTGTGTGTAGAAGGAGACGTGGCCCAGGATGAGAAAAAAATACACACACACACACACAGCATGTATGTATGTTTATGTGTATATATACACACATATATATATAAAATAGTATATACATATATATAATGAATAGTGTACATATTATACATAATAAATAGTGTATCTATGTACACACACACACACACACACACAAATTCATTGAATGGATTCTGAGTTTGAAGAATGGCTCACATCCAGAAACTAGGCATGGAATCATGACTTTTTATAGAAGTGTCCCTCATCTGCCTCCTGATTATCCATTATTTTGGTGGTGCAGATGGAGCAACAGCCTTGGTATCTGCCACTAGAAAATTTATTTTCTAATAATTATCTTCATAGCCCTCTTCAAGTCAGACCTCTGGCTGCTACTTTGATGTTGTTGCTCATTCTGATAGTTGTGCTCACCTTCCTCATAATGGTTAATCACCATCACCTGGTCTCCATTATTGAAGCATCCTCTTATTGTTACTAGGGAACCCAATTCTGTAACAGCAAATTTTACTGGCTACCTTGACCTTCAGATACCCATCACTGAACTTCTTCACGTTACTGGTACTTACTTATTTACTTACTGCTATGCTAAACAGAGCATCCTCCTGGCTCTCCCATGGCCATTCCGGTGGGTTTTCTGGTCTGATGCAGGATATCCACTCTTCCCATTAATTTCTCTGAGTGTGTTGATCCCTTCTTCCACTGTCAGTCTTGACAGTTCTGGCATTTCACCTTCACTTAGTGTGGCCCATCACTTTCCTAATGCTTCTAAGAACCATGTAAACAGTACATTAACACTGTTTCCCAGGGGCCTGGCCAGGCTGTCACATCTTTTGTTACAGGAGAGTACTCCTATACCTATAATATCTCTCCTATCCAATGTTATGCTCCACCTCCATTGATCCAACATTCTCAGAACCTAGTCCCGTGCTTACTGTCACAGCTTGATGGTATATATTTGCTAGATCTTGTAGCTCCTTTGGAAAACAGTTTGTCTCCTCTTCTAGCAAGTTTAGCAATTCTCTGACCAGGTTATACAGTAACTTAATGCTAGTTATTGCTCTGGTGTATGGGAGGGTGAGTGGAAGCAGACCTTGAGGGGGATACATATTGTCTATAAAGGTCACATGGACTTTAAGCAAGCATGGAGTACTGTTTTTTAATAGGGAGAAATGGTCCCCTTTGAAAGCCTAGAAGGTTCAGAGAAGTTTGGGCAATCAAGATGCTAGAGTACATCAACTTAGATGCTCTTCCTTTTTATCTCAGGGTACCAATCAGGGCACTGACCTTTATGTAGTTGACCTCCAGAAATTTAGAATTTATCCTGCTCTTCTCATAATTAAGCCCCAGGTCTCATAGTCAGCATTTCCTGCCTACCTTCTGGCTGCAAGTAGAGTTTCTATATGTTGCCAAGGAGGTCTTCTATTTTACACACAACCTCTAACGGGTGACTAATCACCCTCAGCCTTTGATTGCCTCTCTCCAATATTTTTATTGCTCCCAGCACTGTTCACCCATTCTATTTTTCTTATATTTAATTCCTCTGCAATTCTCAAATACTTGATATTTTGCATCTGCCATGCATTCTCTACCATCTCAGTTCATCACTGAGTAAATGTTATCAGTTGCACTGCTATCTTCCAGGAAGACCAGGTGCAGTTTCAGTCCAAGCTGAAAGACTGAGAACCAGAGGAACCAATGGTGTACGTTGCAGTGTCAGTCTGAAGGCCCTAGTAACTATGGGCTGCTGGTATAAGTACTGGTTCAAGTCCAAAGGCCTGAAAACCAGGAGAACCAATGTTTGAGGGCAGAAGATGGATGTCTTAGCTCAGGCAGAGAGAGTGTGCCCTTCCTCTACTTTTTTGTTCTATTTGAGGTCTTAGCCAGATTGGAAAATGCCAGTCCTCATTGGAGAGGGTGATCTTCTTTATTCAGTCTACCTATTCATATGCTAAACTTTTCTGGAAAAACCCTTACAGACACACCCAAAAATAACATTTTAAGATCTATCTGGATATCCCTTAGCCCAGTCAAATTGACACATACAATTAACTATCACAATCTGTTGGTCATTTGTAAGTACTTTGACTATTCCTCCGAGTGTGAAGGCTCCTGATCAGAGAAATGTTCTAATCTGACTTAGTTTTTAAAAGGATCACCCAAGCTACACTGTTAAAATTAGTCTATGATATTATCTATAAAACTACTGCAAGAGTCTAGGTGAGAGTTCATGATGGCTGAGACCAGGGTAAAGAAGAAAAATAATGGGAATACTGTTAGGGTTTAGTGAATAATATTCCTGTATGAAGTGGATACAATTCTTGCAAGTGAGACTTTTCTCTCCCTCCAGTGAATTGTTTCAATTCTCAGTCTTTGCACAAAGGAGCACACCTGGAGTTCCAAGTCATAAAGGGGATCCAGGGAGTCCTGTACCTCTTGATTTATAAATTGGAAAACATAAGATCTAAGAATGGATACTGAAACTGATGTTTGCTTTATCCTGTGGGGCACATTCAATCTAGTGCAGCTTACACACTCTTAGTTTGAGCTCAATAACCATGTGGCATGTTTAATTCTTTGATAAATGCAGTTTTGCCTTGGCCCCAGTGAAGCTGATAGGGACCTGAAATAAGGTCACACAAGTAAAATCCTCAGACAGAGGATTACTCTAGTTCCCACTAGAGTAAATATAAACCCATGAGGGAAAATGCAGCATTATGACTTCTCCAAGGTCAAATATACATGTCTCAAGCAAAGCACTTGAAATTGGGGGAAAAATTCATAAAAGGGACAAAAAGTGTGGTCTGAAGCATGTGATAGTCCCATGTAGCATTTCAAAAAAGTTGTGATCAGTCCAGCACGGACCCCAGCACGGTGGTAGTAACACAGTAGATGCTTTGTTAGCCAAAAGGATGGACTTCTAAAAGCTTTATGAGCTAGTCTAAAAGTAAAATAATTGCCTCAAAATTGGAGACCCAGTGTGGTGTGTATTTCAAATCTGTTTTATATTTTAATAACTGAATAATAGCAGCCTACAGGAAGGTCAGTTAGGTGTTTCTTATTTTTATCACCATGTCTGACTGACAACAAGGGAAATACTAGCAGCCATCCATGTGGTAGTCAAAATTTAAATCCAGTCTGTTAGGGGCAATACAGTATTAATGCCATGCCAGGAGATGTTGGCCCTTCATGAGAAAAGCCATTATGTTCTATTTTTATACTTAGATTAGATCCCAGTTCAAGAGAATGTAAGAAAAGAGGCAAACACTTTAGCTAGTAGCCCATAGAAATTAAAGATGATACAAAGGGAAAAACATTCAATACTCACAGGTAGAAAGAATCAATATTGTTAAAATGGCCATACTGCCCAAAGCAATTTACAGATTCAATGTTATTCCTATCAAACTATCAAAGGCGTTCTTCACAGAATTAGAAAAAAAACCCTTTTAAAATTCATATGGAACCAAAAAATGAGCTCAAATAGCCAAGACAATCCTCAGCAAAAAGAACAAAGCTAGGCACATCATAGTACTCGACTTCAAAATATACAAGGCCACAGTAACCAAAACATTATGGTACTGGTACAAAAACAGACACGTAGAAAAATGGAACCTAAGAGAGAGCCCAGAAATAATGCCACATACCTACAATCATCTGATCTTCAACAAAGATGACAAAAACAAGCAATTGGGAAAGGAATTCCTTTTCAATAAGATGGTACTGGGATAACTGGATAGCCATATGCAGAAGATTGAAACTTGACCCGGTCCTTACATCATATTCAAAAATCAACTCAAGACGGATTAAAGACTTCAGTGTAAAACGTAAAACTATAAAATCCCTCGAAGATAACCTGGAAAATAGCATTATCAACATAGGAATGTGCAAAGGCTTCTTGACGAAGACACCAAAAGCAATTGTAGCCAAAACAAAAATTAACAAATGGGACCTAACTAAACTAAAGAGCTCGTACACAGCAAATGAAACTATCAACAGAGTAAACAGATAACCTACAGAATGGGAAAAATATTTGCAAAATATGCATCCAGCAAAGGTCAAATATCCAGAATCTATAAAGAACTTAAATTTACAAGCAAAAGCGAACAGCCCCATTAAAAAGTGGGCAAAAGTCATTAACAGACTCTTTTCAAAAGAAGACATACATGCAGCCAACAAGAATATGAAAAAATGTTCAACATCACTCATCATTAGAGAAATGCAAATCAAAACCACAATGAGACACCCTCTCATACCAGTCAGAATGGTTATTAATAAAAAGTCAAAAAATAACAGTATGGTAAGATTTCAGGGGAAAGGGAACACTTATACACTGTTGGTGGGAATATAAATTAGTCAAGCTGCTGTGGAAAGCAGTTCGGCAATTTCTGAAATAACTTAAAGCAGAATTACCATTCAACCTGGCAATCTCATTATTGGGTATGTACCTAAAGGAACAGAAATTATTCTGCCATAAAGACACATATACATGCATGTTCATAGAAACACTATTCACAGTAGCAAAGATATGGAATCAACCTGTCTATCAATAGTAGACTGGATAAAGAAAATGTGGTAGATATACACCATGGAATACTATGTAGCCCTAAAAAAGAAGGAGATCCTGTCCTTTGCAGCAACATGGATGCAGCTAGGGGCCATCATCCTAAGCAAACTAACACAGGAACAGAAAACCAAATACTTCATGTTCTCACTTAAAAGTGGGAGCTAAACATCGTGTATATACGGACGCAAAGAAGGCAACAACAGACACCAGGACCTGCTTGAGGGTGGAGGGTGGAGGAGGGTGAGGATGGAAAAACTACCTATCAGGTACTGTGCTTATATCCTGGGTGACAAAATAATATGTACACTAAACTCCTGTGACATGCAATTTACCTATATAACAAACCTGCATGTGTATCCCTGAATCTAAAATAAAAGTTAAAGAAAAAAGTTCATAGAAGGAAGAGTAATCATGCATGTAAGTTTTGGGGAAGTCTGGGAAAAGGGTTCTGGCCTTAGGACTCTGCAGAGTTTTGCTAACTAAAAACTGAAGAGGAGAAAACTTCTTCCTGCATGACAGTATGAGGAACTCTGTAGACCCACTGCCTAGTGAAACTAGTAAAAACTATTTTAAAACAACCTTTTAAAGTCTCTATAAATGGTGATAAGGATGGGCAGCAATTGAATAAATACCTATTTAAATCATCTACAAATATTCCATAGATTATCATCAGGTGTTAGTTTTCCTATGCCTACTTTAACAAGCTACCACAACTTTGGTAGCTTAAAAGAAATTTATTCTCTCACAGTTCTGGAGGTTGGAAGTCTGAAATCAGCATCACCGAGCCAAAATCTAGCAGGGTTGTGCTCTCTCCAGAGGCTGTTCTTTGCCTCTTCCACCTGGCAACCAGCATTCCTTGGCATGTAGCTATATCACTCCAATCTCTGCCTCCATGATCACATTGTTTTTTTCTCTTTTGTCTGTGTCAAATATCTTTCTGCCACTCTCTCATACAGACCTATAAAGTAAATTGTCATATAAGATAATATTCACAGGTTACAGGGATTAGGAGGTAGATATTTTTGGGGAGGCTATTACTCAGCCTACCATCCTTCCTTCCAAAAAGAAATAATTAGGGGGTGGAGCCAAGATGGCCGAATAGGAACAGCTCCGGTCTCCAGCTCCCAGCCCCAGCGACACAGAAGACGGGTGATTTCTGCATTTCTGCTTGAGGTACCAGTTTCATCTCACTAGGGAGTGCCTAACAGCGGGTGCAGGACAGTCGGTGAAGCGCACTGTGCGCGAGCCGAAGCAGGGCGAGGCATTGCCTCACTCAGGAAGCGCAAGGGGTCAGGGAGTTCCCTTTCCTAGTCAAAGAAAGGGGAAACAGACGGCACCTGGAATACCGGGTCAGTCCCATCCTAATACTGCGCTTTTCCAATGGGCCTGGAAAACGGCACACTAGGAGATTGTGTCCCGCACCTGGCTTGGAAGGTCCTATGCCCACGGAGTCTTGCTGATTGCTAGCACAGCAGTCTGAGATCAAGCTGCAAGGTGGCAGCGAGGCTGGGGGAGGGGCGCCCGCCATTACCCAGGCTTGCTTAGGTAAACAAAGCAGCCAGGAAGCTCGAACTGGGTGGAGCCCACCACAGCTCAAGGAGGCCTGTCTGCCTCTGTAGGCTCCACCTCTGGGGGCAGGGCACAGACAAACAAAAAGTCAGCAGGAATCTCCA
>NW_026652282.1:125251774-125272780 GCF_009828535.3 Hylobates moloch
TAATAAAAAAAATATATATATATAAAAAAAAAGAAGTAAAGACAAAAAAAAGAAATAATTAGATGGACAGCTCAATTCTCAACAGAAACTATAGAAGACACAATACAATAGTATGATGTGTTCAAAGCACAGAAAAAATATAGCTGCTGATTTAGAATTCTATACCCAGAAAAAAATACACTTCAATAAAGAAGATGAGTAATATTCCATTGCATGTGTGTACGTGTGCATATCACATTTTCTTTATCTATCCATTTGTTGATTGATACCTAAGTTGTTTCCATATCTTGGCTACCACAGTAGCCAAGATAATGCTGCAATGAACATAGAAGTGCAGATATCTCTTTGAGATAGTGATTTTATTTCCTTTAGATCTATACCCAGTGCAGGATTGTCAGATCATATGTTTGTTCTATTTTTAACTTTTTTAATGGAACTTCCATACTGTTTTAAATAATGCTATACAAATTTACATTTCTGCCAATAGTGTACAAAGCTGTAGTGATCAAGATGGTGTGGTTTTGGCTAAGAGATAGAGACATAGATTAATAAAACCAAATAGAGTTCAGAACCAGACTCACATAAATACGGCCCAGCAATTTTTACAAAAGACTAAGGCTATTCAATTGAGAAATACTGGCTTTTCAATAAGTGCTATTGGAACAATTAGACATCCTTTTGTTAAAAATTGAACTTCTACCTAAACCTCACACTTTATACAAAAATTAACTCAAAATGCATTATCTAGATGTTAGATGAAAAACTATAAAAGTTTTAAAATAAAACATGGAGTCAAGTCTTCATGACCTAGAGTTAGGCAAAAAGGTCTTAAACATGACACCAAAAGAATGATTCATAAAAGAAAAAAAGATAAACTTCCTCGAAATGAAAAACTTTTGCTTTGAGAAAGAATAAAAAGTCAAGCTACAAACTGGAAAAATTTTTGCCGATCATGTATCTAATAATGGTCTTGCACATGGCCAGGTGCAGTGGCTCACGCCTGTAATCCCAGCACTTTGGGAGGCCGAGGAGGGTGGATCACGAGGTCAGGAGATGGACACCATCCTGGCTAACACAGTGAAACCCCGTCTCTACTAAAAATGCAAAAAAATTAGCCGGGCGTGGTGGCAGGCGCCTGTAGTCCCAGCTACTCGGGAGGCTGAGGCAGGAGAATGGCGTGAATCCGGGAGGCAGAGCTTGCAGTGAGCCGAGATCGCGCCACTGCACTCCAGCCTGGGCGACAGAGGGAGACTCTGTCTCAAAAAAAAAAAAAAAAAAAAGTCTTACACACAAATTACATGAAGAGCTCTCAAAACTCCAGTATGATAAAATAAACAACACAATATTTTAATTGCCAAAAGATAATGATACATACTTCACCCAAAGCAGATATGTGGATGGCCAGTAAGCACATGGAAAATTGTTCTACATCTTTAGCAATAGCGAAACACAAATTAAATGCATACATTTGAGATAGAAAAAAATTCAAACAAATTTTTTAAGTTAAAAATAGCATTACAAAATGATAGCAATAATGAGCAACTTTGACTCTTATACATTATTAGTGGGAATGTAAAATGGTACAGCAGATGTGGAACATGATTGGGTAATTGCTCATAAACAGACACTTACTGTATGACTCAGAAACGCCACACCTGAGAGAAATAAAAACATATGTTCACACAAAATCCTACACATCAATTTTTATATAAGCTGCATTCATATTTGCCAAAATGTGGAAACAACGCAAATGTCCTTCCACAGTGATGGATAATCTGTGTTGCATCCGTACAATGGATTACTATTGAATAATAAGAAGGAATGAACCTCTGATATACACAACAACCTGGATAAACCTTAAGTATAATGTGCTAAGTGAAAGACACCAGTCTCAGCAAGTTACATTCTCTATTCTCCCATTTATATGACTTTGTACAAAAGGCAAAACTATAGTGATGGAGAACACATGAGTGGTTGTCAAGGTTATGTGTGAAGGGAAAGGAGTTTTTCATTTTGAGGAAGTCTAATTTATCTTTTTTTCTTTGATAAATGAACAGCACGTGAAATTTTTTTGCAGAAGGCGATGAAACAGTTCCATATTCTCCTTGTGGTTGTGGTTACACAAATCTATACATGTGTTAAAGCCTAAAACTGTACATACATCAAAAGGGAAAAAAAGAGTTTTGTCATTTGACAATTTAAAAAAATAAAATAAGAAAATGAGAAAACTGTAGTTAATATTAACATCAGAAATTCTTGCTTTCATAAGAAGGAAAATTACTTTGAATAAACAGGGACATTACATAATGATAAAAGATTCAATTCACCAAGAATATAGCAATATTAAAGGTGTGAACCTAAAAGCAGAGCCTCCAGATAAATGAAACAAAAACTGATAGGAATAAAATGATAGCCAAATCTACAATTATATTTGGGGATTTTTATACTCATCATTGAGTAAATAATAAAGTAAACAGAACATTTCTAAGTACAAAAGAACTCTAATGACACTATTAACAAACAATCTAATTTGCACATACAAACCACCACACACAACATTGAAATATAAATTACACTCAAGTACACATGGAATATTCACCAAGAGGAGCCATAAAACACCTCTTAAAAATTTAAAAGAATTGAAATAATGCAAAGTATGTATTATATTTTGAATGTGTCCCCCAAAAGCATTTGTTGGAAACTTAATCCCCAATGTAAAAACGTTGGGATATGGGACCTAATGGGAGTGTTTAGGTCATGAGGTCTCCACTCTCATGAATGGATTAATGCAGATTATGAAAGACCTTGAGGCTGTGAGTTTAATCCCTTGCTCTCTCTCGCCCTTTCTTTTCGTCCTTCTACCATGGGATGACACAACCGGAAGGCCTTCACCAGATGTTGGACTCCTCAATCTTGGACTTTCCAGCCTCCAGAACTGTGATCCAATAATTTCTGTTCATTATAAAGTACCCAGTCTGTGGTAGTCTGTTATAGTAGCACAAAAGAGGCTAGGACAGTATGTTCTTTAATTATAATGAAATAAAACTAAAGAATATGACAAAAGAAATATCTGTAACGTCCTCAAATATTTGCAAATTATATAACACATTTTTATAACCCATGTTTCAGAAGAAACAATTCAGGGAAATTAGAAAATACTTTCAATTAAGTTAAAATTGCAGCATGAGAATTTGTGAGATTCAGCCAAACTCATGCTTAAAGGGAACTTTATATCATTACATGTTCATATTAGAGAGAAAGAAAGGGTTCTAAGCAATAATGTAAGCTTTCTCCCTTAAGAAACTATATAAAGAAAAGTCAACCAAATCTAAGGCAAGGAGAGAGATGGGGATAATATAGATAAGAGTAGACACTAATAAAATTAAAATTGGAAAAACAATGACTAATATCAATGTAACCAAATTCTGGCTCTTTGAAAAGACCAGAGAAGCTGAAATACCCAATGTCAGAATGATAAATATTTAAAACAGGATTGTTGAGAAGCCATGGCTAAAGAGCACAGCTAAAAGTCTAGGAAACTCTACATACAGAGTGAGGGATAAAACAAGAGTTTTAAGAAAGGGCAAAAAAAGACCTTAAAATTAACAAATCTCTTATGATCTAGTAGTAATGTTTAATTGTTTAAAAGTGTGGAGTAGCCCACAAATCATTTAAATATACAGCAAAAGCATATAAAGTAAACAAGGTGAGAACACGGAAAAATAAGAAACCATTTTTATATTGCAAGGGGAAAAATACTGGCTGAATATAAAATGGAGTTAGCATGAAAAGGTATTAGCAAAGATACTAGTGTTTACTCATTTCATTTTTTTTGAGAATGTGAACTCATATTTTAAAAGAAGAAAAAATAAAAATACTATGATATTATTCCATTGCAAAGAAATAAATTATGTGCATATATTTTATATCTGAAAATCTATAGACATACATTTGGATCAAAATAATTTGGTAAAATTCAGAGATTTATGAGTTTTAGGGAAAAAAGCTATGGAACAAAAAGTAAAGGAAGTACTCACAGGAAGAAAAAGGGTGTGTATTTCTTCTACAAGGGAAAAAAAGGAACAAACAATATGGCGCTGAGAAAATTCTGAGGCCCCAAAACAATACAGAATCATATCAGTATGAGAGACCACTAATGGCTTGGTTAGGACAGTGTGGGCATGAAAACATTAAAAGGGAGAAACTGTGATTACAGAAAATAAATATGTGGGATAAGCACATAACACTTCCAGTACAGAAGAAATATTAATAAAATCATAAATTACAGTTATTTTTACATGGTATTGACTTTGTGAAAGACAATCATGTATTAACTGAAGAAGCCGTGATGTATAATCATCTGTGGAGAAAATTGTTGATCATTATTCTGAAAATCTTGCATCATTCTTATTAAAATAAAGAAATGTTGCATCATTCTTATTAAAATAAAGAAATGTTTAAAGGAAAGTGCATTTTCAGACATTACTTGGAATTAGTGACAATAATGACTGAAGCACTTTTTAAGAAACATAATTTGTTTATTGTGAGCTTAGAGAAGAGACATGAATAACATTCATAATAATGAATATAACCATAATAATTCCTTCTGCCAAGATTGCCTATACACAGTCCTTTATATAAATATTGGATTCAATCATGTCATGTAGAATATGGTTTAAATATAATTTTCCTTTAAAATATAAGTTAATTTTTCTAGAGGGAGGACTTTAAAAACAAGGTAGTTTCTTATCTCTTTAGCATTGTATTTGAAAGTGTGAAAGAAACTGGGTGACAACACATAGCCTACTAATTTTATTTCAAAGTATTTGTTTCTTTCTGGTTACAAAAATGGTAAGCACATCAGAGGCTGAATAAAAGAATCAAGCAAGAGGTTAATCAATATTGGAAACAAGCCAACTAAAGAATATGTGTTTATTTTTGGTAGTCTAAATCACCTTTTAAAATATTTATAATATTTTATAATTATCAAGGTAATTCATGTGTTTCAGATGTGTTGGAAAATATTGAAAGCATAAATAAGAGAATAAATAAATCAATTACATTTCCCCTAGCAAGAAAAGAACATTGTTGCTATTTTGCTATATATCCTTCCAGTTCCACGTAAGTCTATAAGAACACATATGGGTGTCCCATAGTCTTCCAATCCTGCTTTGTAATTTAAATAAGTTCGAAATGTTGACATTTCTGTCATGCATAGATAGGTTTTAAATTTGGAGCACAGAGCTTCTGCTTCTGGCCAAGATTAAGTAATAAGGACCAAAATTATACATATGCTTACAACAACTAGAACCCAGACAAAATATATGAAACACTTTTCAATTTATTGGACATAGGCAACAAAGGACAGTTATTTCTGATAGATGAAAAACAAAAAAGGAAAGTCCTACAATTGTACCCAGCATATTGCCTGAAGAGAGATTGCAAATGGCAGTGCACAGAGCAGGAGCCTGATTGTATCCTTGAGCTGAGGATCTGGAGCAGGCATTCCAGAAAGGCTAAAGTGGCTGGAGGTTTCAGTGCAAAATATTGGAAAAGAGAAAGGTACACAGGGAGATCTCCTGACCTCACAGAAAGCTTGACATAATTCCCATTCCCGACAGGTAAAGTACAGCATCTCACAATTGATAGGGCATTGGTTAGAGCACTCAGAATGGTTTTGTCTTAGTAATGAAGAAGTACCAACTATAGACAAAACACTGCTCTGATCTCACATAACAAATTAAAGCATGGCCCAAAAGAATCATACTATTTCCAAGAAACTTAACTATGACCCAGAACAAATCTCAAGAATATTTATTTATAGACACACAAAAATACCCAGCACACATCAAGGTAAATTTCACAATGTCTAGCATCCAATCAAAATTACCAGGCATTCAAAAAAAAGGATAGTAGGATGAATGATATCAAGAAAAATCAATTGATAATACTAACATACAAATGAGACAGATAACATAGTAGATAAGGATAATAAAAACACTTATTAAAACTGAATTACGTATGTTCAAGAAATTAGAGGAAAAATTAAACAGGTAAAATAGAGACATAGACAATATTTTTAAAACTAAATCATGTTGATATATGAACACTATAATGTCTGAGTTGAAAAAATATAACAGTGTGGATTAATAGGGGTCAAGTCATAAAAGAAGAAAAGATTAGTGAACTTGAAGATATAGTGATAGAAACTCTCTAGAATATAAACAGAAAGAAAAAACACAGGAAACAATGAGTAGACCATCAGTGAGCTATGAGGCAACTTCAAATGGCCTAATATGGATGCATTGAGAGACCTCCCAAAGGAGAAGAAATATGGAGGATAAAAATCATTTGAAGAAATAATGAAAATTATCCAAATTTGATGAAAACCATAAATCTACAGATCCAAGAAAATAAAAGAATCCCAAGAACAGGAAATATGAAGAAAACTGTACAGCACCTCATAATAAAATTGCTTAAAACCAGTGATAAAGGGAAAATCTTAAAAGTAGAAAGAGGCAAAAAAGGTATTTTACCTACATATGGATGAAGATACAGACAACAGCATATTTCTTGTCAAAAACAATGAAAGCCAGAGAAGAGCAGAACAATATCCTTAAAGCACTGAAAGAAAAATAGTGAACCTAAAATCCACAATGTCTGACATTCACTGGCATCCCAGGGAAAATACTTTTCAAATCAAAGGTGAAATAAAGTATTTTTCAGAATCAATCACCAACAGAAGTGCAGTACAGGAAATGTTAAAGAAAGTCCTCCAGGTAGGCAGAAAATGATACTGATAGAAATCTGGACTAACACAAAGGAATGAAGAGCATCAAGATTTGCAACTTCATGGATAAATATAATTTCTCTATTATGTAAATGTCTTTAAAATGACTGTTTAAAGCAAAAAACATACTGTACTGTGAAGTATATAACACATGTAGGAATAAAATGTGTCTCAACGATAGATGAAAAGCTAAGAAGGGAGGAATGGAAGTAAATTGTTGGTTTTCATGTGTTTGACTATTCTGAGTTCCAATGGCCAGCTCGCTTCCTTTTTGTACCCAAGGCCCTAGCACAGTAGCCAGGTGGGCCTGTATATGTCAGGCATTTAAATACCACTCATCATTTAAAGTGTGAACACAGTGTCACTGGAGGGAATCTGTGAAATCCACACCCAAATTACTCTTCTTTGTTAAATAAGGAACTCATAGGAATCACTTCACCTTGTGTTCTTAAAGGGAATTAAGCTATACATCTTTAATAGACTTTAGTTGAGATTAGGCAATCTGAATACCAGTAAAGGTGATTATGTGCTGTGTTGGGGGAGCAGAGGCAACATACATAAGTAAAATGTACCCAGCTCTTTGCTCTTGTTTAGGACAGTTGAACGTGATCTGAGAATACTTTCAAAAGAAAGTAAAAATGCCCAGCTGGGTGCGGTGGCTCACACCTGTAATCCCAGCACTTTGGGAGGCCGAGGCAGGCGGATCACGAGGTCAGGAGATCGAGACCATCCTGGCTAACGTGGTGAAACCCTGTCTCTACTAAAAATACAAAAAAAAAAAAAAAATTAGCTAGGCGTGGTGGCAGGCACCTGTAGTCCCAGCTACTCGGGAGGCTGAGGCAGGAGAATGGCGTGAACCCAGGAGGCGGGGCTTGCAGTGAGCCAAGATCATGTCACTGCACTGCAGCCTGGGTGACAGAGCAAGACTCCGTCTCAAAAAAAAAGAAAAGCAAAAATGCCCATCATGTTATTTGGTGCAGTACTAGGAGCCCCCTTCCCAGAGAGTTTGAAGCAGGGCTAGGAATGAAGGTGAAGATAGGAATTGAGGTCAACAGGAAGGAAGAGCCCATGCAAATTCCAAAGGGGAATGGTGGGTTGGCGGGAGGGGAGTGAGTCCCATGCTGGTAATAAAAAATACATGAGTGAGCAGGAGGACAGTGTGTATCTATGTGGGTTTAGGTCAGGGGATGGGGTGGGGGGACACAATGAGGAGCTTGGGAAACCAGAAATGGAATTGTAGCATATACAGAGAATGGAGAGTTTGGGAGGTCACAAGTTTTTGGCAGTGCCTGGCAACAAAGTTGAGATTCTGTGTGGTGGACAGAATGGCGTCCACACAGATAGATGCCTGTGTGGGGGCATGAGAAAGTCCATGTCTGGGAAGGGCCTTTTGCACAGAACTGCCCCAGTAGTCCTCAGGGGTGTCAGGGCCCAATGCTCTGAGGGAAAAAAAGGTGCTGGGTAGACAGGACTATGGGATGAGTCCTCGCTTCATCCACACTGCTCTGTCTTCCCCATGTTCATGGACTGGAGTTCTGTGGAAGGCTTCTGTTGGAGTAAGAGTTTCCACATCTAAAATTTTGACAACCACTTTCCACCAACTAGATACAAAATACATCATGAAGTACTGACCCCCAGGTACTTCGACTCCAGATTGCTTCTTGCTCCTTGTTCTGTTTGTCATGATAATCTTTATTTAGTTATGGTAGAGCTGCCAGCTGCTGAAAACAGCACACTGTTATAGGAGATAAGTCTCTGGGTATTAGTAGTTATACACTTAATCTTGGACAACAGATGCCAAGAGCACTAAAAGTAACATAATATAGCATATATGACATTGAAAATGGATGATATATAAATCTGGCCAGGCACAGTGGCTCATGCCTATAATCCAGGCATTTTGGGAGGCTAAGGTGGGCAGATCACCTGAGGTTGGGAGTTTGAAACCAGCCTGGAGAACATGGCAAAACCCCGTCTCTACTAAAAATACAAAAATTAGCTGGGCATGGTGGCACATGCCTGTAATCCCAGCTACTCAGGAGGCTGAGGCATGAGAATCTCTTGAACCCGGGAGGAGGAGGTTGCAGAGGGCTGAGATCGTGCCATTGAGCCTGGACAAGAGAAACTGTGTCTCAAAAAAAAGGAAGATATATACATCTATATACAACATGAGACAGCTGAAACATATATACAACTATACGTTGACACAAATGCATATGTGCATATACCCATATGTGCCTATACCCATATGGGCATATACACATAAACAGTTGCATATACACATATGCAACTATATATATTCACACAAACGCATATACACATATGTATTTTATACAAAAATATACGTTTTATACAAATATACGTGTTTATATACATGTTTATACATGCATATAACTAATATACATATATGTATATGTATATGTTTATATATGTATATATAACAAATATACGTTTATATGTGTATATGCAAATATATACATATATTTGTACATATACACAATGTATACATGAAGATATACATATATCTTTGTATATATGTATATATACACAAATATGTATATACACAAATGTATACACACATATATAGGAAATATTCCCTATTTGGATTTCTGGAAGTGTTCTCTCTCCCTTTCAAGCCTCCTGTACGCTTCCTTCCTTTATTAAACTTTGTGTAACTTTGGTTACCAAATAAATGTGTTTGCGAGAAACGGAATGGCATCATGTAGCATGTAAGCCAGTATCTACACAATAATCGCTTGATTTTACCTAAGCCTGTAGCCTCAAATTACTTCTCGTGATGCAGCCAACCTAATATCCAGTCTTGGCCCCAACCAGATAGACAGACCCCTTTCCCTACTGTCTACTTGACAGCACCACCTGGACAGGCTACAGTACCTCCCTAACTACCTAGTGCACACGGACCTCATCTCCACACTCTTCCTCACCAAAACAACACCAACTCTTCCACCTGCACCCTACTCTCAACTAAAGGAACAGCATCACCTAGGCACAGCCTCAGAAGTCAAATCAATAGCAATTCTCTCCATCAATTCACAGTCCCTCACTTCCTAAAACTCTCACATGTCTTTCCACCTCACCATCTTCTCCACACCCCTCACAGAATGAATTAAGGGGCTTGCCACTTTCTTTTGTGTTGTTGACTTGGTGTGTCCTCAGCATGTGTTCAATAAATGTTTGCTGGATGAACAAATGAATGAACGAATGAAATTACCAGGCAAGGCATCAGTGAAATCACTGATTTAAATTTCAGAGCCTGCCTGCACCTAGGCCTCCTGCCTCCATGAAAAAACCTACACTTCCCTCACCTATGATCACTTGGGTTCAAAATTTCCATGGAAACTACCACTGAGAGGGTCACTGTGGATGCCTCCTCCCCAGGCCCAAACACCATCATGGAGATGAGGATGCTCCCAACAGGATGGTGCATGATGCTTCATGCATTGGACCCTGTACATCCCTGTCAGTTTAACAAGGAATTGTGCCATCTGCCCATCCAACCTGCCCATGTCCACACCTTGGGCCAGCCCTCTACCCTAGACAGTGTCTGGAGGCAAAATAGGCAAGCGGTCACAGCTTCAGGACACCTGCCCCTTGTGGCCCAAGAGCTCAGAAGACACAGGAAGCCATCTGAGACATGTTCACCACCTGGATCACTTTCACTGCACGTCCACACACAGTGCTTCATGTGCAGAGTCTGAGCAGATTAGTCCCACGGCACTCTTCCTCCAACTTTCCCTCCATGCAGCCACACTGCCACCTTCAACTGCATTCCTGGCCCATCTTGGCTTTCGGTCATCAGTCACCAACCCATTCACACAGCCCAGCTTCGGTGAAGGGTCCCCAGGGGATAAAACACCAGCCCCCAGCAGGCATGAAGACAGCTCCCAGCCCTGGAATGCTGGAGACATTGCACAGGACCACTGGAATTGTCAAGAGAGGCAGCTTGCCCAGAAAGATGCAGGAAGCCAGCCATACGCCTCCTGACAGAGGGAAGGAAATTCTGAGGGAAGGTGTGGTATCTTGCACGCGGCTGATGCATTCAGCCAAAAGGCCTGCACATTCAGATCACAGGGCCCAGTCCAACTGGTGATGATGGTGCCCGATTTCCCAAATCTATTCCTGTTTGTTGTCCTGTTCTCCCTCTTCCCTTCCCACTTTTCCTCCTCAGGTTCCCGACCCCACTGGGCTGAACTCTGCATTCAGAGCACGGAGTTCCAGCCTGCCTAGGGCTCTGTGGACTTGGTTTCACATGTGGTCTCTCTCATAGACCCTGGCAATTGCTCTCCCCTGGGTCCTCCCAATGACCCCCATGGGCGGAGGGTGTCCTCTCTGCTCCACTTCCCTGGCTCCTGTTGAGTCTGACCAAATCCTTCTCAAAGCAAAGTAGAAATGTCCTGTCCACATTTCAGAATTTTAAATAATCTGTGATTTTTATTAGAATGTGAATTGGTACAGCATTTTTTGTAATGAAATTAAAAATATTTATAAAATGTTAAACTATTTACAACCTTTTCATTTTAACCCAATGTCCATGTTAATACATTTCTTGTAAGAAAACATTCGGCTGGGCGCGGTGGCTCACGCTTGTAATCCCAGCACTTTGGGAGGCCGAGGCGGGCGGATCACGAGGTCAGGAGATCGAGACCACGGTGAAACCCCGTCTCTACTAAAAATACAAAAAAAAACTAGCCGGGTGAGGTGGCGGGCGTCTGTAGTCCCAGCTACTCGGAGAGGCTGAGGCAGGAGAATGGTGTGAACCCGGGAGGCGGAGCTTGCAGTGAGCCGAGATTGCGCCACTGCACTCCAGCCTGGGCGACAGAGCGAGACTCCGTCTCAAAAAAAAAAAAAAAAAAAAAAAGAAAACATTCATGTTTGCTCAATAATTCATATTCAAAGATATTGATTTTATTTGGTTTATCACACAGCAAATGGTAAATAATGTATTTACTAGGAAGAAAGAGTTTAATTAATTATGGTGCATGCCTACTTTAGAATTATAGAAAGTAGTATCAAAAGAGAGATAGATGTATATATGTGCTATTGTGGAAAGATCCCATATCCATTTTATGAAGGGACAAACACTAGTGGCAGATCAATATGTACATCATTATTCTCTTATATTAAATAAAAATAATATATTGTTACAGTTTATGTGTCAGTGAAGAGCCTAGAATCAGCTTTAAAATAATACACAACAGATGGTTAATTGTGGGACCTCTGAGGAGGGGGCTAAACCGTGGAAGAGCTTTGCAAAGTTTAAAATTATAAATTATCTACATTTCTATAATTTTTGCAATAAGAATATACAAACAACTATCTTTTAAATAAAAAATATTTACATCTAACGACAGAAATAGCAGCTGTGTCAGTTAAAGTAACCGCTAGCTGATGCAACAGACAAACCCTGACATTTCTTTTTTTTTTTTTTTGAGACGGAGTCTCACTCTGTCGCCCAGGCTGGAGTGCAGTGGCGCAATCTCGGCTCACTGCAAGCTCCGCCTCCCGGGTTCACACCATTCTCCTGCCTCAGCCTCTCCGAGTAGCTGGGACTACAGACGCCCGCCACCTCACCCGGCTAGTTTTTTTTTGTATTTTTAGTAGAGACGGGGTTTCACCGTGGTCTCGATCTCCTGACCTCGTGATCCACCTGCCTCGGCCTCCCAAAGTGCTGGGATTACAAGCGTGAGCCACCGCCCCCGGCCTAAACCCTGCCATTTCAATGGCTTGACACAACAGAAGTTGATTTTATGCACACCTAAGTTCTGATGTGGCTTGGCGGGGGTTCTCCACTCCCACATGACCTGGGGATCCATATTACTTCCACCTTGTGATTCCATCATCTCAAGCTGAAGCTGCCATGTTTGCCATTGAAAGGAGGGAGAAAGCATGGAAATGGCACATTGGCTCTCACATGCCTGGATGTGACAAACAACGCTTCTGCTCATGTTTCAGTGGTAAGGGGTCGTCACACTATTCTTCCTAACTGCAGGTGAACTGTGCTGTTCCTATGGGTCAAGGAAAGAGAGGAAGACAAGGTGTGGGTGAGGACTATAGTCTCCCCCATAAACTGTTACAGAGTAAGTGCTCAATAAAAGGCAACTATTAATATTATAATTTGCTGTTACACAATCCATCTCATTTCCAGGAGGAGTTTCTGAGAAGGTCAAATTTGCCTTGAAGTTCTCCAGATTGTTCGAGTGCCTAATATGTGACTGATGCTTTCAAATGTAGGGTCACAATTGTCCAAGAATCTTGAAAGTCTCAGCAGGAAGGCCTCCCTTTGCAATGCCCTTTTTTTTTTAACTTTTATTTTAGGTTTGCGGGTACATGTGAAGGTTTGTCACATACATAAATAAGAGTCACAGGAGTTTGTTCTATATATTATTTCATCATCCCTGTATTAAGTCCAGTACCCAATAGATATCTTTTCTGATCCTCTGCCTCCTGCCACCCTCCCTACCTCAAATAGACTTCAGTGTCTGTTATTTCCTTCTCTGTGTTCGTAAGTTCTTCTCATTGAGCTCCCTCTAAGTACACCGAGAATATTTTCTTCATTTGATTCCTGGTTAAAATCTTAACCTGTGAGTCTCTGCTACCCTCCACATGCCTGAACACCTGTCAGGTGCCTCTAGGCACACTGAAAGCCAGTATTTTTCCATGGGGCAGTTAAGCATACAAGAGGCAGTAGAAGGCTGCTTACTTATTCCTTTTTCATCAGAGCTGACATGTATTCCAAGGAATCATTTTTCACCTCCTGGGAGACTACAGGGATTCAGGAATTCAGCCTCAGTATGTAGATGTTTGTTCCACTAGGATTTTCAAAGTTTTTCCCCACCTAATACTCATGAGGGAGGCTTTGGTTGTAAAGCATTCATCTGTGTATGTGTTCAGCGCTGGATTCCAAATAAAACACCCTGTTAAAGTCCAATTTCAAGTATCAAGGTGGTTCCAAACCCCTATTAACTTCGGGGTGACATGCCAAAAACTGATGGATAATATGGCAAATCAGACTCTACTCAACCCATTCGGAAAACACTTGGAGACTGTGTTGAAGATAACCAGAGTGGTACCGAGCTGTCTAAAAGCCACTGTCCCTATGTGAATTTTATATCAAAAAGTTTGCTTATATCACATGGCTTCCTGGGTGAGAGATGGGACAGCCAGAAGACTTCTACTGTCCCAGAATGCTCCCTGTCAAGAGGTGAGCAGGTGATTTCGGGCTGTTCTGTGGGGACCAGTGACAAGGTGGTCAGCAGGGAAGGTTCCAGAGTCAGACAAGACCACATGGAAGTGACCAGAGGAAATGCGCTGTAGTTCCAGAAAGTGCTGAGACTGGACAGAAATGCCCACACCTGGGCAGACTCAGCTCTCAAGGAACCCAGCGCAAACCAGCCCCAAATGGTGTTTGATTCTCATTGCCACCTTCTCCAAGCCTGCTTTTAGTAATGTTGGCCTCAAGGTCCTTGTTTTTGTCACCTGAGATACATGGTGCAGTGCTGAGAAGAGAAATAAAGTACCAGTCAGGAGGTCAACCTCAGGCTGGGGGGAATGGGAACAGCACGGGCTCTAAAGGAATTCAGAGCAGGGGTCTGGTTCCAGCCCTGTTCCTTACTAGCCACATGATCCTGGGGATGCCCTGGAAATACTCTGTTATTATGTCCCAATTCACAAGCCCTGTGAGCCTTGAATTCTTCATCTGTAAGCAGATTTGATAAGCCGTCTAGTAGGACTGTTGGAGTGTATGCAATGTACGTGAAACACCTGGCTCAGGGCCTGGAATTAAATTAGAAGTTTAAGGAATGGCAGATGGCTGTTATTTCTAGTATTATTTGACCCCAGACCCTAGCATTCTGGGATTTTGTTGTTGATCAGAGAATATACAGCTCAACAGGGCATGGAATAATTAGCCAGAAAAGGAAGTTTCATCTATAAAATTCAGTAAGAATTACCACTTAGAGAATGTGCCTCAAAATTTGAGGGTGTGGGAGTTTTCCCCAGCCAGATGCAGCTCCAAGCTCCTAGAATTTGAGTCAAAGACCAACTCCTTCCCTCGCTCCCAGCTGCTTTTCCATCCATACCACTATTTTCATTTTGTTACCACCCAAAATCTAGCCCCTGCTTACAATTGGTCAAATTGCACTTGAGATAACCTAATTAGAATGCCTTTTTCATAGTTCTGGTTGTCCCAGGCAGGTAGAAAAGCACCTGGCCAGTGGCTTCTGGGTCTCCCTTTTGGGGAAGACATACACTTATCTCACAGAAAGCCCTTGCAAATAATGGGTGTCCATCACCTAGCTCATGCACTGTGTTCAACAACACTGGGACAAAAGTGCAAGACACCTTCCATTCCTGCCCCAGGTAGAGGCTCCTCTCTGTTCATCCACTGTCAAAAAGAACTGCTCAGAGCACTTTTCCAATCTGGGCTTTTCCCTCTCCCCTCTGAGAATCTGGCCCTGGACCCACCAAGCTTCATTAGAATCAGATCCCTCAGAAGAAAATGCAGTTTCCCAAAGCCCAAAGGCCCCACACAGGGAATTTACACTCGACCACCCTCACCTGGAGCCCCATACCCACACTCCTTACTTTTCCCCTACATCTCAGAGGACATCTTGTCACCTTAATTATATGACCGCAGCTCCTAGACTCTTAATACCTTATCGGTAGGTGTGTGTCTGGCTTACCCTAGTATCTCCACTACTAATCCTGGGCCTTCCACAGAGCAGATGCTCAGTGCCTAGAGAAAAAATGAGCCAGTTAACAGAAAGAATTATTTATTCAGATTTAATTTCTCTTACATTCAAGAAGAAGCCAAGGAAATCCAGGTATGCATATATATTTTTTAAATTTTACAGAATAGACTGAGGCATAAGTATCTTTTAATTTCTTTGTCTCACGTATTTTACGGTGAATTCACACTTCTAAATACATACTCCACTGCTGTTACTATGTCCCAAATTCACAAAGTAGAATGGATTCCCCAATCTGAATAAAAAACAAGACTCTTACTCCTAAACTATATCAACAGCAATATACGTCACTACGATTCATAAACTTGGATGCTGAAGTTCATTCAACCATCCATTAAAAGGAACATTTGAACAATTGTAAAAGGAAACAGAGATAAACCTCCAAGTCATCCAATAAAACAGAAACCCACTACTAAGAACGCTGACTACTTTTTTCAAACAGAGTGAAGAATGGGCCTCATGTTACACGAGGCAAGGGAAGCTGCTGCACAGGGCCGTTAGATGCACTGGCCCAGCCCTGCCCCTTCCGCATGGCCCTGGCTGCGACTCACGCTCAGACTCCCTCTTCCTCCTCTAACAAAGCTGCTTCACGCAGGGATGGGTAGGAAATGCGAACTCTTGCATTGACCCTGACCACATGCTCTAGGACTTTCACATAGCTGGTTTCAGCCAGAGCCCTCGGACCCCACAGGAACTCATAGCGCGCAGGATCACTGCCGGGTACCTGCCGGTACTCCAGGTAGTTTTCCTGCACCCAATCTTGGGTGAGCAGCTTCCTGGGCTCCCCATAGACACTGTGCTCCCTCCCATCATACACATCCATCACACTCAGCTCCTCCCAGATTTCCTCCTCAGAGGCAGAGTCGCCCTCCATTGCGATTGTGCCCAGGACGATTATCAGGAGGCCTGTCTTGGGAAAGATCTTATTACCCAGCAGGCCATCGTAGGAAAGGCCCAGGCAGGTGACAAGGGTGTAGGTGTTGCTGGTGGGGTCGACTTCCTTCACGTCAATGCCAAAGATCATCTTCAGGGACTCGGAGGTTTTGCCGAAGATCACAGGAAAGCAGCGCTTGTAATCTTTAATGACTCTCTCCAGCATTTCTGCCTTTGTGACCGGCTCCTTGGCTCGATACTTGAGGAGCAGAAAATGAACCAACTCATCCACCTTCTTACTGAGTGCTTCTCGGAACAAGGACTCCGCGTCAGGCGAGGTGCTTGGCCCCCCCTCTTCTTGGCTGCTGGAACCCTCATTGGGTTGCCTCCAGCAAGTGAAGCTGATGGTAGTGGGTAAGGCAGAGGCTCCCTGAGGACTCTGGGGAGGACCTGTTGACTCAGCGACAGGCACTTCCTCCAGGGTGCCAGGGACCAGAGAGGAGGAGGGGACAGCAGCCCCCTGCTCCTCAGCAGTAGGAGCCTGCGCACCCACCAGGCCCAGGGCCTCTCCTTGGGCCTCAACGCCTTCCTCAGGCTTGCAGTGCTGACTCTTCTGCTCAAAAGACATGATGACTCTGGTCAGGGCAGCAGGCGGGAGTGCAGGCAAAAGCTGGGCAATGGGGACCCACAGGCCTAGGGAGAGAGGGAGCATGTGAGAGGCCTCAGCTGAGAACCAAATCTTGGAGGCTCTAACAAAGGCTTACTTACAGATCTTCCCCTCGGTGCTCCTCTGTGGCCTCCAGGGAATCCTGTCCTCCGGGTTGGCCTGTCCCCTCAGAACCTGAAGGAGGAAGTGAGAGAGCACCTCAGGGTATAGCCGGCCAGCAGAGATCGATTCTGCAGGACTGACGGTAAGGAGGTGAGGCCAGACTCTCTGGAGTCACATGTGTCCTGTGGCAGGTGGGGCCCTTGGTGTGCATTCATGGCAAACATTCACTGCTGGCACTGAGGACACTGTCTCAGACCAAGGCCTCACTGCCTTGTTCCTGGAGCTCCTAGGAGAGGAATCCATGGGCCCTTAGGGTGCAGACTGTAAGCACAGCCCCTGTCCCTCAGTGCTATCAAGAGGGTAGGCTGGACTCTGTGAGGTCCCCACTCTCATGGAGTGGATGATCCCCACTGTGTTCACTCAGGGCCCTCACAATTCTCCAGGCAGGACCTGGATCCCACTCTTTTGCTGGCCTGAGAAACTCAGATCAAGAGCTCACATGCCTGAGAGGGAACAGGACATAAGAAGCCCCACATCTGGCCACAGGTGCCTAGGTCTTCCGAAGAACGACAACAAAAGATGTCGAAACTCATTGGAACCCATGTGTTCTGGGTGAGGAGCCTGCTTGGTCCTCACCTTAACTCCTGGCAGAGCCTGGGACCCTCCCTCTACTGATCTGGGTGCAGCCCCCTCAGACCAAGGCCTCCCCATCCGTGACACCAGTGATCCCAGGATGAGAGAAGGACCTCAGCAGACAGCCAAGCCCATGCTCTCTGGGGTGACAACAGGAGCAGGGCTGATTTCTGTGGGGTCATCATCTGTGTTCTGGCCCTGTGGTACCCTCAATCCTCCCTCACATTCCTCACCAGGACTCTTGGCAGCTCCTGGGACCACTGTATCTGTCGACCAGATGGGGGTCCCTGTGGTGACCTGAGTCACCCTCTGAGAACAAGGTCCTCACCTCACTGAGATCTGGAATCAGAAATGAGGAGGAGCCACATCCTGTCACCCCTGTGTGGGGTGCCCAGGGCTGACCCCTTTGGTTCTGGGGTGAGGGTTCTGATGGCCTCCTATGGGTTACTCATGTTTGCTCCTGACAGGACCTGCCCTTCCTCAACCCCCAACCCCGAGATGAGCAGACACTGCCCCTTTACTCCAAGACCTCATCTCCCTGAAAGTTCCCCAACTTCCTGCCTGTGGTACAAGTGAGATTAGCACATAGGGCCATCCCTCCTCTGGTCCTCCCTGAGCTAAGAACAGGGGACAGCCAGATTCTGTGGGGTCCCGTCTTTCTGAGCCACAGGTATCCCTATTCCTCATGAAGTGTGGCACACCTTGGGTCCTGTAGATCCTGGGACTCCTCCCTCTGCTGACCTGAAGTACCACTCCTCAGACCACAGCCCTCTCCTCTCTGTGACCTTGAAGGTGCAGGAAGTATGAGCTACAGGTGGCTACCTTGTCCAGGACCTCCCAGGGCCCAGGTCTCCACTGATCTGGAATGCAAGGCCCCCTGAGTCCTCCCTCGTCTTCCTTTCCTTGAGCCTGGAAGGGCTGGAACCCACCCCTCTGCTGACCTGAGTCGCCATCCTTTGGATTCCCGAGGCTAAAAGAGGAGGCACCTCATTCCCAGACAGAGGTGGGGTGGGGTCCCTGCCTTGGGGTGTTGGGTCTCCTGAGGCCTTCCTCATCTTCCAGGAAGGCCAGGGTCCTCCCTCTGCTACCCTGAGGCTCTGCTCATGATACCAAACCCTTTCCCTCCTTCAGCCCTCGATGTGGATGTCAAGATCCGAGTGCCTGACCATTCCCAGGTCTTCCGAGGATTGACTGCAGGGGACAAAATGGATTCTGAAAAACAGTTGGGGATGGGGCTGGGGATCTGGATGGGGGTGGGGATGTTGGAATGTGGATGGGGTGGGAGTGTAGGGCCCTCAGTTCCCTCTCAAGGTCCTGACCCCAATGCCAGGCAGAGCCTGGGCCCTGCCTTGGGCACACCAAGCTCTTGACTCTAGAGTCCCCTGTAGCTTTAGTGGCAGTGGGAGCTGGGACGGCCTAGCCTGAGAAGTCTTCTCCCGGGTGGTCCAGGACTGGCAGCAGGAGCTGCGCTGGATTATTTGGGTTCCTCTATCTTGGGTGGGGGCCTCCCCAGTCCTTCCTCAGAGTCTCACCTTGCCTCGCCGCTCCCCTCAGCCGATCTCAATTGGCCCCTCAGGACCATGCCCTTGATTCTCTGACCCCCAAAACATCCCAGCACCAAGCCTGGGGTTTCCCTGGATTGATAGCAGAAGGGGAACTGGATTCTGCCTAGTGAGGGTGAAGGGCAAGGAATGGGAAATGGAGCAGCAAAATGGCAGGGGATTTGTGGGAGTGGGGGTTAGACTAGGATCTTGGGGGACCTCAGTTCCCTCTCAGGTTTTTGACTTTGATTCCTGACAGGGCCTGGGCCATGCCCTCTCCTAAACAGCCCTTCCCTGATCACAGCAACCTCTGACTCCAGAGTCCCCTGCGGCTTAAACAAACGCATTGCAAAGGGGGCGGAGGTGGGGAGCAGCCCAGCCTGAGAAGTCTGCCCCTGGGTGGTCCAGGGCTGGCAGCAGCGGTGGTGCTGGATTACTTGGGGCCCTCTATCTCGGGAGGGGACCTTCTGAGACCTCCCTCAGCCACTCACCTTGCCTCCTCAGAGCCTGGGCTCGCTTTCCTATGCTGATCTCAAGCTGCCCCTAAGGAGAATCTCGCTTCGCTCTAACTCCCTATGAGCAAGTCAGTGGCGTCACATCCGGGTACCAGGGGCTTTCCTGGATTGACAGCAGGGGCTGAACCGTAGTCCACCAGGGTGGGGGCCGGGGTGGGGGTTCTGGTGGGAAGGGTGTGGGTGGAAAGGCAAAGCGGATGGGGATCTGGGTTGAGGTATAGGGGTGGTGGATAGGGGTGGGAATGGCAATGAAGTGGGGGTTGGGTCACGGGTGTGGGGATTGCAGTGGGCTCTTGGGAGCCCTCAGTCCTCCATGAGATTCCTGACCTTGATGCCTGGCAGAGCCTGGACGGCACCCTCTCCTAAGCAGCCCTTCCCTGGTCACACCACGCTCTGACTCCAGAGTCACCTGTGGGGACGGGGTGTGGGGACAGGTGGTGGTGGGGTGGGAAGCTAGAGGCGGCCCAGCCTGAGAAGTCAGCCTCCGCAGGGTAGTCCAGGGCTGGGACCCTCTATCAGGGATAGGGGTGTCCTGAATCCTCCCTCCGAGTCTCACTTTGCCTCCTCATAAAGCCTGGGCCACCTTCCCTCTGCCAATCTCAAGCCGCCCTTCAGACCCAGAACCTCACTTCCCTCTAACCTTCAATGCACAAGTCAGTGGCATCACATCTGGCCACCCAGGGCTTGCCTGGATTGAAAGCAGGGGTGGAACCGGATGCTGCACTGATGGGGATGACGGTCGGGGTGGTGGAGGGGGGTACGAGGCTGGTGGAGGGGTTGGGGAGGGTAGGGGCACAGGTGGAGAATGGGGGTACAGATGGGGTAGGGAGTGCAGATGGGAATGGGAACAGGGTAGGGGACAGGAATGGGGGTGGAGAACACTCAGCCCTCTCCTAGGGTCCTGACGTTGATGCCTGGCAGAGCCTACCCCCACCAGTCTTGCATTGATCACACCAAGCTCTGACTCCATAGTCCCCTGCAGCTTAAGCGGCAGTGGGGTGGTGGGCGCCCCAGACTCAGAAGTCCGCCCACGGGTGGCCCACGGCTGGTAGGAGTGTTGCGGGATTATTTGCGGTCGTCTATCTGGGGTGGGGGCCTCCTGAGTCCTCCCTCAGGG
>NW_026652282.1:125272821-125303303 GCF_009828535.3 Hylobates moloch
TTTTGGGGGTGGGTTGAAAGCGGAAGCAGAACCCGATTCCACGTGTATGGGGGTGGGAGGGGTGAGGTTGGTGGAGGGGCCTGGGTTTTTGGGGTGGGAGATGGCGGTGTGAGAAAGGTGGGTGGTTGAGAAGGATACGAGTGCTGGTGGGGGATGGGGGCGCGGATGGGTTTGGGAGTGCAAATGGTAATGGGAAACGGGAAGGGGTGGGGGATGGGAATGGGGTGGGGTACGCTTAGCCCCCTTAGGGTCCTGAGGTTGGTGCCTGGCAGAGCCTGCCCTCACTAGTCTTACACTAATCACCCCAAGCTCTGACTCCAGAGTCCCCTGCGACTTCAGAGGCAGTGGGGTGGTGGGCGCCCCAGACTCAGAAGTCCGCCCACGGGTGGCCCACGGCTGGTAGGAGTGTTGCGGGATTATTTGCGGTCGTCTATCTGGGGTGGGGGCCTCCTGAGTCCTCCCTCAGGGTCTCACCTTGGCTCCTCACAGGGCCTGGCCCGCTTCCCTCCGCCAATCCCAAGCTGCTGGTCAGACAGAGCAGCTCGCTTCTCTCTACCCCCAACGCGCAAGTCAGTGGCATCACATCCGGGCACGTGGGGCTTTCTTGGTTTGAAAGCGGAAGTGGAACCCGATTCAGCGTGGATGGGGGTGGGAGGGGTGAGGTCGGTGAGAGGGGCGAGGTCAGTGAAGGGGGGCGAGTTTTTGGGTGTGGGTCGAAAGGAGAAGCGGAACCCGATTCAGCGTGGATGGGGGTGGGAGGGGTGAGGTTGGTGGAGGGGCCGGGGTTTTTGGGGTGGGAAATGGCGGTCTGAGAGAGGTGGGGGGTTGAGGAGGGTAAGAGTGCTGGTGGGGGATGGGGGCACAGATGGGTTTGGTAGTGCAAATGGTAATGGGAAAGGGGACGGGATGGGGGATGGGAATAAGGGTGGGGTACGCTCAGTCCTCTCTTAGGGTCCTGAGGTTGATGCCTGGCAGAGCCTGCCCTCACTAGTCTTACACTAATCACCCCAAACTCTGACTCCAGAGTCCCCTGCGACTTCAGAGGCAGTGGGGTGGTGTGCTCCCCAGACTCAGAAGTCCGCACACTGGTGGCCCACGGCTTGTAGGGGTCTTGCGGGATTATTTGCGGTCGTCTCTCTGGGGTGGGGGCCTCCTGAGTCGTCCCTCAGCGTCTCACCTTGACTCCTCACAGGGCCTGGCCCACTTCCCTCTGCCAATCCCAAGCTGCTGGTCAGACAGAGCAGCTCGCTTCTCTCTACCCCCAACGCGCAAGTCAGTGGCATCACATCCGGGCACCTGGGGCTTTCTTGGGTTGAAAGCAGAAGCGGAACCCGATTCAGCATGGATGGGGGTGGGAGGGTTCAGGTCGGTGGCAGAGGTGAGGTCAGTGGAGGCGTCGGGTTTTTGGGGGTGGGAAATGGCGGTGTGAGGGTGATGGGGTGTTTGGGAGGATGGGGAGCTGGTGGAGGATGGGAGTGTGGATGGGTTTGTGAGTGAGAATGGGAATGGGAACGGTGTCGAGGATGCGAATGGGGTTGCGGGATGGGAAGAGGGGTGGAGTACGCTTAGCTGGCTTTTATGATCCTGAGGTTGATGCCTGTCAGAGCGTGCCCCCACCCGTCTTGCACTGATCACCCCAAGCTCTGACTCCTGAGTCCCCTGAGGCTTAAGTGGCAGTGGGGTGGTGGCCTCTCCCCCGACTGAGAAGTCTTCCCAGGAGTGGCCCAGGGCTTGCAGCAGGGGTGGTGTTGGATTTTTTGGGGTCGTCTATGTGGGGTGGGGGTCCTCCTGAGTCCTCCCTCGGCATCTCACCTTGCCTCCTTATAGAGCCTGGGCAGGCTTCCCTCTGCCAGTCTCAAGCTGCGAGTCAGATGGAGAAGCTCGCTTCTCTCTAATCCCCAGTGTGCAAGTCAGTGGCATCACATCCGGGCACCTGGGGCTGTCCTTGGTTGAAAGCAGGGCCGGAACCGGGGATCCTGCCTGGATGGGGGTATGGGTGTTGGGGGGTGGGGGTGCAGGTGTGGGGTGGGGGATGAGGGTGCGGGGGTTGAATTGGGGATGGGGGTATGAGGGTGGTGCGGGGTTGGGGAGGATAGGGATGCTGGTAGGGGATGAGGGTGTGGATTGGGTTAGGAGTGTGGAAGGGAATGGGAATCGGGTGGTGGATAGGAATGGGGGTGGGGAACCCTCAGCTCTCTCTTAGGGTCCTGACTTTGATGCCTAGCACAGCCTGCCCCCACCTTGCCTCCTCACAGAGCCTGAGCCTGCTTCCCTCCGTGGATCTCGAGTTGCTGGTCAGACTGACAGCCTCGCTTCTCTCTGACCCCCAATGCGCAAGTCAGAGATGTCACATCCGGGCCACCTGGGTTGACAGCAGGGGCGGAACCGGATTCGGCCAGGGTGGGAGTTGGGGTGGGGGAGGAGGCGAGAGGTCCTGGGGTTAGGGGTTGAGGTAGGCGTGCCCCTCAGCCCTCCCTTGATTCCTGGCATAGCCTGGACCCCTGTTCTCTGCGAATGGTGTCTGCTCCCCACAGACCAAGGTTCTGACTCCGAGTCCCCTGAGGTCACAGTGGGGGGAGAGGTATCCTTGGGCGACAAAGCTGCTGGGGTCTTCCAGGGCTGACAGGAGGCTCTAAGCTGGATTCTGTGGCTCCTCTTTGTGCGGGGGTGGACTCTCAGTCTTCACTCAGGAGGGTCCTCTTCCGGGGTCCTGGCTCTTTGTTGAAGTGATGGATTGGAGATGCTCTTTCTCTCACCTCTGAGCATTTGCCCAGCTGTACCCCTTGCAGAAAATGGCTGCGGGTACCAGGAGAGGTGTTCCCTGGGTGGCTGCAGCACCCGTTATTGTAGTGACCTCTGTGAGAAGATGCACGCCTTCCCACAGGGGCTCCTCCCCAGCCAGAGCTGGACTTTGGAAACCTTTTTTCCTCAAAGAAATATATTTTACATGTCTTCCAAGGATACATGTAGGTAGCAACATATATATTTATTTCTATGAAAGAATACCTACCCTTAGTTTGCATGATTCACTCTGATACCCTATTCAACTTCTATTCCATTGTTTATGTTCTGTTAAAATAATTCTTTTCGAGACCAGCCTGGCCAATAGGGTGAAACCCTGTCTTCACTAAAAATACAACAAAAATTAAAAAATTAGCCGGGCGTGGTGGTGGGCACCTGTAATCCCAGCTACTTGGGAGGCTGAGGCAGAAGAATCGCTTGAACCTGGTAGGCGGAGGTTGCAGTAAGCCAAGATCGAGTCATTGCACTCCAGCCCGGGCTACAGTCTCAAAATAATAATAATAATAATAATAATAATAATAATAACAATAATAATGCCAGTCTTCACCCACTAAGTTGGTTTCAGGTTGTAATTAGCAGATCTCTGGAACCATACTGCCTTAACCAACCCAATTTTCCTGCTGTCCTGCTATTACCCTAGGGTTACTGGAATCGTGTTTTGAGGTGCTGCCTCAGATTGTGCAGTGCAGTGAGGTGGAAATTTTAAAATGTTCATCCTATTCATTCTGTCATCTGACGTCTAGGCAGGCTATAGACCTCAACATCCCTGCAGCCAACCCCCCCTCCAATCGACACCGCCCCAAACATAAGTACCAGTTCAACACAGTCCTCAGTCTCATCCAGGACTTTCTGTGTTTTGTTGCTTAGATTTTATTGCTGATATTGTTGTTTTTTCTTTCTTTCTTTTTCTCTTCTATAATTTTCCAGAGTTGATTTGGGAACCAGAGAACAGCAGCCTAAGTTTGACTGTAATTTTGGCAGCTACAGGTAAGACACTAAATTGTAAATAATTTAAGCAGAATTGACATTTTTACAATGTTCTGCTCCTGATCAATGAATATGTTATGCTCCTTTACTTATTTCAAACTCCTTTTACCTGAATCTATCAGTATACTTCGATAGTTTCCTCTAGAAAGACCTTACACATTTTTCTTAGGCTTCTTTTTTGGTAATTCTTGGATTTTATTGCTATTGCAAATGGCACATTTTCTACTAATTGTTCTGATTAATGGAAATTAATTAACTCTAATAGTTATTGCTATTGTGTGGCAGAGAGTTTGATTTTGCTATAGTAATCTGTTGTACACCTCATTCTGAAAACCCATTGACTTGAATATTCCATATGCCTTTTTCTTTGAATTTTCAAGAATGATAAGGGTATTATCACTAAACGTTATGTATTTTTCCTATATTCACGTCTCTTATTTATTATGATACTTATAGCTCTGACTTTGTGTTTCAATGATGATTTAAAACGTAGAGATAATGGCCTACATCTACTTCTTGTTCCTGCCTTTAATGATAATTCTTTGAACTTTTCAAATTTGTTTGCTGTTGATTTTAGGAAATGTATGTTCTCTTTCAATATAGGTTAGCTAAATATTTTTACCATGAACTCATATTGAATTTCTTCCAAAAGCTTTTCCTGTACCCATTGATGTGATAAATTTTTTCTCCTCTATTTTGTATGTAAAAAATTACAATGAAACTTTTTTTCTAATGTTAAATCATATTTCCTTTCCTTGGGCAGAGCTTGTTTGCTCATATAATATTCTACTAATTTACATAAGGTATTTGCTGCTATGTAAGAGAGCTTGTTTATGTGTTTTTTCCATCGGGAGTGGGGGGTGGTCCTCATCTGATTTTTGAATCCAGGAGGGTTAATCTGGGAGAATGAATTGAAAAGTTGTCTATATTTTGCATGGTTTGGAAGAGTTGAGATAAGATGATGGTTAGTTTTCCTTGATCATTTGGTGGAATCAGCCTCCAAAACTGACTAACCTGGGACGTTTGAGGGTGGCTTGAGCTTTGAATATTGTATAGTTTCAGTTTGTGTCGTTTAATTGAACTTTTCTTTTTGGATCAATTTGGTCATTTATTTATTTTATTTCTACAAAGTAGTTTCACTTAGGATTTCATTTTTAATGGCATGATATTTACGATAAAAAACTTTTTTTATCAGGGAAGCCTCACACATATAGAATAATAGAGAGACTAATATAATGAACCCAGCATACCTGACACTCAGCATCAACAACCTTAAATACATGGCAAATCTGGTTCCAGTTAGACACTCACCTACCTGCATCTCAGCTGCTGGAATAATGTGGAGCAGATCAAAGACAGCATACCGTTTCATCTCTAAATAATTCAATATTCATTTTTAAAAGATAAGGACATTGTACCCAGCTGTACCCCTCGCAGAGAATGGCTGCAGGTACCAGGCGAGGTATTCCCTGGGTGGCTGCAGCACCTGTGATTGTAGTGACCTCTGGGTCACAATCACTACAAATAAAAACCCAATACAATTCTCATTTCTAAAAAAAACACAAATGATTATGAAATGTTCAACTGTTTTATGCACTTATCTAGAAGACTTATACTTTATAAAAATTTGTTTATTTGGATGAGTACCCAAAAATAGTATTACATAGTGATTTTTTGTAATTAAATCTCCTCTCACCTGTAGGTCCCCTCCACATGATCTGTTTTCTTGCCATTGCTTCATTGTTGTTGGAAAGAAACAGATCTTATGTTCTTTCCAGTTTTCCACAGTCTGGATTTGCAACACTGTGATGTCCTTTATCATATTCTCTAGCCCTTAATTTCTAGGGCTACAAAATGGCCCAGGCTCATCAGGTTTATGCCCTGCCCCAGTCGTAAATAAGCCATTTCTCCAAATATCTGGTTCCTTTTAGTGGGAAATGGTTCTAGAAATCTACTTCTGGGTGCTAGGTGTGCTCATTGCTACTTTTGCTTTTGGTGTTTAATTTAAAAGCTCTTTAACAAACAAAGTTACGTAAATTTTATCTTATGTTTTCTTATAGAAGTTATATAGTGTTTGCATTTTGCATTAGGTCTATGATGTATTCTGAGTTAATTTCGTGAAATACCTAAGGATTTGTCTAGGTTATTATTATTATTTTTGTTTAGATACCCAGTTGTTCATGTACCATTTGTTGGAACAACTATACTTTCACCTTTATTGCCTTTGTTATAAATCACTTGATTATATGTGTGCAGGTCTATTTTGGGGCTCTATTCTGTTTTTTTAATGTATGTGTTTTTTAATCCATTCACCAAATGAAATACATCTTGGATGCCTCTGTTTTTGGTGATTATGAAATAAGCTATTGTGTACATTATTACACAATTTCTTATGTAGATGTAAGTTTCCAAATTAGTTGGGTAAATACCTAGGAGTAGGATTGCTGACTCTTATCATAAGACTATGTTCAGTTTTTTAAGAAAATGCCAAACTGTCTTCCAAAGTGCCTGTACCATTTTGCATTTTCACCATCAATGAATGAGAGTTTCTTTTGCTCCATATCTTCATGGTCTTCTTTTATTATTATTGTAGACATTCTAATTAGGTGTGTAGTGGTACCTCATTTTAGTACACACTTCTCTAATGACAAAGGACGTTCAGCACTTTTATTATGCTTATTTGCCATCTGTATATCTTCTTTGGTGTAGTGTCTGTTCAGATCTTTGACTATTTTCATTTATTTCTATCGTCTAGTTTTAAGAATTGGTGTATATTGTAGAGACAAGTTATTTATCACATATGTACACTACAGATGTTTTCTCCTAGTCTGTAGCTTCTATTTTTATTCTATTCACACTGTCTTTTGAAGGGCATACTATTTTTATTTTAATAAAGTCCAACTTGGCAAATTTTTCTTTCATTGATGATGCTTTTGGTGTTGAATTTAAAAACTCACCACCAAATTGAAAATTATGTAGATTTACTCTTACGTTTTCTTATACAAGTTGTATGGATTTTGCATTTTGCATTAGGTCTATGATGTGCTTTGAGTTAGTTTTTTTTGAAATATGTAAGGATATGTCTAGGTTATTATTATGTGTGTATAGATGTCCAATTGTTCAGGCACCATTTGTTGGAAAAACTATACTTTTACCGTTATTGCCTTTGTTGGAAATCACCTGACTATATGTGTGCAGGTCTATTTCTGAGCCCTATCCTGTTTTATTAATCTATGTGTCTATTCTTTGCTAATGCTTATGTCCTCTGCCAAATTCATATTTTGAAGCTTTCGGCCCCAGTATGTCTGTATTTGGAGGTGGGGCCTCTAAGGAAGTAATTAATGTTAAAAGAGGTCATAAGGGTGGGGCCTTGATCCCATAGGATTAGTGTGCTTATGAGAAGGGACACAAGAAAGCACTCTTATGCTTAAATGAGAACTCTCTCTCTCTGTCACCCTTCCACCCTCCCTCTCTCCATGCACATACACAGAAGAAATGCCAAGAATGGACACGATGAGAAAGGGTCATCTACAAGCCAGGAATAAGAAACTACAGCCTCCAGTCCTTTATCTGTGACTTTTAGTCTCCAAAACTGTGAAAAAAAATAAATTTCTGTTGTTTCAGCTACACAATCCATGGCATTTTGTTATGGAAGTCAAAGCTAACTAAGACATAACCCCAGGTAACAAGTTTTTCTTCTGTTTTCTTCTAGGAAAAAAAAAGTATTTTTGACATTTAGGGCTATGATTCATTTTGAGTTACACTTTTATATGGGGCAAGGCATGTGCAATGGTTAGTTTTATGGGTCAACTTGTCTAGACTGTAGTACTCAGTTGTGTGGTCAAACACTAGTCTAGATGTTTCTGTGAAGGTATTTTGTAGATGTGATCAGCATTTAAAATCAGTTGATTTTAAGTAAAGCAGTTTACCTCCATAATGTGGGTGTGCCTCATACAATCAGTTGAAGGTCTTAAAAGACCAAGGTGTCCTGGAGAAGGAATTCTACCACAAGATTGGAACATAAAAACGCTGTGTCAGTTTCTAGCCTGCTGGCCTGTCCTGTAGATTTTGGATGTATCAGACCTCATAATCACCTGAGACAATTCCTTAAAATACCTTTATCTTTCTCTCTCCCTTTTTAGATAGATTAGATAGATAGATAGATAGATAGATAGATAGATAGATAGATAAAGTATGGATTGAAATTTAGTTTTGCATATGGATATCCAATTGTTCCAGACCCAATTGTTGAATACACTATCATTTCTCCCCTCTAATCTTCATTTGCATCTTTATCAATAATTAGTTATCTATAGATGCATATACATGTGGATTCATTCCTGGAGTTGATTCTCTTCTGTTGATATATTGCTGTAATTATGACAGTTCCACACTATACTGATCATTGTTAGTTTATAAGCCTTGAAATGAAGTAGGGTAACCCCTCCAACTTTGTTCTGTTTTTTAAAGTTTTCTTTGGCTATTCTAGGGCCTTTGCACTTCTATATGAATGTTAGAGTCAGTCTCTCAATTTCTATTTAAACATTTCTGGAATTTGGATTTGGATTGCACTGAATCTTTCAAAAACCTTGAGGGAAAATGACATCTTAATATTCAGTCTTTTGACTAATGAATAAAGTTTATGTCTCTATTTACTTAGTTTCTCATTAAATTTATCTCTGTAATGTTTTATAGTTTTCAGTGGACAGATCTTACACATCTTCTGTCATATTTATACATTTAATATTTATTTTAAATTGCATTGTTTTGTCTCAATTGCCAATTGCTCATTGCTAGTATAAAAATACAGGTATAATGATCTAGATCCAGTGCCATTGCTAAACTCTTATTAGTTTTGGAAGCATTTTTAAGATTGATAGAATTGTCTGCATATGCTCTTATTTTCTGTAAATAAAGACAATTCTACTTGTCTTTTTCCAATCTGAAGGCCTTTTTTGAAAAAAAAAAAAAAACTCATTACACTGGACAGAACCACAGGCACAGTGTTGATCTGTTCTACTCAACACTACCCTATTTCATGAACTCATCAGTCTTGGGTTGTATTTTTCTACAATGCAAACATCCTGCATGATTTCTGACATGTGAAAATCTGCCTCATTCACCCTACACTGTTAAAATCCAAGCATAGGTACTACACCTGCTGAGATGAGCATGACCCCACAGTTGAAACAAGATTCATAAGATATCCAGTGGAGGAAGTGTATTCACTGAAGTTTGACAGCCTGAAAGCAGTGATTTCAGACTGGGGAAAACTGAAACCCCAGGAGACTTCTGTGGACACTGGGAAAAGGAAGTAAGATGGAAAAGTTTCCTGGTAGTAGCCAAGTGAGTGGTCTTCAAGATGTATAAGAGAAATTTTTAGGAGGGAAGTAGGGTGATTCACATCTACACATAGACTTAAATACAGCCAGATTATCTTGGAGAGATTTCTGGTAAAATACAATAATAATAATAATTTTTTAAAAACTAGATAATGGTGAATGGCAGGAGAAAACAGAAAGAAGCGTTGAAATGGAGTGATCTGGGGGAAAAGCTTGGAGGAAATACTCTCTCCCTGCCATGTGACCCACCCCAGTTGAACATGGGAGGAAAGGAGCAGCACTATCTGGGAAAGCTCTTCAGCAGTTCTAAAGAAATGCCCCTCTTTTCTTCAACCAGACCACTCTGGCTTCCTCCTCATCCTCCCGTCCCCTCCTCATCTTTCCTTCTCTCCTCCTCTCTCCTCGCCTCTCCCTCTCATGACAATGTCCTGAAGGTGGTTTGTGATATCTAAGACCTTCTCCACAACAGGGCAACCATTGGCTAGGTAGTAGCTTGCTGACCAATCAAAGCTCAGGGGTCTCGTTCGTCATTGTCCTAGGAGGGGTATGTATAGGGAGACCAGGCAGCCTGGAATAGACAATTGAGAGACACTGGCGAAGATGACCAGGAAACGACCAGCCTCCAGCCCAGTTTTGGAACAATCACCGGCCATCACCAAAATGGCGAGGAAGAGGAAGGCCCCCTCTCAACCCAGATCCAGAAGCCCTATCAAGATAAATGAACCACCTAGGCTCCTCCCTTTCTTGACCCTGACTCTTACCTCCCAAGACTCCTACCCTGTCCTCACCTAGCACAACCCTCACCTCAGCCCATGCCTTTCTCATGAAGCCCCGGCTCCCGCCCCTCCTCCATCCTCTTTCCCCAAACCAATGCCCTTCTGAGATCTCCCTGTTGTCGTTCCAGATTCCCAAGACAACTAGGAAGGGAAAAGGAACCCTTCAAGGAAGTTCCAGGAAAAACGTCTCTCCCAAAAAGACCACTGCTTCAGGAAAACCTGAGGAAGGGAGTGGGCCAACAGTATCCTGCCATTGTGACCAGCTGAACGAGGAACTCCATCAAAATTAGCCACAGCTGGACCAAAACAGTGAGGAGACCTCCACCTTCTTCAGTGTCTTCCTGAGCAGTCAGTAATTTCAGGGCAAGCTGAGAGGTCTCCAGAGGTCTAGCTCCAGATAAATAGCCAACAGGGTCTAGAGTACATTTTATATCCCACAGGGTATACCCCATGGTGATCAAAATAAAATAAACCTGTTGTAAAATGATGTGTGGGTCTGTGTGCGCTCTGATGGTGGGGAGGGAGGAAGGAGGGAAGAGGTGGGAGTTTGGGAAGGGGGGGTCCTTCTTTAAATTCAACTTGCTCTTCTTTCTTTGGTTTCCTAGGGTGGAAGTTTTGGTTATTGATTTTAGATATTATTTTCTAATATAAACATTTAAAATATGCTATATATTTCCCTCAAGGAAATAATTTAGCTGAATCCCACAAATTTCTGTACATATAATTTTATTTTCATTCGACTTAATGTATTTTTAAAATTCTCCTAAGACTCCCTCTTTGGCTCATAGGGTATTTAGGAGCATATTTTAAAATTTCCAATATTTGGGCATTTTTCAGACATCATGGTGTTTGATTTTGAGCTTAATTACATTATGGTCTAAGAAGATGCTTTATATTATTTCTATTCTTTTCAATTTGTAAGGTTTGTTTGATGGCCTAGAATACCATGTATCTTGGTAAATATTTCATGCACACTGAAGAGGAATGCTTATTCTGCTATTGTTGGATGCAGTTTTTTTTTTTTTTAATTTTAATTAGGTCAGAGTAGTTAATGGTGCTGTTCAGGTCACGTATATCCTTCCTGGTTTTCTGCTTACTTTTTCTCTGAAACACTGAGAAACAATGCAGAGTTTTGAAAAATATATAGTTCCAAGAAACCACAACCACAGTGAAGGTGCAAAATATATTCATCATCCCCAAAAGTTTATTCCTATTATTTTGCTGTCAAACCATCCCTTCAGTAAAAGTGACCTGCGTTGAGCTGAAGTGAGCATCTGCCAACCATGAACACTTTCCCTTACGACAGAGGCAGGTAGGCACAGAGAGGGGCAGTTATTCTCACACACAGGCAGTATCCAGGAAGAAAACCAGATCGGTAGTGTCATAGAAGGCCAGCTTGCTGGCCTGGTCACAGGACGTCCCTCCGTTTCTTGTGCACTGCCTGCCCCCAAGTCTGGCTCTGCCTTCCTGGCCTCCCTGGCTCAGATGAGTGACTCATCCCTTCTGCAGTTATGATCCAGGAATTTCAACCTTGCCCAACTCCCAGCTGCTTCCTTAGCATGACCCAAGTACTGCCTCCTGACTAAGGCAGAATATCTAGTCTGCTTTATACACTAGACATCTGGACTTTGGTCCTAAAGGTTTCCTGAGGAAGGCACATCAAGAGCAAAGGCAGTAACCTTTTATTTCCTCACCCAAGTGCCACATGGGAACCACAAGTGACAGGCTGACATCTTGTAGTCACACTCTGAGCACTGGGGTGTTGCAGACAAAACTCTTGGTAAGCCTGGTGAGGAAGATATTTTTCCACTAGTTTCTCTGGCACTCTCTTTTCCAGCAGCCCTTAAGCCCACTGCCAAATGCAAGAGTCTCATGCTCTGCCACATTGCAGCTCAGCCACAGTGATCCTCTCGGCACCATGGGGATTAGGAACACAATATGGTGAGGCACTTATAGATGACAGTCTAACAGCTTGCTCTATTTCCATTTTTCTGCTAAAAACTGAGTCCCCAAGGAGGGACTAAGACGTTGAAGCTAACATGTTATGGTTTCCCCAGCTCTTTAATATATAGTATTGGAAGAAAGGCAAAAGGAGGCTCGTATTTCCATTTTTGGAAGTCAGAATCCTGGAGTTCTACTTGGTAAAGTGTCTTGCCCAGGGTAAGTGGCTTTCGATGTTTCCACTGCCCTGTGAAACCTTTTCCACAACTGGCATACTGGCTCAGTTGGGCCAGCCAGAGCCCTGCTCCTGAGCAGCTGTGAGTATCCCGTGTTCTTTACAAAGAACACTGTACAGAGCAAGGAATATCTGTTACTGCCAAGTAGAATAGCTGGCAGAACCAGCAAGAACCTTTGAGGTCCTCATTCTATGGAGGAAACTGAAGACCAGAGACAACAGGATCTTGTCCAAGATCACAAGCAAATTCGTCAATGGCAGAGCTGAGCTGCTATTGCCTGGCAGGCTTGGGATCATCCAGGGAAAATGTGGCTGTTCCCTGTGGTTTCACCTGCCTATGTGTGCCTCTGAGAGTGTGCCACTATTCTTTCATTGCCCCTCCCTCTGTCTGCATAGGCCATGTGGATTGTCCTGCCAGCCTCTCTCCACCCCTGCAGGGTCAGTGTCACTGGTTACTACAGTTCAGTGGCCAGGCAGAGGACCTTGTGGTCTCACAGACCCCCAGATGACTGGAGGGGGAATACCCTGAGAAGTCCTAGGATCAGCCTTTGTCTTCCTGATGGAGAGCCCCGCTCATCGCTTCTCCTGCCTCTGGCCTCTCACTGACTCGGCTTGAATCTGTCACTCCTGCTCCAGCCCAGGTCCTGTTTTCTCTGCCTTCTATGCCTCTGGGGATTTATTCACAGCACTTCCATCCTCCTCTCTCAGACTCATCTTTCCTTACAACCAAAAGCCACAAGCTAGGAGGCTGGGCCCTCTTCTCAGTATGTTTCTGTGGACTTCATGAGTCTTCCCAAAAGTTTTGAGAAGTCCAGGTTACCATGCTCAGGAATAGAGGCTCAGAAAAGTGAAGTAACTTGCTGCAAGTCACACAGACACTAAGGAGTAAAGCCAGGATTGGAACCATAACTTGGATTCCAAAGCCTGGGCTCCTGCCACTGCACATGAGCCTCCCTCTCTGGGTGGCCTGGAGTCTCCTGTTAGGAGTGAAGAAGCAATTGTGGCATCATGGTGATGGGGCAAAATGAGAATCAGAATACCTCGATTGATTCCAGTTCCAGCTTGGCCCCTTGCTGCCTATGCAGCCTTGCCATAGCCACCTCATCTTTCTGGGCCTTGGTTTCCCAGCTATATAGTGTGGACTACCCTGCAAATCCTTTCTAAACTTCAGTCAGTCGACATACGTTTAGTGCACACCGATTTCATGTTAGATTGTTCCAGGCACCAGGGGACGGTTACATAAAGTCTCAAGGAGCTCATAGTCTATTGAGGGTGGAAGGTTAGAATACATAAATAAATGACCAAAGTAGATTATTCATTGCTTGCTGAGTGCTACAAAGGAGATTCACTAGGAAAAGTGGTGGGAAGTGCTGGGGGTGGGGGGCTGCTTTAGCTAGGATGCTAGGAGCTTAGGGTTGGCATGTGGCTCTAGCAGAATAGCACATGTGGAAATGCTCAGCACACCAGGCCATGATGCAAGAAGGGCAGGCCAGTTGGCCTCTTACCTTCAGATCCTCATATCCCATTCTCAGTCCTAGCCATCTGCTCCTACTTCCTGGTCTTCAACTTGCCCTCGCTTGAATCCCTTCGTCCAGCTCCAGCTCGGGCCCTATTTCTCCCTGTCATCCATGCCTCCAGGGCTTTCTTTGTAACACTTCCATCCTCCTCTCTCAGACTCATCTTTCTTTAGCACTGTCTGAGATGCACCTACTGGGAGAAACCTGCCCCTCTCCAGCTCCTTCTGAGGCCTCACATATCTGTCTTCTTATGCTCTGGCCTAGAGGATGTGATTCTGTGTAAGCATAGTTCTCAGCATGCGGATACTTCACTTAGCCGACCAGACAGGATCTCAGAAGGCTATGACTGCTTCAGAACCATTTTGGTGGCCCCTAACATTACCCAGCATGCTGCTTGGCACAGAGGAGGAGTGGTGCTCAGTTTTTGTTGTTTGACACTGTCCATAGTGGCAGCAAGGCTTACAAGCTCTTAAACTGAAGGCTTTGTAAAGCCTGGCACTACCAGGGTAGAGACAAGCAGAGGCTGGTGGTAGGGAGAAAGGGAATATAGGAGAAGAGAGCACTGGGTTTGTCCAAAGTCACTGAGATAGAAGACTTAGAACCTTCCTTCATGAAATACTCTTTTCTGTATGTTCTCACAGATCACTTTCTTCTGACTCTCTTCTCATTACTGGCTAATCCCCCTCAGTTTTCTCTGTCCAACCATTAAGTGTGGGTGCTCCTCAGGACTGTGCCCCAAACCCTCCCAGCTTCTCCTCTCTGTCGTCATACACTCCCTGGCTAATATTATTCATTCTCTCTCTCCAGCCTCGTCTCTCTCCTGAGCTTCTGAGCTGAGTATATGGTTGTTTCCCAGGTCCCTCTACCTGGAGGCATAACAGGCATCTCAGCCTCAATAAGACCCAAACCAGCCTCATCTCCTACACTCCCACACAAGAGTACCATGATTAATCCAGCAGTCATCAGAATTGGAAATAAGTGCTCACCACTCCACCTATTTCACTTCTAAATAACTTCTAACTCCATCTTTTCATCTCCATCTCCACTGCCACCATCTTGATATAGGCCCTTATGCTGGTCCATTTGCCCTCGGAGGTATTCATCACCCTTTCTCTGCTCAACTCTGTTTTTCAGGCTGCATTTTCTAATCTCTTGTGCCTCCTGGAGGGAGATTGGAGGGTGAGAGGAAGGGGGAAACCAGGAGGGTATATATTTTGTTCCCCTCTCTGCCTTAAACTGCGTCCGTCTCCCCTGTGATTCCATTTCCCACCAACAGACACTCCATGATTCCAGTTTCCACCAGGTGACCCTGTCCCAGGATTCTGGAAACCCTGGCTCCATTCTTTGTCTCTCCAGCCAAGGACTGGTAGTGATTTCCTGCTGTTACTTATCTCTGGGTTGACTCATCTTTTGCAATTTGGCTTATCAGTAATTCTATCTCCTATGTAACTAGTTCCCTGCATTACATTTATCCTCTAAAAAAACAACTGGAATGGCTTCTCTTTCCCTGGTTGAACCCTGACTGATATAGCCCTTATTACTTCTAGCCTAGCTTATTGTAACAGCTTTTTAGTAAATCATCCTGATTCTAGTCCTATTTCTCTCTAATTTTCTCCTGACCCTGCAGACGGAAGAATATGCCTTACGATAACTTTTCATAAAACTCTTCAAGAGCTCCCCATTTCCTAGAAGATGTAGTCCTTACCTTGGTTTGCAGTCTAATGGTGGGATGGGTGGGAGAGGAGACTGTTGCCAGTGTTTGGTTACCAGATAGGGGCCAGGGCAGCAAGTGAGGGATTTCCCTTAGCTACCGACTCAGTTTCAGATTCCCTCCTCACAGAAGGGAAGGTGAGCTCTCAAAAATAGCCTTGGTGAGTAATAAAGATTTCAAGACCCCCTGACTGATACAGACCAACCAATTGGAAGCTCCTGCTTCATCCACTTGCTGCATTTACAAGACATTCCTGTCACAACAACAGATGACCAAAGTATACCTGTCAAATAAGCTCAGGAGAGTATTTTCTTTACATAGTTCTCCTGGCTTAAAAATTGAATTTGTAAAAATTTTTAAAGAGCTTTGATACAATTGGATTTTTAAAGATCAGGGTGTCAGGGCTCAAGGAAAATAAAAATTAGAAAAAAAAAGATGGAGCCAGGGATTAGTTTGTACAAACCATGCATGCTGTGGGATTCTGTACTTTCGGCTTAGCTTGGAATTTTTTAGCAGCCAGTTCTAGGAGAAAAACTCTCTTTTACATGATCCTCAGGGTTCGAAAGACAAAAACCAAACACTGGCTCATAGAAGCAAAACTATTTCACATAATATATGAGAAAGAAATTGCTTCTAGGGATCTTCATAAAGAGGACAAGATGGACTTGGTGAACAACATCCTCAACAACATTTTAGAAGTGAGTGTTTTAAGGGAGGCTTCTGTCAGAATTAGAGAACATTTCCCTGGGTTCATGGTTTCAGTGTATATGCTGTTGGGGAGAAGAGGATCTGCAGTTACATTTTATCTGCTTTGTATTATTTGTGCCATTGTTTCCTCACACTCCTGAACTTTTGATGACCTAGAATTCTTTTAACTTTGCCTCTCCCTTGATTAATATACCAGGTCTATGTCATGTGGACATTTACTAATCCATCCAGCAACCACTTATGGATAACCTACTGAACTCTGGTACTACAGTGGTGAAGAGGATTGATACAGCTTCTGCCACCATGAAATTGAAAATGTAGTGTGGGGAGACAGATAATAAATAAGCCAACAAATAAATAAAGTAAACAAAAAATATTGATAATGATGATGGCTTACAAGAAATAAAACACAGTAATGGGATAATGTTTGGGGTAGGGGGATGCTAATTTGTATAAGATGGTTAGGAAAGAACTTTCTCCAGGGTTAAAAGTTAAGCTCATACTTGAATAATGTGAAGGAAGAAACCATACAAAGTTCTTGGATGAAAGTAATTTAAGAAAATGAGACAATCAGCGTAAAGGCCTTGAGGATGAAAGCAGCTTATTCAAAGAACAGGAAATAGGTCACTATAACTGGAAAGGAGTAAAGCAAGGAAAATGGTAAGAGATGCAAATGGGGAGGTAGTCAGGGGCCAGATTATGCAGGACCTTTGTAAGTCAATCAATTAATACCTTTGAATGAATTAGTAGTGAGGCCAGAGATGAAAGGGTGACCTAGAGACACCATATGTGCAAAGGTATACAGTAAAGTTTTGTACCTTCAGTGCTTTTCTAAAAAATGTCAGAAAATGTGGAGAATTCACAAGAAGATAGAGGGGACCCCCCAGGAATCACATATGCAATGTAAAGGTAAAGTTCACTCTGGCAGCAGTTGATTTTTCTCTTCTCTCCTAGAAATGTAATGCGAGTTATTACAGTGTTGGCATGAGGCTAAACCTGGAAAGGGCTATAGAATGTTATGATAGGGAAAGGAAGTTTTCTCTTTCTTATATGGGTTATTTACAGAATTTCTCTTTTGGACATAGATTGGAGACATTGACCGAGCTCCCATGACATTCATCCAGAGAAAGTGAAATCAATAACATGGCCAACAAATCTGTGAGTCAGAGTTGTATTTTCTACTTTTAAGTTACCTACAGACTCCAAAGTGCCATTGATACTAAAATGAGTACGTTACAATCAGTAACCCATACCTTGGTAGGCTGCTTCTTGTGGTGTAGTTGCAATAGTTAAGAGAAAAAATAATGAGAACCTAGACTAATATAATGGCAATGGGGATGAAAAGCTAGGGACTGACTTGAGAAATGTTAATCAAACAAAAATCAGCAGGATATGGAGATTAGTTGGATAACTCCCAAAGTCACTACAGCGGTGACTGTGAAGATGATGCAATCATTCACTGAAATAGGAAACACAGGGAAGGAGTTAAGTTGCATGGCGTAGGATAAGGATGAGGTGGTGAGTTCAGTTTGGCTCTGCTGCCTTTGAAATTCCTGTGGGATGTGCAGTTAGAGATGTTGTTTGGATAGTTTGTTATATGCATTACGAAGTCAGGAGAGCTATGAGCTGCAAGTAAAAGTTTTTGTGGGGAGAAGTGTCTTGAGCTTAGAGGTGGTGGTTGGAACCTTGGTAGTGGAGAAGACTGTCCAGGGAAAAAGTTATAGCCTTAAGAAAGGAACCCTGGATTGTGTAATATTTGACAGATAGTTAAAGAAGTGGCAACCCCAAAGAGAAATCATAAGTCAAAAAAGTAGAGTGTTTCAAGAAAGGCATGGCCAACAGTCTTCAGTGTTACTAAGGGGTCAAGTAAAAAGAGGACTGAGACTTAACAATGGATTTAGCAATCTGGATGTCATTGCTGACCTTGACATGAGTGGTTTTCTGTGGAGTAGTGAGTAGAGGCCACAGCAATAGAGTAGATTAATAAGCAAGTGGGAGGTTGGTAAGGAGTGGAAACAATAAGCATACATGTCTCTTTCCAAGAGTTTGACAGTGGTGGAGGGAGTGGGGGAAAGATATGGTGGTCGGAAGAGAACATGAGTGTATATGCATATCCAAACTCATCAAATTGTATGCATTAATTACGTGCAGTTTTTCTGTACACTAATTATACATCAGTAAAGCTGGATTTAAAAAGAAAAACTATAGGCCATAGATTTATGAGTTTTTAAAAATAATTATGAGAATCTTTTTTTCTTTTATATTGCAGCAACTTGAATGTGTTTTCAAGTTTGGAGAAGACCTTAGAGAAAAGGAGCATGAAGGAGCAGGAGAGAAAAGAAGCATGAAGGAGCAGGAGAGAAAAGGAAAAAGCGATGAGGAGACAGAAGGGACATATTAAGGACTTAGGGGTATGAGTGTGGGAGAAATGCTTGCCTTTAACAGAAGGAGAGACACCTCTGAGGCTGGAGGTGAAGTGGTCAGAAAAGACTCATACATCGATAGGAGGGCAGAGTCAGGGAGTTAAGAGATTTAATTTCTGATGGCCTCCATGTTTTCAAGGAAGTAAGAGCAAAGTTGTTTTCTATAGGCAAGAAACATGACAATATTTAGGAGGCTTGAGGAAAGCAGAAAGTGTTTATTTTAGTGGCCGGTGAATGTAAACATTCGAGAAGTCTTGCTGGCCAGTTTCTTTGCAGTCGTACAAGACTTTTTAAGCTTGCCACTCATTTACAACTTAACTGTCCAGCCTTATCTGCTGGATGAAAACTGGAAGAGAAGGTCACTATGGCCATGGAAAAATATTCCCTTACAGCAGTGATTGCTCAGTTGAGGACAAACCCTGATTTATAATGAGGCTAATCATGGTTGTGTGATTTGCCCCCGCTAGCCTCAGAGCTGGGTCTAAAAGCAAAGAAATAGGATTGTGGATTATTAGTTCATCCAGAGATATGATTTTGTTAAGTGGATGCAGAAGAAAGAGATAAATGCACAAGGATAAAGAGTTCTGGGGACAGAGTTGCTCCACTGATCCATCATGTATGGGGGACTGGCTTGGGATGAAAGGAAGAGAGGCTTGAAGGAACCTGCTGCACTGGGATTAAAGGGATGCACCCCGTGGCTGGAGACCTGTCTGAGGTCAAAGAGAAGTGACTTCAGTGGGATTGAGTTCAAAGGACAGGGGCACATGATCAGGGGATGTGATCTGAGGTCTGGTGGGGGTAACGTAGCTGGGGTTTCAGCATCTGAGCTTTTGGATAATGCTCCGCATCTGTCTGCTCATTGACATTGGCTGACAGCTTCCTGGAGGCCTGCCTCAGGAAAATTTGGCAGCAGAGAGTGGATGAGTGGACTTGGAAAATCCCAATTCTTTTTGAGATGGAGAAGGGGTGCTAATACTTTGGACCCAGGAGAACTAAATGGAAATAATATTTTCAAATGGAAAAGGCACCACAAAAGACTAATTAGAAAGAAGACTTTTTTTATCTCCTGGACCAACTGAGAAATGCATGTGACTTGGAGCATAGTGACTTTTTCAATTTCTTGGAGATGGCTGTGGCTTTTCATATGTATATGACATTAATTAAGCTAAAATTGCTTCCATTCTCTAAAAATATATTAATACAATAAGAAAAAAAATTGGCCAAATCAACAGAAACCTGAGGATTTAGTGGAAATGATTTGTGTTCTTTATGAACTTGGATCAGAGTTGGATCAAACAAGTCAGATGCAAAGTTCTAGGACAGACTGGCTGGATGCTGTAACAAGCTGGCCTTGGTCATTGGCTGGCCGACTTCAACCAAGGAGCCAGCTCTGACGGCACTTGGCTTTATATTGGCTGTGAAACCCCACAGCCATGGCACCCGCTGCTTGGTCCCGATGGGACAGACATGATCCGGAGGCCATGCGGAACCAGTCAGCCAGCTGCTCTCCTAGGCTGCTCTGAACAGGCTGAGTATCCCATTCGTTTGTGAGCATTTGAACCTGTTCTGACCTTTAGGCTCGTTCCTGTAATAGACAGAAGATCATGAACGCACTGTTTTCTTTTAGTTATTATTCTCCTTCTGTCAAATCTCACAGTGCTTCTCACATTTTAATCATCATAAGAAACACCTGGGGATCTTATTCAATGCAGATTTTGACTCGGTAGGTCTAGGTTGGGATCTGAGATGTTGCAAAGTATCCTGATGCTGATGGTCTGGGGGCTACACTTTGAGAAGCAAGGCTCTCAACCAGGACTTTCCCCAAGACAGCATTCCCTACTCACCTTGTCAGTGGGCATTTACTGAAAATCTCCCATGCACCAATCACTGTGCTAGCACTGGGGTCCGGGGTGGGGGGGATAAGAAGAAGATAAAGAGAATACATAAGGAACAAGACACAGTTCCTGCCCAAAACAGAATAGGCGATGATACTGTACTCACGCCTGTAATCCCAGCACTTTGGGAAGCCGAGGCGGGTGGATCACCTGAGGTCAGGAGTTCAAGACCAGCCTGGCCAACATGGTGAAACCTCGTCTCTACTAAAAATACAAAAATTAGCCGGGTATGGTGGTGCATGCCTGTAATTCCAGCTACTCAGGAGGCTGAGGCAGGAAAATAGCTTGAACCCGGGAGGCGGAGGTTGTGGTGAGCTGATATCACGCCACTGCACTCCAGCCTGGGTGACAGAGTGAGACTCCACCTCAAAAAGAAAAAGAGAAAAAGAAAGATAGACAGAGGATTGGGGGAACTCAGAGAAGAAAATAATCTGCTAAGATTTTTCGGAAGAATTCACAGAGGAAGTGACATTGAGATGGGTCTTGAAACTTGAGTTGGAGGGCACCAGGCAAAGAGATGCAGAGACTTTTCCAGCAAAGGGAGAAGCTTGTACAAAGGCCTAGAAATGTGCAGCATGTTTGAGCAATGGCAATAAGTCCAATGTCACCAGAGTCCCAGGTGACCAGTGGTGAAGAGTGGCAGTAGATGAGGCTCACCAGCTAAGTTTTAAGTGAGAGAAAAGGTCACAAAGGCCTTGTTTACCCTGCTAAGAAGTTGCTCAGCAAACTTCTTTGCCTGTTTACACTTATCAGCTAAACAAAAGGTCAGGCAGATAGACTGGGCAGGCAGATATCTCAGAATAACAGTAACTTCGTACGGAACCTCCACAAATGCTCCTGCTTCCTAGACTGGGCTAGGCCTCCCCTGGGAGGAAAGCGTTGACAGAGCCTGCAAAGGGGCAAAGCCTTTTGACAGCCATCATTGGAACCAAATTAATGTGCTAATTACTAACGGGACTTATTTGTGCATCAGAGTCAGCATCAAGGCTCTAGGCTACTACTTTGTGTCTAATTTGCTGTGAGAATCCATGTGCTTTATGTAATGAAAATAAATTGTCTACTTTTCTTTAAAGACTGTATATAATTGGGCCTTTAACAAATTTATACAGGCTCTGTTTCCCACTGACTGCCATCATAGCACAGCCAAGTTCCGTCGGTACACTGAGGGGACTGAAACCTGTTAGGCTTCTCTAGTTTAGCAGGGTAAGGACAGCAGGGGGAAAGATAGAGAGACAGAGACAGATACACAGAGACAGAGATAGGGAGATACAGAGATAGAGGGAGAAATGGAGGAAAGAAGGAAGGGAGGGAAGAAGAAAGGAAATAAAAAGAAAAATGACATTTAAAAATTAAATTTAGGCCGGGCACGGTGGCTCACGCTTGTAATCCCAGCACTTTGGGAGGCCGAGGCGGGCGGATCATGAGGTCAGGAGATCGAGACCACGGTGAAACCTCGTCTCTACTAAAAATACAAAAAAAATTTAGCCGGGCGTGGTGGCGGGCGCCTGTAGTCCCAGCTACTCGGAGAGGCTGAGGCAGGAGAATAGCGTGAACCCAGGAGGCAGAGCTTGCAGTGAGCGGAGATCGCGCCACTGCACTCCAGCCTGGGTGACAGAGCGAGACTCCGTCTCAAAAAAAAAAAAAAAAAAAAAAAAATTAAATTTAAAAAAAGACATTTAAAAGACAAAGCACCTAGGTAGCTATCACCATGGGTAAAACCAGAATTGTGTCTAACATTATTATGCTCAATTTATGGTTTATACAATAGCAAAACCATTAATTTTAATTGCATATGAGAGAGTGACATAACCTTTTTCTAGTTTAGGCCCTTTTAAGCTTATAATCAGCCCTGTTCTGGGGAATTTAACCATCTGGAGCCTGAGTGTATGAGGTATGGGTGTGAGGCTGAGCTGGCCTGAATGGTCCAGTCATCAGCACTGAATATTTGGTCACTCCCATTCAGTTTCACCCCAACAATAAAATTACCCACCAGGATGAAAGATTCCATCCTTACTTACAAACTAACTTTATTGGATTTAGTTGCATTTGGTCAAATACCCTTTTTTCCACGGGCTGCATGAGGCTAAATAACTGACTTGATTAAGTTCTCCATGATTGTCCAATTTCTCTGGGCCTAATGCAGCCATCCTACATGACCAGAAGTGAGCAGGCAAGTGATGAGCTGCTTATTCTAACCTCTCATTCTAAATGACTGTGAGGATGCTGGCTAACACCCTCTGGATTCATTACTGGGTCTGGGTAATTTGTCCATAGTGTCCTATGGAATTTGGCTACTAACCTCTGTGCCTCATGAGGAATGGCAGAGCTGGCCAGAGAAAGGGAAAAGAAGGGAGCTTGGTGGAGCCTGACTAAAAACCTTTCTGTCAGACATGAAGGACTGGGGAAGCAGACCTTCTGCCTGCCATTAGCTTTACACCTAGGTTCCAATTATGGGCAAGTTGTTTCACTTCTTTAGGCTTTACATCAGTGAAGTGGAGGTGTAGTACTAACAACTACCTCTTAGATGGAACTATGGATGGGTGGGGATGGGGGGCATCCATTCATTCACGTCTTCATTCATTTAACAAATTCATTTACCTACTCTGGGTCAGGTCCTGTGGAGGAATGTAGACTACAGTAGTGAAAAGAATAGATATCATGCTGGACTTTCTGTTAGAGGAGACAATGAACAAATACATAATGTCATCACAGAAGGTCTCCCTAGGGAGATGGCATCTGAGTTGAAACCTAAGTGATGAGAAAGAGCCAGGCCTGCAAAATTCAGGAGGAACAGATTCGAAGCAGAAAAAAAAAAAAAAAAAAAAAAAAAAAAAAAAAAAACAAAAAACCAGGATGATCAATCACTAGGGAAAATCTTGGCTTCTTAGAGCAGAAAACAGGCCTGAAGTCTTCAGCAGAGTGACCTAGGAGAATTTTGGTGATAGGAGAAACCACAGAGGTAATAAGGGCCTGGCAAGACCATGAAAAGGTATGTGGATTTTATTTGCGGTGTGATGGGAAATCACTGGAAGCTTTTAAGCATGAGAGAAAGATAAGTTGGTTTAGCTATTTAAAAGATCCCTCTGGCTGCTGTGGGGATAATGGATTGGAAGGGCTGAGAGTACACATGGGGTGGCTGTCACAATGGTCTAAGCACAAGATGTTATTAGTTCACTGGAGTTGAATGAACCCCTTAGGTTATGGCTTTTTACTAAGCAATTAATTTTGTTTTGATAATCTTCCATTCTCCTGCCTCATTCTCCAATTTTCCCTCACCACATTCATTAACCACTTCTGCCTGTGAGCCACAGCTTCTCTGCCTTGGTGGGTCTGGGCAATAGAACATGATAGAATGGAGGAGTAAGAGTGACTGAAGGAAGAAATGAATGGACTGATGGATAGCTAGATGGATGGTTATGATGGCCCATATCATCTTTATATATCCCTAATGCCCAGGAGATATCCTGACACAAAGGAGGTTTTCAAACATTGACTGAATGGATGAAGGATTGTGCTGATAAGTCAAAGTCAGTTTATCTCCAGAATGAGAAATCTTGAGTCCTGTTGTTTTAGTGGTGAAAGAGTTACAAACTTTAGGTTAGAGAAAACTGCAGAACAAGGACTTGGGAAGAATATAAAGGCAAGGTGGGCCTCACTTGAAGAAAATAGGTTTGCTTTTTTTTTTTTTTTTAATGGAGTCTTGCTCTGTCACCCAGGCTGGAGTGCAGTGGCGCCATCTCTGCTCACTGCAAGCTCCGCCTCCCAGGTTCACATCATTCTCCTGCCTCAGCCTCCCAAGTAGCTGGGACTACAGGCGCCCGCCACCACACCTGGCTAATTTTTTGTATTTTTTAGTAGAGACGGGGTTTCACCGTGTTTGCCAGGATGGTCTCCATCTCCTGACCTCGTGATCCACCCGCCTCGGCCTCCCAAAGTGCTGGGATTACAGGCGTGAGCCACCACGCCCTGCCGGTTTTCTGTTTTCAGTAATAATTGACTCAGAAGAAACGTTTCAAAGTGATTTTAGAAAGTCATTTTGCATGGACATTGACCACATGTTTCTTGTTGATGATAATACAAACATGAAAGACTTGGATTAGTTGTAAGTTCATTCCTGATATACCAAACAACTTAGCAAACCCCTTACCAAGTTTTGGCCATCTCAGTAAGCTGCACTACCTTCCACCCAGTTCCTTAGGCCAGAAAGATAGCAGTTATTCTAGACTTTCCACCCTCTTTTGCTTACTACGTCTAATATATCACCAAGTCCTATCAATTGTACCCCTTAAACATCTCTCTGATCCACTCACTGCTTACCATGCCAACTGACACCATCCCTTTCCAGGCCACTATTAATTGCTGCCTAGACTTATGCAAATGATTTCTAATTGGTCTCCCAGCTTCCACTCTTCTACCTAATGCAATCCATTCTCCATCTAGCAAAGACATCTTTTTAAAGAACAAATTAGATCATTTCCTTCCCATACATAAAGCCCTCCTATGGCTAGCTCCAATGCCTACCTTTCCAGCATCATTTCACATCTGTCTCTTTGCTTCTACTGTATTCTCCTGCCACACTATTATTTTAGAATATTTTTCTGAAATCTGTGTCTTCACATACTTGGCTCACTCTGTCTAATGTCCTGCTGTGTCTCCCTACTTCCTCTACTGCTCAGGAAGAGATATTAGTTTTGGAAGAGACAGGTACAAAGCATGAGATAGGCCGAATTTCTTAATCTCTACCCCCACTCCAGTCAGTCAAGAATCCAACAGCAGAAATTCCTGACCTGAAGTTGGGTGAGGAGAGAAGGGGAAGAAAAAGATGGTCTGACAATGAATGATGACGTCCTGGTCCATCTGGGAGCATTTGATCTCTTCTCATCTGTCTCACATTTATTTATCCAGTGTCAGTGCTGGAGATTAGCCTGAGCCAAAATAGTAACTTCTTGTGCCAATTCAAGTTGTAGTTCTAAGTAAGGGGACAACATTATCCAGGCTGATTTATTCCTGACCAACCATTTGAGTCAGAGCACTGGAGAATACAGACATTGGTTGAAGGCCTTCAGGAAAATACAAACCTATTCCATATTCTTTATGGTTTCAAAGGCCATGCAAGGGCTGGAGCCACTCCTGATAACACAGTTTCTGAGGAATACACACTCCCCAGGTCTCCCTGGTAATCCAGTTGCCTTGGAAACACAATGATGCGAAGAATGATACCTACAGTGAATGGTTGCTGCTTATCTCTATTAAATGAAAATCTTCACTCATCAGAGTTTTGAAAATTCACACAGGTTCCTTTTTATCTTGATCCCACTGCCTGGCACACTCTATTTTATGCCAAAAGCCAGCAGCAGCCCTTCACTTCTCCCTAACTGATGTAGACACTTTTTCTGGTTTTGGATTTTGCTACTGTCGAATTAGCTATTACCCTTTGACCCCAGGACAAAAAAATTACAGGTAGAGAGTGCATGAACTTTCCTTTGTTGATCCCATCTGAAAGTAGACTGAGTTGAGAGTCTGAGGTACCTACAGAAATCCCTTCCCATCTCAAAAATCTTGCTCACAGATTATATTAGCCTGTTCTCATGCTGCTAATAAAGACAAACCGAAGACTGAGTAATCTATAAAGGAAATAGGTTTAATGGACTCACAGTTCCATGTGGCTGGGGAGGCCTCACAATCATGGTGAAAGGCAAATGAGGAACAAAGTCACATCTTACATGGTGGCAGGCAAGAGAGAGCTTGTTTAGAGGAACTCCTCTTTATAAAACCATCAGATTTCATGGGACTTACTTATTCACTGTCATGAGAAAAGCATGGGAAGGACCAATCCCTCATTATTCAATTACCTCTCACCAGGTCCCTCCTATGAAACATGGGAATTATGGGAGCTACAATTCAAGATGAGATTTCAGTGGGGTCACAGCCAAATAATATCATACCACCCACAGCCCCTCCCAAATCTCATGTTCTTACATTTCAAAATCAATTATGCCTTTGCAACAGTCCCCCAAAGTCTTAACTCATTTCAGCATTAACTCAAAAGTCCACAGTCCAAAGTCTCATCTGAGATAAGGCAAGTCCCTGCCACCTATGAGCCTATAAAATCAAAAGCAAGTTAGTTACTTCCTAAATACAATGGGGGTACAGTCATTGGGTAAATATACTTGTTCCAAATGGGAGAAATTGGTGAAAACAATGGGGCTACAGGACCCACAAAAGTCCAAAATCCAGTGGGGCAGTCAAATCTTAAAGCTCCAAAATGATCTTTGACTCCATGTCTCACATCTAGGTCATGCTGATGCAAAAGGTGGGCTCCCATGGACTCCAGCAGCTCTGTCCCTGGGGCTTTGCAAGGTGCAGCCTCCCTCCTGGCTGCTTTCATGGGCTGGTGTTGAGTGGCTGCAGCTTTTCCAGGTACACGGTGCAAGCTGTCTGTAGATCTACCATTCTAGGGTCTGGAGGACGGTGGCCCTCTTCTCACATCTCCACTAGGCAGTGCTTCAGTGGGGACTCTTTTTGGGGGATCCAACCCCACATTTTCCTTCTGCAATGCCCTAGCAGAGGTTCTCCATGTGGGCTTCATCCCTGCCTGGACACCCAGGTGTTTCCATACAACCTCTGAAATCTAGGCAGAGGTTCCCAAACCTCAGTTCTTGACTTCTGTGCACCCACAGGCTCAACACCACATGGAAGCTGCCAAGGCTTGGAGCTTGTACCTTCCAAAGCCACGGCCCAAGCTGTACCTTGGCCCCTTTTAGTTACAGCTGGAGTGGCTGGGATGCAGAGCACCAGGTCTCTAGGCCACACACAGGAGGGGGCTCCCTGGCCCAGCCCAGGAAACCAATTTTTCCTCCTAGGCCTACAGTCCTCTGATGAGAGCAGCTGCAGGAGAGGTCTCTGACATGCCCTGGAGACATTTTCTTTATTGTCTTGGCAATTAACATTTGGCTCCTTGTTATTTATGGAAATTTCTGCAAAAAGGTTTGTATTTCTCCCCAGAAAGTGGATTTTTCTCTTCTATTGATTGCCAGGCTGCAAATTTTCCAAAGTTCTATGCTCTGCCTCCTCTTGAATGCTTTACTGCTTAGAAATTTATTTTACCAGATACCCTAAATCATCTCTCTCAAGTTGAAAGTTCCACAAATCTCTAGGGCAGGGGCAAAATGTCACCAGTTTCTTTGCGAAAACATAGCAAGAGTCACATTTGCTCCAGTCCCCAACAAGTACCTCATCTCTATGTGAGACCACCTCAACTGAGACTTTATTGTCCATATCACCATCAGCATTTTGGTCAAAGGCCACTCAACAAATCTCTAGGAAGTTCCAAACTTCTCCACATCTTCCTGTTATTGATTGGTGGGATTGTAAGCACATTAAAAAGTTCCACTTTTTGGTCACCTGATATACCTATTCTACACTTGGCTTGCACATTCATGCTGTTTATTCTAACAATTTTTCATCATAGTCCCAACCTCAAGTGTCTGGTTAAGATGAATGTTTTCTGGAGCTAGATGTCCAGGAGTCCTTACTGTCTCTTAGTAGGGTGACTTGAACTAACCTTTCTGAGCCTCAGTTTTTTTTCATCTCTAAAATGGGAATCATAATAGCACCCTTCCTCATGGGTTTGTAAGGATCAGATGAGATAATATCTGCAAAGAACTTAGAATACAGCCTGACTCTTAATGTACAATAAATGTCAGCTACTGCTATTGTTTTCATTATTAAAACAGATGTTGAAAAGGAAACTAACCTGATCTGCAGCTACACCTGCCCTAGCATGTTTGAGTATTATGCCTCTGAGCTCTCTGTTTCTCTTCTTGGCTGTCTGTTCTTTGCTTGCCTTGACCTTGCTAGATGTTACTGCTTTGACTTGGGCAAGAATTCTTAAACCATGGATGGTAAAAGCTGAGGGGGCTTCTCAGTGCATAACAGGGAAAAGGGTTGGCCTGAGCTCAATCACATAGCAAGTTGGTGGCAGAACAGGGCCTAGACTAATGCTTTTTGGGCCAAACTGCAGTAATTTGTTCACTCTATAAACTTCTCTGTACCCTACCTCCTGCAGGTACCCTTCCACCCTTACCCTTGGGTCTCCTCTCCAGCCAAGGCAGGTAGGTCCTGAGTTATTAGTAACACTCATTTTTAGAAGGTTGTGAAGTCTCATGTCCTGTGAAGAGAAAATAGAGGGAAGAAGTGAGAAAAACAACAGCAAACAAAAGAACAATCCTGGAAAATCAATATAGGCCACATTCTTCTGAAGTCTATACATCAGTAGGCTGGTATGAAAATGGCTTGTCTGTGTAAATGGGTTGCTGTTATTTTCTACTAAAGTTTAAGTTGTCTGGCTTCAGTTCACAGGGCTTTAAGAATGCCCAGCTTAGTTTCCAGTTACTCCAAATTAGGAAAAATGGGGGAAAAAAGAAAGAAAAAATTGAAAACATTATTTTGAAGACTCATAGCCAAGAAAAATTAGAGTTTGGTCCAAACTGTAGAAAATAATAAAAATCAAAAAACATCAGAAAAGACTAGAATCTAACAACAAGTGTACTATAGTTTTTGAAACATAATTTTTCTTTCTCCAGTTTCCCATTTTTACTAAAGACAAATCACGGTAGGACTGGTTTGCTTTATTATACTTGGCCTAATTATTTGTACACAATGCAGCAGGAATAGTTATTTTTTACATAGGCTTTTAAACTGACTTTGATTGAACTTTGTTCCACAGAAGGAATCTCAGATAAGACCTTTTTAAATCCATACCCAGCTATAAATTTATACCATGAAATACCTATGAGTTTAATGAATTCCTCTCCTCTTGAGGTTCCAAGATAAACTTGGGGCTTCTGGGCCTGTCAGAAAGTGACCTTCTTTACTTACCATACATCAGAAAACCTGTACAAGTACTGTGTAGAAAAAGGTATGAGGCCAGTTTTTCCAAGGGGCTTTTATTGGCTCCATAAATCAAGTTAGATTTCTTAAAGGAAAGCACTCCATTTCAGTCAAAGCATTGGTAAAATAATCAGTTTCTCCACTTGTGTCCTGTTACAAATGAAAACAAATTCTTATTGCACTTTTGCAAATAACTATATTGTTGTAAGTTATAAATCCCCACAAATAGTTTCCAAATTCTGTAGAAATCAGGCAGACCGAAACAAATATGCTCCAAATTTTGTTCATAGGAGTATACTTTACTCAACTGTTAAAAGCTGTAAGTAGTTTAAAAGGAAAGTTTCTTGACTCTGAAAAACAAAACAAAGGATCAGCAACGTTTTAAGCAAAAAGATAAAACAGTTCTATTAGTTCAGTACATGCAGTTAATTCCTATTCTGCTTGATATTCATAAACATTTCCACTCTCCATCAGTCCTGAAAGTTTTTCCTCTAGTTTGATGTCACAATCTCCAAAGTTATCAGAAGCCTGCATTCAAGAACACCTGTTAGAATTTTATAGCTGATTATAAAACCACCTTCTAAAGAGGACCAAAACAAGACAACAATTGTCCTTGGATGACAAAAAGTTTTAGGGAAGCCATAGTCAAAGACATAATTAACAAGGAAATTTGTTACCTCCGTGGCACACAACAATTTAACATAACAATTATAATAATTACTGATAATATACAGTAAATCATATCAGAATTATAGGAGTTTCTCATAATTTTGGAACACATACCAATAACACATTTATACAAATACAGTCCAAAGAAAACCAAACACCATATTATATTTGACAATGCTTCCTGTATAATTTTTACGCCAAAAAAGCCAAATGTCACTGTTGCATTAGGGCATTATTGATGTCAAACCCAGTTCTTAATAAAACCTTATAGACAAATCTACCAAATCTTAATGTTTGGCCATAAGGTAAGATTCTCATAAACCTTTTATAACCCTTAAAAATTTTTGTCAAAGAGCAGATTATAAGGAGGTTTTTGCTCTAAGAAAAACCTGTTGTGCTTTTGTTCCAATGTTCAGTTTACAGAAAAACTGAATAATGCCACTTTAACTTTAGCCAACATGTTTACACACACAATTTCTTTTACAATTAATTCTTTACAAACCTTCGATAACTTGTTCAAACCTTTAGCTTTATTCTATTTAACTTAAAACAATCCTTTGACCCTTTAAACTTAGGCAAAAAAT
>NW_026652282.1:125303313-125402567 GCF_009828535.3 Hylobates moloch
AAAACAAAACAAAGGATCAGCAACGTTTTAAGCAAAAAGATAAAACAGTTCTATTAGTTCAGTACATGCAGTTAATTCCTATTCTGCTTGATATTCATAAACATTTCCACTCTCCATCAGTCCTGAAAGTTTTTCCTCTAGTTTGATGTCACAATCTCCAAAGTTATCAGAAGCCTGCATTCAAGAACACCTGTTAGAATTTTATAGCTGATTATAAAACCACCTTCTAAAGAGGACCAAAACAAGACAACAATTGTCCTTGGATGACAAAAAGTTTTAGGGAAGCCATAGTCAAAGACATAATTAACAAGGAAATTTGTTACCTCCGTGGCACACAACAATTTAACATAACAATTATAATAATTACTGATAATATACAGTAAATCATATCAGAATTATAGGAGTTTCTCATAATTTTGGAACACATACCAATAACACATTTATACAAATACAGTCCAAAGAAAACCAAACACCATATTATATTTGACAATGCTTCCTGTATAATTTTTATACCAAATAAGCCAATATGTTATTATTTGGACTTTAGGGAACCTATTAATAATATCTTAAAGGATTAATTAGGTCAGAAAAAGATATAATTTATAATTTCATTTTGGAAAGTTTGTCAGATATCAAGGGTTTAAAGCACTTGATATTACTTGATATTACAAAATAGAATTACAGGTCATTGTAAAATAAGTCATTCATTTAATCAAAGTTATAACTCAAGGATTTTTTTTAAAAAGGTAAAAACCTTCATTTTTTGAGAGAGGAGACTTAATTTTACAAACAGTAAGCCCTAATAAAAACAGCATAAAGCCAATTAAGTTTGTTTTACAAAATTTTATAAACAATGTATAAAGTTTTAATCTTAATCATAAGATATAAGCCTTTATAACCTTCTTTTTTTTTTTTAGATGGAGTCTAGCTCTGTCACCCAGCCTGGAGTGCAGTGGTGCGATCTCAGCTCACTGCAACCTCTGCCTCCTGGGTTCACACCATTCTCCTGCCTCAGCCTCCCAAGTAGCTGGGACTACAGGTGCCCACCACCACGCCTGGCTAATTTTTTATATTTTTAGTAGAGATGGGGTTTCACTGTGTTAGCAAGGATGGTCTCAATCTCCTGACCTTGTGATCCGCCCACCTCAGCCTCCCAAAGTGTTGGGATTACAGGCATGAGCCACCACACCCAGCCAGACTTTATAACCTTTATAACTTTCATTAAGGAGTCAGTTAAAGCTTCAAGAAAACCTTGTCAATCTGACACAGGGCCCATATGCTGGTCTTGCATCTGTGTGCCTTTGACATTAATGTTTAATTTATAGAGAAACTGAACTTATTTTATCTCCCAAAATCAGCCCTTACCATCTCACATGCCCACCTCTTCTGTGATAGTCCCTGGGCCTTGAAGGGTAAGATAGCTTTAATTTGTTTCCCTGTGTCTCATGAAGGCAACTTATTTTGCTTCTACTAGGCCTAAAGATGAGGCTTCAATTGCTGTCAGTGTTTAAAGTTTAGCAGGTCTTGGTGTACTTTTTATACCCAGGAGTCCAAGCCCTGTAACTCAATGTCACAAGCACTTTAAAAGCACATACAGGAAGATACAAGGATGTAATAACCTTAATTAAAATTTTTTTTAATATTAGTTTTTCCTAAGCAAACCAAACTTAATAATGATGTCATAGGAATTGTTTCAATAAAATGTAAAATCTGTTAGGCCAGTTACCAAAAGGCAAAAGAAAATACATTCTGCAGTGCACAGAATATAATGTTGGAAGACAATATTTCCTGTAGACCTTTAAGAAAACATTGGTAGCATCAGGCCACACACACACACACACAAACAGAACCTGAGGAGGAAGAAAAAATAAAAAACTTATATGAGCTGAAGATGAGTTGATGGGGAGTGTTAGTGTTTTGCTACTTTAAAAGAGGAGAGAAAACCAAAATTAGTGAGATGCAACAAAATTTAAACTTGAGGTTAAAATAAAAAAACTTAATATCTCTTATAATTTATTAAGAATAAAATCAAGCCCTTAAAAATTTCATTACTCTGACCAATTCTTTAGTGCATAAGTGCTTTTTTTTTAACATCAAACCCAATCTCTAGAAAGGCCATTCTAATTTCCCTTTACTTGGTCATATACAAGTTGTTTTTTTGTTGGTTTCTTTAATAAATCATCCTATTGTGGCTTATGCAGACCGTTCATGATATGCTTGGACTTTCTGGTTGGTCCTGAGCATCCATCTTTCTTAAAGAACCATTCATTTCACTCTAGGACTAAATTTACCATACAAGATTCTTTCTCATATGAAATTATTTCTATTTAAGCTTTCTTACCAAAATAAAACCTCTTTATTTTTTTTAATTATACTTGAAGTTCTAGGGTACATGTGCACAACGTGCAGGTTTGTTACATAGGTATACATGTGCCATGTTGGTTTGCTGCACCCATCAACTCATCATTTACATTAGGTATTTCTCCTAATGCTATTCCTCCCCCAGCCCCCATTCCCTGAAAAGCCCCAGTGTGATGTTCCCCACCTTATGTCCAAGTGTTCTCATTGTTCAATTCCCACCTATGAGTGAGAACATGCAGTGTTTGGTTTTCTGTCCTTGTGATAGTTTGCTGAGAATGATGGTTTCCAGCTTCATCCATGTCCCTGCAAAGGACATGAACTCATCCTGTTTTATGGCTGCATAGTATTCCATGGTGTATATGTGTCACATTTTCTTAATCCAGTCTATCATTGATGGGCATTTGGGTTGGTTCCAAGTCTTTGCTATTGTGAATAGTGCCACAGTAAACATGCTTGTGCATGTGCCTTTATACTAGCATGATTTATAATCCTTTGGGTATATACCCAGTAATGGGGTCCTGAGTCAAATGGTATTTCTAGTTCTAGATCCTTGAGGAATCGCCACACTGTCTTCCACAATGGTTGAGGTAATTTATCCTCCCACCAACAATGTAAAAGTCTTCCTATTTCTCCACATCCTCTCCAGCACCTGTTGTTTCCTGACTTTTTAATGATCGCCATTCTAACTGGTGTGAGATGGTATCTCATTGTGGTTTTGATTTGTATTTCTCTGATGACCAGTGATGATGAGCATTTTTTCATGTGTCTGTTGGCTGCATAAATGTCTTCTTTTGAAAAGTGTCTGTTCATATCCTTTGCCCGCTTTTTGATGGGGTTTTCTTTTCTTGTAAATTTGTTTAAGTTCTTTGTAGATTCTGGATATTAGCCCTTTGTCAGATGGGTAGATTGCAAAGATTTTCTCCCATTCTGTAGGTTGCCTGTTCACTCTGATGGTAGTTTCTTTTGCCATGCAGAAGCTCTTTAGTTTAATTAGATCCCATTTGTCTATTTTGGCTTTTGTTACCATTGCTTTTGGTGTTTTAGACATGAAGTCCTTGCCCATGCCTATGCCCTGAATGGTATTGCCTAGGTTTTCTTTTAGAGTTTTTATGGTTTTAGGTCTGACATTTAAGTGTTTAATCCATCTTGAATTAATTTTTGTATAAGGTATAACTTTGTTTACATCTCTTTTATTTCCTGATTCCTGTTACCTTGTTTTATACGTGACCTTTAAATAAGCTTTGATTTAGACAAAACTTGTTCATCTTTTTTAAAAGGAAAAACATTTTTTTAGAAAGAATGTTTTCCTACAAATATATTTTTATTGGAAAATGCCCAAATAATGAAGTATATTATTTAATTTAATATTATCTTAGATTCTAAATTATGACACATGTGTCTATAATATTTATCCAATGACATTTACTTAATTATTTTATTTTAATCATTCACCTAGCTTATTTATAAAAACTGCAATTGTCATTATTTAAAGTTATGGAAACTCCATTGCAAAATTATAACTGAGACAGTGAAAAAGATTTGATCTAACTGACTCCTTCTTTCTTCTAGCCTCCAAGCTGTCCTTGTTCATTCCTGGGCACAGGTCAATCTAACTTTGGAAGGAACTTAGTTTATAGTTTAGACTTGAAACAAAGACAATAACAGTTCTTTCCGCAAAAAACCTTACTCCCTGTGGACTAGACTGCCTAAAACCACAAGATTAGAAATTATGGTAATCTTACTAAATTTAAGATGTAGCCATTTTTATTGAACCAATATCAATGTCTTGTTTATTAAAGATTACACAAGCAAAGATCATTCCATCTTGGGCTGGGTTTATAGTTTTGTAACCCCTGTGCCAAATTCTGTCACCTTATAGTATTTGGCAATGATAAGTATGAAATTGCTTGATAAATAAATGCAAACAAAAATATATGCTGACAATTCTTAAGACATTTCTGATATTACATTGCCAATAATTTTAAAACTAGGTTATTTACTAAAGATTTTAGTTAAGTTACTTAAACTTGAAAAAGCATTTGACCAGTCTTTTCTTTTTTTCCTGATAAAGTATTTAATTCACGCACTTTTATTTTCCTAAGCCCATTAATTAGAACTCTTGTATGTATTTTCAGTAGTGAAACTTTGCATACACAGCACATAAATACATAGACATATTAGGCATGTCAATAGAAGTACTACTTACAGATTTATAAAAACCTTTTTTTTTTTCCTATCTTAGACTTTCAGATTCTGGATAACCTATTTCAGAACCCTAGGCAGTTGTGAGCTAAATAGTCTTAAATTTGCACGTTAGGCCGGGTGTGGTGGCTCACACCTGTAATCCCAGTTCTTTGGGAGGCCAAGGTGGGTGGAACACGAGGTCAGGAGTTTGAGACCAGCCTGGCCAAGATGGTGAAACCCCATCTCTACTAAAAATACAAAAATTAGCTGGGTGTGGTGGTGGGTGCCTGTAATCCCAGCTACTCAGGAGTTTGAAGCAGGAGAATCACTTGAACTGGGAGCCAGAGGTTGCAGTGAGCCAAGATTGCGCCACTGCACTCTAGCCTGGGCGACAGAGCAAGACTGTGTCTCAAAAAACAAACAAAAAAATGCATATTAAAGCAAACAACTTAGGTGAAAAACAAATAGCAAAATTTATACCATAAGGCACAGAGTTAAAAATGTCTAGTGGTGACAGAGGGAGATTAAAGATGGATACCAAATCAAACACAAAATTATTGAAATCTGTCATAGGATTTAATAAGGAGACCAATTTTATTTAGATAGGGAATACTTATATTTTAACTGGATGTCTGGGCTTTGGGCAGATCCCACACTGAATCCTGGGTCTCCAAAAAGGGAGAATTACTAAGTTAGACCACGTGGTGCTTTTACAGTGCACTTAATTTTTTTTTTAAACAAAGACGAACTTGTCGGTTTACATTCTTGGGGTTCCATAAGGCAAAACTGGTTTTTCCCCCAAAGGGGGTGTGGTGCCTTCTCCGTTTTCTTTAAGGAACCCCAGGCTGTTATAAATTATTTTAGGTCCACCGTGCAGCAGAGGGTGCAAGAGAAAGGAGAGACAGCGGAAGTAAATGGAGAAAACATAATTCAGTCAACTGAGAAGAAAAAAAACTTATGCTCAAAAAAATGACAAGGTCCTGGGATAAAAACAAAAATAAAAACAAAAACATGAGGGCCTTTTAAATACAAACACACACATATGCACACACACACACACACACATCTTGGATGTTAGCTTTTAATTAAGCTGACTTTTAACCATTGAGCTCTTAAAAAAAAAATCCTTTTAAATTTCATTACCATATTTCAGCTAGGACAAATTGCTGCAATTTCAGAAGTACAGCCGTTGCTCTTTCGGTTTGGCCTGGCTAGCAAAAAGGTGGCCTTGTTATGTAAATAAAGCCCCTTAGCAGAAAAAAAAAAAAAAACAAAAAAAAAAACCTTTCTTCTTTTTTTTGTCCTTTTGCTGGCCGTTTTTCTCCCCCCAACCACACCACCTTTTTTTGTGTGTGGGAATTTGACCATTTCAGAGGACTTGTTCCCCATAATTTGGAACTTCCTTTGGATTTGGTCAAGCCAGATAGAGCTGATGAAACCCAGTGGGAAAAAGACTGAAACAACAACAAAAACAGAAACCCACAACAACAGCAATAACAACAAAAACAGTTAAGCAAAACAAACAATTGCACAACTTATATGATTATTGAGCACTCTAATGGTAAGGAGAAACTAAGACCAGCTGGTTGTTAATCTTAACTTTAGCCAAGACAAACCCCAATTCAGTTACTTACCTAGGGATGGGTCTCAGGCTGAAGACTGCTCTCTACCATCCTAGAAGCAGGAATAAAAAAAAAAAAAGAAGAAGAGGGCCATTGTCCCAGACCCCAGAATGGTAGATCCTCCAACAGCCTGTAGCATGAGACTGGAAAAGCCGCAGACACTCAACACCAGTTTGTGAAGGCAGCCACAAGGGAAGCTGTACCCTGAAAAGCCACAAGGTTGGAGTCGCCCAAGATCATGGGAACCCACTTCTTCCATCAGTGTGACCTGGATGTGAGACATGGAGTCAAAGAAGATTGTTTTGGAGTTTTAAGATTTGACTGCCCTGGTGGATTTCAGACTTGCATTGGGGCCTGTAGCCCCTTTATGTTGGCCAATTTCTCCCACTTGGAATGGCTGTATTTACCTAATGCCTGTACCCCCATTGTATCTAGGAAGTAACTAACTTGCTTTTGATTTTACCAGCTCGTAGGTGGAAGGGACTTGCCTTATCTCAGAAGAGACTTTGGACTGTGAACTTGTGAGTTAATGCTGAAATGAGTTGAGACTTTGGGGGACTGTGACAAGGCATGACTGGTTTTGAAATGTGAACATATGATATTTGGGAGGGGCCAGAGATGGAATGATATGGCTTGGTTCTGTGTCCCCACCCAAATCTCATCTTGTAGCTCCCATAATTCCCACGTGTTGTGGGAGGGACCCAGCAGGAAATGATTGAATCACGGGGGTGGGTCTTTCCAGTGCTGTCCTCCTGATAGTGAATGGGTCTGATGAGATCTGATGGTTTTAAAAATGGAAGCTTCTCTGCACAAGCTTTCTTTTTCACCTGCCGCCATCCATCCACTTAAGATGTGACTTGCTCCTCCTTGTCTTCTGCCATGATTGTGAGGCCTTCCCAGCCATGTGGAACTGTAAGTCCATTATAAACCTCTTTTGTAAATTGCCCAGTCTCAGGTTTGTCTTTATCAGCAGCATGAAAACAGACTAATACAGGTAGATAAGAAACAAATGGTTGCATTATTTTGAGTTTCTGATTAACCTCTCCAAATGAGACAATCAGATATGCATTTATCTCAGTGAGCAGAGGGGTGACTTTGAACAGGATGGAAGGCAGGTTTGCCTTACGCAGTTCCCAGCTTGACTTTCCCCTTTAGCTTACTGATTTTGGGGGCCCAAGATATTTTCCTTTCACAGGTATATATCCAGTAGTCGATTGCTTGATCATATGGCAGTTCTATTTTAAATTTTTTGGGCAATCTCCATACTGTTTTCCTTAATGGTTGTACTAATTTACACTTCCACCAACAGTGTATAAGGGTTTCCTTTTCATTACATCCCAAGGAAGTTACTTTCAATTTGGCATTCAAGAAAGGTCTCGTTAAGAAGGTGTCACTTGAACAGAACTCAAGGAAAGTGAGGGAGTGTGCTCTGCTGACGTCCGCAGGGAGAATGTCTCAGGTGGAGTGAACTGCAAGTGTGAGGTCCTTGTTCTTCCTGAGATTGAGGGACAGCAAGGAGGCTGGGGTCGTGGGAGAGGAGTGTGTCCAGGAGGGGCAGTGACAGGAGAGGGGAGGCCAGCAAGACAGTAAGGTCCATAGCATGGAGGGTCTTTGGGGCCATGGTAAAAGTTTGGGTATCTGCTCTGGATGAGATGGGGGTCACTGAGGACTGTAAGCACAGAAGTAACATGATCTGACTTGTGTTTTTTAAAAAAACACTTTAGCAGCTGTGTGGAGATTAGACTGTAGACGGCAGAAGCGGAGGCAGGCAGCTGAGGTGAAAAGCCCTCTCTCTGCTCTGTGATTCTCAGTGAGAGATGAATAGGACATGCTCAAACCTGAGCCCTGCTAAGTCACGTGAGTGGCTGAGCAGGCTGGGAGAGATGCTATCAGTAGAAAGAGACACCTTTATGCTTTTTTTCTGATGATCTTCTCTTTTGCAAGTTCTTTTATTTGCCTAGGAGTGAGAGAGGATGGGGAAAAGATTATCATCCTTTCCCAGAAAAGTCTTAAATATGACTCCCAAGAATGTGAAGCTAAGAAGCAGAGGTCACCTGACATGGTCAAGGCTGCAGCCTTGGCTTTTACTTCTGCTCTGCCATCTCTTGCTGTGGCACCCTGGACAAGTTCCTGCCCCTCTGAAGACACGATTTCTCATCCTTGCCCAGGTTGTGGGCTGAGTGCCACAGAGAGTGCCTGCAGCCAGGATGAGTTTTGCATTTGGCAGGGCAGTGCCCTTGTGCTATGTCCCTGCTGCCACTGGATACTGAGCCCCCTGTTTCTTCTCCCCCAACCTCTGTAGGCCTACTAAGGATTGGGCTGCTGTTCTTGGGCAAGCAAGGTGCTGCTAGGATCTGGGTACTGATAGGACTGAGGCCACCCCAGAGGCTTAGCAGCCTGGAGCACCAGGTCTTCATTTAACTCCTCCTTCCACAAAGAAGACCTATTTGGAGACTAAAGACACCTGCAGGGTATTAACAAGACTTGAAATGCTGATTAATAATAATATCAGCTGATAATTTGATTGCTTATTATGCCCTGGACATTGTTAAATGCTCATAAACCGGGATTCCATAACAAAATTAATACAGAAAATGAAATGCAGTAGAAATACCTGGAAAAGCAAATTAGATGAAAATGATCATCCATACTCCATGTCCTATCCATCTGGAATCATTAATTCTCCTATCATTTCCACAGAGCCTACTCTGGGCCAGCCATCTTAGATGCCATCTCTGTGGTCCAACCTTCACTGGAAAGTTTTAGAAGTGCAGACCAGGCATATTGGAAGTAAGTTATTTGGGTTGTTCCTTTGACTGTGCTTGCTGCCAGTCACTGACCATCTGAGCCAGTACCCTGGCATTGAACCAGCCTTAGTCTCTCCCAAAGGTTTCTATCCACTGGCCACCTCCCCACATTTCTCTGCTCCCCTAAAATGAATGAGAAGGACTTACTAAAGGTACTCAGCAAGGCATTGCCAAAGTTACAGGTGTCCCCTTCCTTTTCTCACTAATGCTACCCTAGCTCTCCAGTTTCCTTTCTGGGCATGTATGGAGGGTTCATGTTTCAGTTTCTTCTGAGCATTTAGCTCTGTGCTTGTGCTTGTGGGAGGATTCCTGAAAAGTAACACAAATCCTGAGGTCTGGATTAACTAGAGGGGACCAAAAGGAAGGGGGAGAACAGCATCCATCTGTCTGCAAATGGGAGACAGAGCTGCCTATGGCACTGCTCCTCTCACTGCAATTACACCCTGCAGACTGAAAGAAGCCTTCCTGCCAGGCTCCCCACTTTGGGGAAAGAGCACCTTACAGTGAAAGTTTCTGTGACAAAAAGAACTAGAGCAAAGAAAAAAAGTGTAGATGATGATTTCAGAGGCTGGAAAGCATAGAGAAAACTGGTTTAAAATAGGTTTTCTGTTGAGTGTCACTGGTGGTTAATAAAGTAGAACACTGGACTGCATGCAAACCTCTGTGCTGGTAATGCCTCACCCATGGGGAAGAGGTGGCTCTGAGCAGTCTCTTGGGGAAAAAAAGTCCCATCTGCTGAGGCCCAGCAGCCCAAATTCCTTGTAGAATCGTTCTCAACAAAATACTACATAGGCTTCTTCCCCTGTCTCCTCTCTCTATAGGCCCAGGGCCAGTGATGAGAAAGCCTGACATCTTGAAATTAAGCTTGTGGGCCCATGGGTGTTACTTCTGAACCAGTCCCAACAGAATGGGTATAGTGGAAGATTCAACCCAGATGCATACACGAGAAAGAGAGAGAAGAGAGGAGACAGAGAAAGAGAAAGAGGAGAGATAGAAGAGAGGAATGAGAGAGAGAGAGATTTATCATGAAGTATTGGCTTACACCATTATAGAAGCTGAGAAGTCCCACGATCTGTCTGCAAGCTATAGACTCAGGAACGCTGGTGGTTTGGCTCAAAAGCCTAATAGCTGGAAAGCTGATGTTGTGAATTCCAGCCTGGATCTGAAGGCCTGAGAATCAGGAGCACTCAGGGCAGGAGAAATGGATATCCCCACTCAAGCAGTCAGGCAGAGAGCAAATTAAACCTTCCTCTGCCTTTTCGCTCTATTTGGACCATAAGTGGATTAGATCATGCCGACCCTCATTGGGGATGGCCATCTGCTTTACTTAATGCACTAATTTAAATGTTAATCTCTTTCAGAAACACCCTCACACACACGCCCAGAAGAAAAAAGTTTAACCCAATATTTGGGCATTCTGTGGCCCAGTCAAGGTGACACACAAAACTAACCATCACAAACATCAAGCCAGGAATCTAAACTGGAGCCCAACCTGATTTCATCCCTGACTGGCTATTTGGCTTCTGACCAATCTTTGCTCCATATCCAAGCTTTAGCGTCATTACTAGAACAATGGGGAGGTAGATGAGGTGGAATCTGAGGGCCTTCCCATTCTGCGTATAGGATGCTGGGATGCCAGGAGTTAGGGACTTCCTTATCTTTTTTGCCACACCTGCCACCCAGCATTCCTACTTCAAGAAGGCTCAGATGTGCTGGCCTCCAGCTCTTCTACAGAAAGCTTTCCCTTGTTGGGTCCCCATCAACCCATCAACAGCTCTACACAGGGCTAAAGGAAAGCATTTAATCCCAGCAACAGGTGTTTGATCTTTCCATTACGTGTCCTAGTAATTGCCCCCAAAGGCTTCTCAAAGTTGCTAAAATCATGCTATTAGTTTGGGGTGTTTTGCCAACAAGAATACAAACAGAATTGTTGCTCTTTTGCTCTTCAGGCTGTTTAACTGATGTTACACCCTAGCAGAACCAGAATCAAGACTAAGGTCAGGCTGAGAGTCTCATGAGGTTTGACATCTGACAAGCCTTTTGGAACTAGGTGTGGCTGTATCTGTGGTAATACACTAATTCTGCCCACTGGGTAAAAAGCAACCGTATCCCCATCTGGGCTCTGCACTGGTGGTGCAATACAGCTGGTCAGATTCTAAAGAATGTCAAGATTTCACATGGGCCCTTTCTCGCGTGGAAAGGCCCACGTTATCAATTGCCTGCAATGCACCTGGCTGCTCAACACACATGTTGCACTTCAACGTGGCCAAACCTGACCGAATCAGCCCTCCTCACTCTACTGCTTCTCCAGAATTCCCCATTTTAAGGGTGGCACTGTCATCTTTCTGGAAGATTCCTGAAGGCATCCTGGGAACTGCCTTTATCCTTCCTCTCCCTCTTTGTAGTTGGAGGACAAATTCTATCCATTCTGTCTCTTCTCCAACCCCACTTCCAGTGCTTTAGCCTCCCTCAACTCTCACTGAAATCATGCTATCATCTTCAAATGGAACTCTCTATTTTCCCTCCACACAATCTGTTCTCTAGACTGACTTTTCCAAAACACAGATATCTGTGACTATCCTGTCACTACCCACCTCCATGCAACTTTGCTCTGGGGCACATACCAAATAACAGTTGATTGCGTGGCTGCACGGTCCTTGGTATGTTGTCCTTAGCTGTTGCATCTCCTCCCTTCCTACCTCTTCACCCTCAAACACCTTAGAGTTCTTCCTGTGCCCCGAGCAGATTTTGTACTATACCACTTCTTTCTCTTGCTTACAAAGTGGAATGCCTTGCATCTAATCTCTACATGTCTAAAGAATTGCATCTTAAAAGACTCAGCTCAAATGCTGCTTCCTCCAGGATACTTTGTTGGATTGCAATCCTGTTGGTTATTTGGCTGCTGTAGTAATTTGTAGCTCAGAAAACTTATTACTAATTTCCTTATAGAATTATTAGCTGGCCACAGATCTACTTGCACCTCCAAACTGTGAGCATCAATAGGGCAAGGATCAAGTGTGACCTATGGCAAGTGTGCCCATGCCCAGGAGAACAGTGAATACAGACTGCAGATATCTCGGACATTGAAGATCACCAAAATCCTCCAGACAAGAACAAAGACCCAGCCTGGAGTACTATCCTTTTATGCTAGGTTAATTCAACTTAGGACCAGCTCCTGGGATATTAGACTAGCAAGTACGCAGGTGGAGGCCTGGGGGCCACATAAATATGCAGAATGGCTTGCCGAATCTCTGCCCCATCAGGCTATTTACACAGGTAGTTGGACCCTGCCTACAGATGAACTGTGCTTGGCAGGGGTACAAATAGCTTCCATTTCAAAATCTTTAATGACTCAACCAGAGTAATAACTTAGACCTGCATCATAACTGCCTGCTGTGAGGGCCCCAAAGCCCCAAGTTTTATATCTGCAATGAGACTTGTCCTCAGCATTGAACCTAAATCCTCGAAACTCCAGACAGAGGCCTGATGAATAGTTCTAGCTCTTTACCCTAAATGATGAAGAGTTTTAGCTATTTACCCTCCCCATCAGGAGAGGGAGAACATTGCTAAGCAGAAGACCCAACTAAATGAGGTAGGGAAGCCCTGGGTGGGCTTCTGGGCAGTTCATTGCCTCTCAGAGACCCTGTGGTGGGAGCAAAAAGGTGGCACAGCTGAGATCGCTTCATTAAGGGGGACCACAGCAACCATAGCTAGAACTCAACTTCCTGCTGTAGGTTCAGATATCCCTTGTTCTCTGAAGAACTGCTGTATCTCTCATTGTCTATGGGCATCTAGGTGAATTCAAGAAGAGAAAGCAAAGTGAAGCATAAAACAACATGTTTTCCGTACCAGAGACCTGACCTCTCCTTTGTTACTGAGATAAAACAAAAGACCAAAAGACTCGTGTCCTGTCTCCAACAACAGCAGAGAGATAGCCAATGGGTGAGTCACAGAAAGGGCAATGAGGTCATGGAATGCATGCTCATTCTCATGAAAGCAGAATTAAATCCATCCTATTGGATGGCCCATAGTATCTTTAAATTCAACATATTCAAATTCAAATTCATCTTCCAAATCTTATGCTCCACAATTTCCCTGGTATCTGAAAATGACAACATTTACCCAATTATTAAAGCCAGTAACTTAAGACTCCTTTATGACTCCTCAATCATCATTCTACCTCTCACCTATTCCATCACGAGTTACTTTTTAGCCTACCTTCTAAATCTCTCTACAATATATCTGCTTACTCTACTACTTCACTGTCACTGCCCTAGTCCAAGCCAACATCAACTGTGGCCTAAACTACAGCAATAGCCCCTAATTGGCCTTACTGCCTCTACTCTAATCCCCTCAAACCTATTCTCCATTCAGCAGTCAGTGTGCATGTTCACTCTCCTACCTCATATACTCCAAGGGTTTTCCAAGGTCCTGAAGTCTTAAATTTGGACCATGACCTACAAAACAGTCGTACTCAGAGTTGCTTAAAAAGCATAGCCAAATATGAAGTTTACATCCTAAGGCTTTATTTAGTGATTCAGTCTTGGGACAGCAAGAGTGATGTGAAAAAGATAAGTCAGGTAAGAAAGGTAGGAAAGCAAATATCAGGCGGCAGACTATGCAGCTGTCCAGAATTTCCAAAGAAACTCAGCCTGTTGCTCAGGGGCATTAGGCATCTGTGGACAGGTGGAATGGAACCACCTTGCTGCAGAATAGTCGATTCTATCTCTTGTTGCTTATTGTTGAAAATTCGGCTCAGAAGCTACTAACCTACCTGTACATTCAGGTTATGCTATCCACCCTTCAGGTATCCATTATGGAAGTGAGACCTCATGGTGCCTAAGGCATTTCATCTGAGTCTAGAAGTGATAGGAGGGACCAGGGCTTCTATTGGATGCAGTAGGATCAGGCCTGGGTAGCACAACACTTGCAATTTCTACCACGGTGGACTCAGTGGAGGATACAATGGAGCCTAACCCTCACCTTGAAGTAGAAAGTGACTAAAATTACTGACAGTGCTAGGTAATAAGGCAATAGCGGTGGCATATAGGGCTTTTCATTGAGAAAATGACTTTGTGTCTGGAAAGTGGGCAGCGCTGAGCAAAACTGGGGTGGCATATAACTACAATCCAAAACAGAGAGCCTGATTAGACCAGCTTCATCTGACGACATGTTTCTTGCTTTCTACACTTTGGTCTCACTGAACTTCTGAATCCTCTAGAAGTGCACTATGCTATGTGGCTACATAAATGTAGATTGATTAAAGTTAAATAACATTGGGACTTCCACTTCTTGCCAAGTTAAAGTAATAAGGATTAGATTTATTCTCCTGCCTGAAAGAACAAAATACGTGAAACAATACTTTTCAAGACTCTGTGCATCACGTAACAAAGAACAGTGATCCTGGAGAAAAGAGAAACAGTCGGTGAGTACTATGATTTTCCCAGCTTATTGCCTAGAAAATCTTCTAAGATGTGATGCAAGGAGGGGAAACCCAGGCAAAGCCTTACAGTATCCCTGAATTGAAGACATCCAGCTTGGAGTTTGGGAAAACAAAGACAGCCAGAGCTTGTAGAGCAGAATATTGGAGAGTAGAAAGATACACATAGAAATAATTCCAGATGTCTGTGGAGTGCCCCCATCAAGTATTCAACAGAATACTGATCAGCACATGCATATGAGGAAACTATCAGAGGCTGGGGTAAGAATGATCTAAAAGGATGAGAGTGAAGGACATAGCACTCACACAATCTGGAACAGTACCTGCTGCCACTAGCCAGACTAGACAAATTTGTAATTCACCTGACATTGGATAGAGTACACAGTATTCTTGCTTCAAAAGTGAGGAATTATGAACCCTAGACTGAGCAATGTCCCACTCCCACCTAATAAATCCTAAAAGCAAGACTCAAAAGGATCAGACTGTTTCTAATTAACTGCATTCCAGAATGAAGATCGATAATGTTTATAGGAATTCAAAAATAGAGCACTTGACAAGGTAAAATCTAGCACCTGACAAGGTAAAATCAAAATGCCTGGTTCCAAACAAATATTAGCAGGCATGCAATGAACTAGAAAAATCCAAACAACAGAAAGAAAAATTAATCACTTGAAACCAACCCAGAAGTGATACAGATATCAGAATTAGCAAACATGGGCATTAAAAGAATAATTATAATTGTGTTCCATATGGTAAAAAGTTAAGTAGAAATGTGACAGATATAAAAAGACACAAATCAAACTTCTGCAGATGAAAACTTAAAAAAAGAGATAAAAGTGCACTAGATGAGATTAACTAACAAATTAGATATTTCAGAAAAAAAAAAAAGTGAGCTTGAAGATATAGCAAAATAAACTATCCAAGATGGGAAGCTGAGAGAAAAGAGAATTAAAAAAAAAATAGCAGAGCATGACTGAGCTGTAGAAAACTGCAAGTGCCCTAATATACATATAATTAGAGTCTCTGAAAATGAGAGGCAAACAGAAAAATTACGTAACAAAATGATGTTCCTTTTTTCCAAATTTGTTGAAAAATATAAACCCACTGTGTTAGCCCATTTTGCATTGCTAAAAGTAATACCCGAGACTGGGTAATTTATAAAGAAAAGAGGTTTATTTTGGCTCATAGTTCTGCAGGCTATACAGGAAGCATGGTGGTGCCAGCATGTGCCTCTGGTAAGGCCTCAGGAAGCTTACAATCATGGTGGAAGGCAAACGGAGAGCCAGTGTGTCACATGACGAGAGAAGGAGCAAGAGAGAGGGAAGAGGGTCCAGGCTCTTTTAAACAACCAGATCTTGCATGAACTCATAAAGTGAGAACTAACTTATTACTGTGAACACAGCATCAAACCATTTGTGAGGGATTGTTCCCCATGACACAAACACCTCCCACTGAGCCCACCTCTAATATTGGAAGTCACATTCCAACATGAGATTTGGAGGGGATAAAACATCCAAACCATATCACCCACCAATCCAAAAAGCTCAGCAAACAGGGATCACAAGAAACATGAAGAAAACTACACCAAGGCACATCACAAACAAATTATGAAAAACAGAGATAACAAGAAAACCTAAAGGAGACAGAAAAGAAATATGTAGCAGAGGAATAAAGATAAGGGCATAAGATTTTTGTTGGAAATAATGCAAGTGAGAAGATAGTGAAGCAATATTTTTAAAGTATTGAAAACAACATGTCAACCTAATATTCCACACCCAGGAAAAATGTCATTCAAAAAGGAAGTGATATGAAAATCACATGATATGGTATGATATGATATGAAAAATGAAGCTTTTTTCAGACATACAAAAGGTGAAAGACATCAGCACTAACAGATCATCCCTTCTCTTCCCAGTTTATTAAGTGTTCTTACCAAGAAAGGGGGCTGAATATTTTCTGCATCTATTGAGATGATCATGTGATTCTAGCAACCAATTAATATTATATATTACATTATTTCCAGATATTAAACCAACCTTGTACTCCTGGGATAAATCCCACCTGGTCATGCTTTATAATTCTTTTTAAATGTTGCTGGATTTGGTTTGCTATTATGTTGTTGGAGTTTTTGTGTGTCCACATTTATAAATGAAGAGAAGGAAATACTTTCCATCTCAATTTATGAGACCAACATTATCTTAATAATAAAAGCAAATAAAGACATTTCAAGAAACGAAAACTACAGACCAATATCTTCAAGTACATATTTTTTTAAAAAAATCTTAAAGTATTTTTAGCAAATTAAAAGCCAGCAACATGTAAAAAGGATACTACATCATGTTCAAGTAGATGTATCCCAGGAATGCAAGTTTGTGTTAATGTTTGAAAATTGATCAATGTAGTACATCATATTAACAAACCTAAAAAGACCCATATGATGACCTCAGCAGAAGCATTCGACAGCATTCAAAATCCATTACTTATGAAACCTCTGCACAAACTAGGAATAGAAGAGAACTTCCACAACCAGATAAAAGGAACTTATAAGAAAGCATAGTACATTATGATAAAGGAATGAATGACCTTGCTTGAAGATCTGGGACAAGATAAGGAGTTCACTTTCATCACTTCTATTTAACATTGTACTAGAGATTCTAACCACTGCAATAAAGCTAGAAGAAAAATAAGGGAAGAAGAAGGAAGGGAGGAAGGAAGGAAGGAAGGAAGGAAGGAAGGAAGGAAGGAAGGAAGGCAGGCAGGCAGACAGGCAGGCAAGCATGTAGATTGAAAAAGAAAAATAAAAACCCTTTATTTACAGACATTATTATAATCTACATAGAAAATCTGACTGAATCTTGTTTAAAAGTCTGAAACTAGTGTCTTTGATAAGTGTTGTAGTCAGAATAACAGTCTTCTAAAAATGTTCATATTCTAATCTTCAGAGCCTGTGAATATGTTACCTTCCATGGCAAGAGGGGCTTGGCAGGTGTGATTAAGTTAAGGAACTTGACATAAGAATATTATTCTGGATTATCCTGGTGGGCCTAATGCAATCATAAGAGGAAAGCAAAAGGGGCAGAGTCATAAAGAGAGAAACATTGGAAGATGTTATTCTGCTGGCATTAAGATGGAAACTGGAGCCATGAGTCAAACAATATGAATAGCCTCTGGAAGCTAGACAAGAAAAGGAGATTCTCCCCCAAAGACTCCAGAAGGAGCACAGACCTGATGATACCTTGATTTTAGGTCACTGAGACTAATTTTGGACCTCTGACTGCCAGAATTGTAATATAATAAATTTGTATTGTTTTAAGCTACTAGGTTTGTGTTAATTTGTTATAGCAGTCATAAGAATCTAATACAGCAAGTTTGCAGGATATAAGATCAATAAACAAGAATCAATTGTAGATGTGTAAGGTAATGATAAAAAAGAGAAATTAAAATTTAAAAATACTGCATACAATCATTTTGAAAAGTATGGAATACTTAGGGACAAATCTGACAAAGGAATGAGACACTTAGACACTGAAAATTACAGAACACTGCTGAGAAAATGAAATATCAAGATAGATATACTGTGTTCCTGGATCAGAAGACCCAATATCATTAGAATGTTAATTTTCCTAAGCTGTTCTATAGATTCAATGCAATTCCAATCAAAAATCACAAAATACATATTTTGTAGAAATAGGAAATCTGATGCTAAAATTAACATGGTAATATATGCACCTAGAATACCCAAAACAACCTTGAAAAAGAGAAGCAGGAAAATACCCATCTAATAGCAGATTAATAACCAGAATATATAAGGAGTTCAAACAACTCAGTCTAATAATCCAATCAAAAACGGGCAAAATATTTGAATAGACATTTCTCAAAAGAAGACATACGAATGGGAAACAGACATATGAAAAGTTGCTCAACACCATTGATCATTAGAGAAAAGCAAACCAAAACTACAATGACACATCATCTCATATCAGTTAAAATGACTTCTATCCAAAAGTCAGGCAATAATAAATGCTGGAGGGGATGTGGAGAAAAGGGAATCTTTGTACACTGTTAGTGGGAATGTAAATTAGTACAACCACTATGGAGAACAGTTTGGAGGTTCCTCAAAAAACTGAAAATTGAGCTACCTTACGATTCAGTAATCTCATTGCTGGGTATATACCCAAAAGAAAGAAAATTGGTATTTCAAAGAGATATCTGCATTCCCATGTTTGTTGTAGCACTATTTACAGTAGTTATAATAGTTAACATCTGGTAGCAACTTAAGTGTCCACCAACAGATAAATGGATAAAGAAAATGTGGTAAGTATGCACAGTGGAGTACTATTCAGCCATAAAGAAGAATGAGATCTCGCCATTTGCAGCAACATGGATGGAACTGGAGATCATTATGTTAAGTGAAATGAACCAGACACAGAAAGACAAACATTGCATGTTCTCACTTATTTGTGAAATCTAAAAATCAAAACAACTTAACTCATGAGCATAGAGAGTAGAAGGATGGTTACCAGAGGCTGGGAAGGGTAGTAGGGGGCTGGGGAGAAGGTAGGGATGGTTAATGGGTACAAACAAATAGAAAGAATGAAAAAGACCTACTATTTGATAGCACAAAAGGGAGACTATAGTCAATAATAACTTAATTTTACATTTTAAAATAACTAAAAGAGTGTAACTGAATTGTTTGTAACACAAAGGGTAAATACTTGAAGGGATGGATACCCCATTCTCCATGATGTGATTATTTTGCATTGCATGCCTGGATCAAAACATCTCATTTACCTATAAATTATACACCTATTATGTACCTCAAAAAATTAAGAATTAAAAAACATTAAAAAGAGAAGCAGGAACTCATATAGTCCTTTGAGAAGAAAGAGTTGTTGGGACCTTCCAAGTGGGACCTTTAGCAGTGGGTGAGCACAGGTTAATAATGCCTCCAACATGGCTTTCTGGGTGGTTGGTAACCCTCCAAGTGGCAATTCAGTTTAAATTAGCACCCACCTGTCCCATTTCAACCCCAGGGTGATGTTTACATTACCTATTGGATGGCCCACGTTAGTCACCCTTTGAAAGATAGCAGGAGAAGAAGACGAGTTTACCAAGGCTACTGTGATTTGTGCTAGAAGAAGAACAACAAATTGCTCGTCACTAAGGAATATATTACAGACTGATGAATCTGCCATGGATGCATAATTATTGAAAAGCAAAACTCTCCAAGAATCAGCTTTTTAGGAAAACAACATATGCCTTACTTCTCCCAGGGAAATGGCAGGAAAGGCCCCTTTGGAAGTGTCCCCCAATTTCCTTGCATACTATCCAAAGGAACAAACAGAGGGAGTGGGATACATGTGTGGGAGGAGACACGTGTTGTCCTACTCCGCCCTTTCAGTTAGATGTATTGCCAATTTAGTTTGTGTCTGTGTAACCATTTCTGTATCACTTGAAAACTACTGGATGTATTGCCACGCAGTTTAAGGGAAGTTTGGAAAAGTTATAGGCCTTGTACAAGGCATAAAAATTGCTTTGGGGTGGTGATGAGTACATAGTAACTCTAGTGATTCTAAGAGGCATTGGGCAGAGAGTGTCCCCAAATATCATTCTCCAGTGAAAAGTCCCTAGGGTGGACCCTCCCCATTACAAATGATTTTTCACCCAGTAATGGGTGAATGAGCCTGAGTGACACAAGGATGGCCAAAGGGTCGATGCCTAATGACCACCGCACCCCTAGCTGGTTATCTGCTATGTCCCAGCCATGGAGATCCTTCTCTTTACCTCAGTTCTGATAAGACAACATCATTAACTGTGCTTGAAAAATAAGTCTTCTTCAGAAAGGACTCTCAAACCTGGACTAGGCTGAGACAAATAGAGAGCAAGGTCAAAAGCGCTGGGGTCGAGTTTAGCATGGCATCAAGTCTCATTTGAATCTTTGTGTCTGGGTTGTGTGGCTTAGTACTTGTCCAGGAGCCATCTTTCCCAATGGCCTGGAACCCTCACTGTGGCTGGCAAAAATGTCTGGCTGGTCCAGAAGTCTCCCAGAGTCCAGCCTGACATCTGGCACATAGCAGATGTTCACTGTTTAATGAGCGCACAAGCTGCAGTTTCCTCATCTGTACAATGAGGATAATGATTTCTGAGATGCCTACCTTACCTTACAGTGTTGTTATGTACCGAAGTCAGAGTGATAATGCTACTGAATATAAGGTATCCTCATAATTGTAGTTTTCACACCTACTGTGTCCAATCAATCTCACATACAATGCCTACATCAAGACTGAGCCCAGTGTATAGTCATTTAATAACTTCCAATTACTGTACATCCACTAGAATGGCTACTAAAGTCCTATTTAAAAGAGTGATAAGAAGTGTTGGCAAGAATGGGGAGAACTGGAACCCTCACGCTCTGCTGGTAAAATGATACAAACAGTTTAGAAAATAGTTTGATGGTTTCTAATACAGTTAAACATAGAGTTACCATATGACCCAGCAATTCCATTCCTAGATATATATCCAAATGAAACAAAAACGTATGTCTGCACAAAGACTTGTACTCAAATGTTCATACTAACATTATTCATATTGTCTCCCAACTGGAAAAATATGTTCATCAACAGGTTAATAGATAACAAAATGTGACATGATGCAATAAAAAAAAATGAACCACTGATACATTTTACAACACGGATGACCTCAAAAATATGCTGTGTGAAAGAAGCCAGACAAAAAATACAAACTGTATGATTCTACCTGTATGAAACTCTAGAAGGGACAAATACAATCTATAGGAACACAAATCAGATTATTAAATACATCTAAGAATGGGGCATTGAATGGGAATGGACATTAGGGAATGAATATTTTCCCTATCTTGAGCTGAGTTATGGTTATACAGGTTTATACCTATATAAATATTCACTTAATGTTCGTATGCTGTCCTATATGTAAGCCATGCCTCTCAATATGTTTTAAAAAAATAAAAAAGAAAAGGTCTGTTCTCAGGCAAATCAGGAAAACATACAGTGCAACAAATACAGTCTTAGAGTTTGCTATGTGTGTGGCAGTATTTTAAGTATCTTACATAAATTAATTCAAGTTAATTCTCACAATAAACTTATAAGGAAAGTACTATGGTTATTCCAGTATTACAAAGTAGAAACTAGATTTGAAGAAGTTAAGCAACATTTCCTGTGTCACAGAGCCAATAACGAGCCTAGTGGAGATTTGAACCTGGGCCTGTGTGGCTCCAAAGCCCTTAACCAAGAAACAAATTTGATTCCCCAACAGCTCTCTCTAGTGAATGGGGATGAGTTAGTTGTGATAGGCTGAGCACTCCACAGGAAATTGACCAGATGGCTGAAGGCCCCAGAAAGCTTTGGGCAGGTGAGATGAGGATATTTGGTGACTGGCTCACAGTCCCCACAGGGCAAGACTGAAGCAGAGGGCAGAGATTTGTTCTGATGGGCTCTAGTGGGCTGTGCTGAGGCCAGGGAGGCAGACTGCCACTCAACCAAAGCAATAGCATAGGCAGAGTGCCTCCCACTGGAACAGGATGTCTTATGGTGATGAGCAACCTGTCACGCAGGTCAACCATAGGATAGAGACTTGGGGAAGTTCCACACACAGTGATTAAGACACAAGGCAGTCTTCAAATCCAGGCTTTGCTCCTTCTAGCTGGGTAACCTTTGGGAAGCTACATAGCTTCACTGGGGCCAGTTTTTTGTCTGTAAAGTGGAAATACTGTTAGTGGCTTCCCGCCGTAAGTATTAAAGGAGACGATACATGCAGAGTGCATGGCTCAGTGCCTGGCACGCTAAATGAAGGTGACCTGCTGCTGTTGTTGTCATCATGTTGTGGACAATATTGGACTAGCATCTAAATAAAAAACTCAGTAACTTAGTAACAAAGCAATGGCTAATCACTTTAAAACAAAACAAAAAAATCCTGAAAGGCTTTCTGAAATCCAAGCAGCTTTGACTTCGTCTTGAGGACACTCTTCAGTAGGCCAATGATGTGGTCGTATCTTCATTTTCACAAGTTCACCCTCGTTGCCATGTGAAAAGTAGCCTGAAAGGACAAGAGTGGAGGCAGGGAGACTGGTTTGGAGGCTGTTGCAATTGTCCAGGCAAGTGTTAATAGGAATTGGCTTGCTGTGCATGAAGAGAAATGAAGGACAGCCCAAACTGGCTGCATCTAAAAAGGAGGAAGTGTTTCCCCTCTTTGACATGTGCAAAGGCCCAGAACACCCCAATGGGCGCTGAGGAATTAAATCAGGGTTCCAGGCTCTAGCCCTGCATCAGCATGTTAAGGAGTCAGCCACAGATGATGGAGTAGGAACATGATCAGAAGTGACAGGCCTCCGTCTGCAGGGTCCTACACTACCCACTGAGGCTTTAATCATAAACAGTTGATTCTAAATGGCTGCCAAACCGTCTGTTCCATTCAGGGCCACAGCTTCCAATCCAAACCTGAACACTCCACAGAGCTAATCTCTCCAACCTACCCAGCACACTCAGGGGGAAAATGCAGGGGAGAAGGACTGGCCCGAGGCAGAGAAACATTGAACAGAACCTTGAGCCCTTCTGTGGACACAGTGCTTTACAACTTACAAAGCAGGATCACATCTATTATCCTCGGGGTTTGTACAAGCACTTCTCCTGCTTCACATCAGGAGCTTGACTTGGGGGAAAGTTCAGTTTTGTATCATGTGTGGTGTTATCTGCGGCTTCTTTTCATAGAATGCTTTATCAGGTAGAGGAAGTTCCTTTCTACTCTTGGTTTGTTCAGTGTTTTTATTATAAAAGGATGTTATACTTTGTCAAATACTTTTTCTGGGCACAAACAAGATCATGTGGGGTTTTTTCCTTTTATTCTATTAATATGGTGCATCATATTGAATACGATACTATTTTTAGATATCAGGCTAGTAAAAGTAAGCAATAGCTTCTTTAATATATATTTAGAAATATGTATTTCAAAACTTAAGAAGTAAAAGACAAGTGTATGATAACCAGAAATTTGGTACCACTGTAACCAGAAGTACCACTGTCTCTATTATAGGGAGGAAAACCAGAGACGAGCTAGGGAAGGAGCACACGGTTGGTTGCCATGGTGTCAGCGGATGCTCTTGATCTTGGTCTGAGTGGTTGGTTGACGTGTTTTACATTCCCATAAGCGATATACCAGGATTGCGATTTCTCCACATCCTTGACAACACGTTTTTCTTTTTAAAACAGAAAAAAAAAACACACAGCTATCCTAGTAGGTATAAAGTGGCATCTCATTAAGATTTTGATTCTACATTTTCTTTTTTTTAACCTTAAATTCGAGGTACAGTGCAGGTTTGTTACAAAGGTAAACTTATGTCATGGGGGTTTGTTGTACAAATTATTTCCTCACCCAAATATTAAGCCTAGTACCCATTAGTTATTTTTCCTGATCTTCTCCCTCTCCCACCCTCCACCCTCTGAAAGTCCCCAGTGTGTGTTGTTTCCCTCTATGTGTCCATGTGTTCTCATCATTTAGCTCCCATTTATAAGTGAGAACATGTGGCATATAATAATTATACATATTCATGGGGTACATAGTAATGTTTCAAGACATGTAGATTGATCAGTTCAGCATAATTAGCATATACACAATCTCAAACATTTATCATTTCTTTGCGTGTGGAAACATTCAATATCCCTCTCCTAGCTATTTAAAACGATATAAGATATTATTGTTAACTATAGTCATCTTACTGTGGTATAGAACACTAGAAATTATTCCTCCTATCCACCTGTAATTTCGCATCTTTTAACAAATTTCTGCCTATCCCCACCCCTTTCTTTTACTCTTCTCAGCCTCTATTCTACTTTTTACTTTTATAAGATAAACATTTTTAGCTTCCACATATGAGTGAGAGCACGCATTGTTTGACTTTCTGCTCCTGGCCTGTTTTCCCTAACATCACGTCCTCCAGTTTCATTCACGTTGTTGCAAATGTCAGGATTTCATTCTTTTTTATGGCTGATTAGTACTCTGTCATTTATGTGTATCACATTTTCTTTACCAACTCATCTGTTTGTTGGACACCTAGGTTGATTCCATATCTTGGCTATTGTGAATAGTGCTGCAATAAACATAGGGGTGCAGATGTCTCTTTTATATACTGATTTCATCTCCTTTGGATAAATTCCCAGTAGTGGGATTGCTGGATCATATGGTAGTTCTATTTGTAGTTTTTTGAGCAATCTCCATACTGCTCTACATAGTGGCTATACTAGTTTACATTCCCACCAACAGTGTGTAAGAGTTCCCTTTTCTCTGCATCCTTGCCAGAATTTTTTTTGTCTTTTTTATAGTAGCCACTCTAACAGATGTGAGTAACATCTAGCCACTCTAACAGATGTGAGTAACATCTCATTGTGGTTTTGATTTGCAGTTCACTTTTGATTAGTAATGTTGAGCATTTTTTAATCTATTTGTTGGCCATTTGTATGTCTTCTTTTGAGAAATTTCTGTTAGCTCATTTGCCCATATTTAATTGGGTTGTTTGGCTTTTATTATTTTGCTGTTGAATTCCTTATATATTCAGGGTATTAATCCCTTTTCAGATGAATAATTTGCTAATATTTTCTCTCATTGTGTAGGTTGTCTTTTCACTCTGTTGATTGTTTCCTTTGCTGTGCAGAAGGCTTTTAGTTTAATTTAATTCTATGTGTTTATTTTTGCTTTTTCTGCCTATGCTTTTGAAGTCCTATTCATAGAATCTTTTCCCAGACAAATGTCCTAAATAATTTCCCTAATATTTTCCTCTACTAGTTTTGTAGTTTTCAGTATTACATTTGGGTCTTTCATCCATTTTGAGTGATTTTTGTGTAGGGTGAGAGGTGTGGGTCTAGTTTCATTCTTATGTGCCTGGGTATCCAATTTTCCACAGCACTACTTATTGAAGAAACTGGCCTTTCCACAACGAGTGTTCTTGGCACCTGTGTCAAAAATCAATTGGCTGCAAATACATAGATTGATGTCTGGGTTCTCTATGTTGTTCCATTGGTCTATGTGTCTGTTTTCATACCAGTACTATGCTATTTTAGTTACTATAGCTTTGCAGTATATTTTGAAGTCTGGTAGTGTGATGCCTCCAGCTTTGCTCTTTTTGCTTAGGATTGCACTGGCTATCTGAGATTTTTTGTGGTTCTATATACATTTAAATATTTTGCCCTACTTCTGTGAAGACAGTCATTGATATTTTGGTAGGGATTGCCTTGAATCTGTAGATTGCTTTGAGTAGTATGGTCATTTCAACAATGTTAATTATTCCAATCCATAAGCATGGAACAAATGTCTTTCCATTTGTTTGTAACCTCTTCAATTCGTTTCATCAGTTTTTTTTTTTTTTTTTTTTTTTTGGTAGTTTTCCTTGTAGAGGCCGTTCACCTTTTTGGTTAAATGTATTCTTAGGTATATATTTTTGTACCTATTGTAAATTGGATTGCCTTCTTGTTTTCTTCTTCAGCTAGCTTGTTGTTCATGTATATCAGTTCACTACTGATTTTTCTATGCTGATTTTGTATCCTGCAAATTTACTGAATTCATTTATCAGTTCCAAGAGGTTTTTGGCAGAGTCTTGAGGTTTTTATCAACATATAAGATCATGTCATCTGCAAACAGAGACAATTTGACTTCCTCCTTTCCAATCTGGATTCCTTTTTTTTGTTTCTGTTGCCTACTTGCTCTGGCTACGACTTCCAGTACTATGTTGAGGTTGAGTAACAATGGTGAAAGTGGTCATCCTTTTCTTTTTCCAGTTTTTAGTGGGAAAGCTTTCTGTGTTTTCCTGTTCAGTTTGCCTATTTTTAAAGTGGGTTTTTGTCTTTTTGTTGTTGCATTGTAACAGTATATTATGCTGTATATTCTAGATATCAAACTGTTATCAGATGATATATGACTTGAAAATATTTTCTATCGCTCTGTAGGGCGTCTTTTCACTTTCGTAATGGTGTACATTAATGCGTAAAGGTTTATTTTAATTTTGTTGAAGTCCAGTCTATTTTTTTTGTTGCTGTTGCCTGTGCCTTTAGTGTCCTAAATGCTAATGCCAAATCTGATATTATAAAGATTTATTCTTATGTCCTCTTCTAAAAAGTTTAAGATTTATCTCTTACATTTAGACCATTGATCAATTTTCATTAAATTTTTATGTGTGAGATAAAATTTTAGGTGTGAGATAGTGGGTCCACATTTTATTCTTTTGCATGTGGAAATCTAGTTGTTCCTGAATTATTTGTTGAAAAGACTATTGTTTTCTCATTTAATGGACTGGTCACCCTTGCCAAAATTCAACTGGCCATGAATCTATTTCTGGACCTCAATTCTATTTCATTGGTCTATATGTCTATCCTTATGTCAGCACCACACTATTTTGATTACTGCAGCTTTGTATTAGGTTTTGAAATCAGGAAAGTGTGAGCCCTCTAAATTGTTTTTCTTTTTCAACATTCTTTTGGCTATTTGGGGACCCTTACAATTCCATGATCAGAAGTGACAGGCCTCCGTCTGCAGGGCCCTACACTACCCACTGTGGCTTTAATCACAAACAGTTGATTCTAAATGGCTGCCAAACCGTCTGTTCCGTTCAGGGCCACAGTTGGGATCAACTTTACTCTTTCTTCAAAAGCGCCTGTTAGAATTTTGATAAAGATTGTGTAGACTTTACAGGTTGCTTTGGGTAGTATTGCCATCTTAACGATATTAAGTCTCCTCATTAATTAACACAGGCTGACTTTCTGTTTATTTAAGTTTTTAATTTCTTTCAGCAATGTTTTGCAGTTTTCAGTCAGTTCGCAGTTCGCATGCCTTTCATATGCTAAGTTTAATTTATTCCTTTGAACTGGTTACTGCCGGTATATATAAACAACTGGTTTCTATGTGTTGATTTTGTTCCCTGAAACTTTGCTGAATTTTTTATTAGCTCTAGAAGCTTTCTTATGGATTCTTTGGGATTTTATATACATAAGATCATTGCATCTGTGAATAGAGATAGTTTTACTTCTTCCTTTACAATTTAGATGCCTTTTTTCTGGCCAAATTTGTCTGACTAGAACTTTACAAAAACAATGAAGTACGATTTGATAATCAAGTAGAGACGTCAAGTTGGCAATGGGATATGTGAGTGAGGAGTTTAGGGGAGAGGTTCACACTGGAGATATAAACTTGGAAACCATAAGCATATAGATAATATTGGAAGCTATAAAACTGGATAAGATCACCAAGGGGTACAGTGTAAAGAGAAAGAATAGAAGAGTCCAAGTACTGAGTCCTGGGTCACTCCAAATATAAGAGTTTTGGAACAGAAGGAGGATCTAGCAATAGAAATTGAGAAGGAGCAGACAGTGAGGTAGGAGGAAAATCAAGAAAGTGACAGAATTCAAATGAGGAGACACACCATAACTTGTTAAATCTACCTTATAAATAAATATTGAATCTGTCCTCTTCTGTCAATCTCGGCCCCTACTATTGAAGTCCAAACCAACATCATTACTTGCCTATATTGCCATAATTCACCCTAACTTGTTTTTCTACATTCACCCTTTACTCCCCTCAAGTACATTAATAACTCTGCATCCAGGGTGATATTTCTAAAATGTGGATTTTTGTCATGACATCTTCTTCTTTTATATTTTCCAATGGCTCCTCATTGATTATTTATTTTGGTTCTTCATTGTATCACTCTATGTCTTAGAACACGGTTCTTCATTGTATCACTCCATGTCTTAGAATATGCTTCCCTCTGCGTAGAACACTCTCCCCTGCCTCTCTCCACACTTTTCTCATCTGTCAATTCTCAGATCCTCTAGGTGGGTGTTTCTGGCTCCCTCCCTTCCTGTGTTCCCCGTTCTACCAGTTTATCTAGAAGGTAGCACTCATCACACTCTTTTGCCAACGTCTGCTGTCTCTCTCCTTTATAAGATTGTGATCTCTGTGAAAGCAGTGGCTTCTATATATTTTGTTCAACTGCTTTCCTTTAGTGCCTGGCACACAGATTATGTTCTATATATGTTTGTTGGATGAGTGGCTCCGTTCCATGAATGCATGACTGTTTCCCAAGAGCATAAGGTACTGAGTTTTGCATTCTGTGACAATATTCAGCGTGGATACACGTTTTAAACTTGATTTGCCTCAGAGTTATATTCTTCTGACTTCTCATTTATGATCCATCACTATGTTGCACAATAATAAGTATGCATTAAAACTTTAACTTTTCTGCTAAAATGTACCATTCACAATAGACAAAGATGAGAAAACAACAACAAATAACCATTAACTGATGAATGGATAAAGAAAATGTTTATCCATTCATGCAATGGAATATTATTTGGCCATAAAAGGGAATGAAGCTCTGACACATTCTACAACATGGCTGAACCTTGCAACACATTATGCTCAGCGAAATCAGAAGCCAGACACAAAGACTGCACATTGTGTGATTCCATTCATATGAAATATCCAGAAGAAGCTAATCCATAGAGACATATAGCAGATGAGTGGTTATCTAGGGCCAGAGGGCTCAGAGGAAATGGGGAGCGACTCTTTAATAGATATAGTGTTTCCATTTGGGATGATGAAAATGTTCTGAAACTAGTTAACATTGATGCTTGCACATTGTGAATGTACTACATGCCTCTGAAATGTAAACTTTAAAATGGTTAAAATGGTGAATTTGAAGTTATGTGCATTTTACCACAACATAAATAAATACATAGACAGAGAATCACATATAGCAGAGAACCTTTGGTGCCATTTGTCTGATTGCTGCACAAGGTTCTTCTATATTCAGAGCCCATTGGGCCCCTTGATATCACATTTTTTCTCTTCCTTTACTGGCTGTGTGGCCTTATGGGAGTTCACTTCATTTCTCTGTCTCTTAAATTAGCACATCTGTAAAATGGGAAGAATAATAGTTGTTCCGCTGACCTTCCAAGGGTCCTGTTTATCTTTCGGGCAATAACACAGCTTTTCCAGACCCTTCGGATGGGAAAGAGAATATCAGCCCAAAGAGCTCCTGGTCTTGCTGCAGTCTTGGGTGAGAACGGCTCAGCAAAGCCAGAAATGGAACAAATGTTTCATAGGGTTCTCATCGGCTGATCTGTCCTTGCAATGCTGTACCACCCTCCTACACACCCAAATACCTGGCATTTAAACCACACAGGGATACATCAGCCGAAACACATAGAGTGGGTACTTAAGCGTTACAAAAGGGCAGCATGTTCCAGCATAAGTAGATCATCTCACAGTCAGCATCTTCAGTGAGCCACCGCTGCGAAGCCAGTGTGAATGCATCAGAGTCGGGCTACTGTGTTGCTCCTTCCCTCACTGAGCCATCAGGAAACAGACCATAAAGACAAAAGTGGCAGGGGGTGGAATGCACACAAGGTTGACCTAAAAGAGGATCAGGTCCAGTGTGAACCACAGAGATACCGACAGGGTCATTCTGACCATTACAACCTCTGGATACCATCCCTATTCCAGGAGAAGGCCAGGAGTCTCTTTTTATGTAGGAGTTACTCCAGAACAACTTTTATTTCCCTTAATGAGTTTATACCTAGGCCCTTTCCCAGACTTCTGCAACTTCTTGGGTCATCCATATCAAGATAAGTTAATTGAACTACATGCTTCAAATGGAAGCATGCACATCGTCACCTACTGTAGGTCCCCAAAGGATCAAACTTGTTGATGAAGATACTGTTGGTGATAATGATAAACAACAATACCATTTCTGCCAATAGCTTTCATTTGTAGGGGTCTACCTTGTGTCAGGCATCCAGTGGGTTATATCTTAAATTCTCACAATAACCCTATGCAGGAAGTACTATTATTAGCCCCATTTTATAAATGAGGATGATTAGGATTAGGGAAGTGATTTTCTTGGGGTCCATAGCTAGTGGGCGGCATAATTGGGCCTTGGGCCACCTGATTCCAAAGTCTAGGGCCCTTCCCTTGTACTTCATTGCCTCTTCCCCTTCCCCTTTCCGCTATCTGTCGGTTCTTTCAGCTCCCCAGGCCACTTCCCTTTCTCTTAGCTTCTCAGTGAAACTAGAACAGAAGAAAAGAAACTGGGGATGACCCTCACCTCCTCACTGGGCCTCCTGCCCTCTGAAGCTCAAGCCCAAGTCCCAAGATGGGCTTCCAGATAATCTCAAATAGCCTTGGGGCCATCCCTTCAAAACTCTGCAGCACACCTTGGACTGGACACCAGTGGCAGCTGAGGCTCTGTGAACCTTCTTAGCCTCTCCCAAATTCAGAGAGCTTGAAGTAGAATAAAATCTCTGTTTTTCAAAGGTAAGTCTTCTTTGGAATGTCAGTCAATTCTTGATTCCAACACATGAGCCTGAACTGAAGGAGATATCTTACTAATAGCTGCCCTACAGCTGGGCAGTGTTCTATAGTGTCTCCCAGCTGTAGAGCAGGTATTAGTAAGATAAACCCAGATCCATACTAAAGGTGTGGAGGAGCCCTGGTGAGCTGGAAGTTTCCCATCCCCAACTCACAGAATCATGATGTGATCTGTAAGATTCCTCAATTCCTGCCCCTATGAGTGCTCAAGGCTCTTGCCTCGTCTCTGGACTTAGAGTTGGATATGGCATAAAACATGATTCATGCTATATTTTACGGTAACCCCCAAGATGTGAGGTCAGAGGTGGGGGAGATTGGAGGCAGAGCAGTCAACTGGGGGCTTTAAAAAGAGTCCATGAAAAGATAATGAATTGATAAGACAGATCCCTGAGCCTGGTAGGATTCATATAATATGGCATCTGATTGCCAATTAGGCCTTCGATCTCACTGTGTCCATCCCTACTGCTGTGCCTTTCAGCATGCTTGCGCCTCCTGCTGGCATGCTTTCCCCCATATCTGCTTCTCAAAATCTCCACTGTCTTCCCAATCCTATCCAAAAGGCCACCCCATCCAGAGGCCTAGCTTGCTATTCTTCTCCTCCTTGTGCCCAGCCACTGGCGATTCTTCCTCACTCCAACCCCTAAAGCCTGCTCTGTGTGCTTCTCACCTGGAGTCCCTTACGACTCCTATATTAGAATTCCCAGTGCACATTTCCCACTCCCTTGCAAAGCTGGGACAGCTTTGAGACTCATGCAACATTGGAGTGCTCAGCACTGGGCCTGGCACGAAGTAAAAGCCCAATAAACACTCATTGACTTCAATGCTTTGAATAGCATTTGGGGGCTGGCACACATTCCCTACTCTCCACAGGCCCGCTGAGTTTTGGCTGAGGGAAATAATGTGTTTGCTCTTCCCGAGTTAGCTACTGGCTGCTGCCATTTCACTGACTGCGTCCTCAGCAAGGAGCCTGCCTATCCCTCAGTTCTGCAGACTGCTTGCTTGGTCGGTGGGCCTTGGGCTCCACATGCCCACTATTGTTCCCCTAATCTAGGCAGGAGTGCCCCATCACAAGAATTTGGGCCAGTCTCAGTTAAAAGAATTTACAATTTTGAAAAGTGATCTCTAAGGAGACAGGGTTTGGGCAAGTGAGAGAAGGGGAAATTAGTGGAGAGGGAGGGAGGGAAGGGGGAGCACAGAGAGGAGAAACAAAAGCAAAGAAAAGATAATTCTTTGAAATCTAAGGGCCATGAAAACCATAGAACTCTAAGGCAGAGCACTCCTCCCCAAGACTTTCAGCTTGATTTAGCTGAAGAATTCTTGTTCTGTAGAACAGATGCAAGTGAAGGAATTCAGCTCCCTGCCTTTTTGAGCTCTCTCTCTTTCTTTTCCTTCCATTCCATGGCAGCCTCTAGGGCCCCTATTTGAGACTTTGTGACCCAGGTCAAGGTGAAAAAACAGATTCAGGCATAGGTCATCTCTAATAGGCAAAAGCAGTAAGGGGCATGGGCCAGAGTTTAGCTCAAGGCACCTGGAGGCTCAGACTGGAGCTCTGACCCTGTCTGGTGCATTTTGTACAGTGAGCAAATCCTCTCTATGCCTCCTCTTTGGTTTTCTCACCTGAGAAATAGTTACACACTTACTTTGGCTGCATTCTGGAGCTAGAGAGGTCATCGGGGGGGTGTAGCAAATTCACAGGTATAAGGTGCTGAATCCTGGAGGTAAGTTCCATCAGTGGCCTTGCTACTGTGGTTTCACGCAAGATTGTCCTGCATAGGGTGTTCACCTTAGCCCCAGCCCCTGGCCCGGAGAAGTACAGTTCAGTTCAAAGATCAATTTGAAATGTATAGTGAGGGTGTCCCAAGGCATTTTTTGTTTGCTGTCATTATTTTTAAATTTTAAAATATTTAATTGACAAACATTGTATATATGTAAGGTATACAACATGATGATTTGATATACTTCTGTATTGCATACTGATTACTATAGTCAAATCATTACCACTCATACTTACCGCTTGTGTGAGGGGGGCAGGCAGTGAGGACACTTAAAATCTGCTCTTTTACCGAGTTTCAAGTATATAATACAGTATTAACTATTGTCACCATACGGTACATTAGATCTCCAGTGATTATTCATCCTATAACTGAAAGTCTATACCCTTTGATCATCATCTCCCAAATCCCCCACCTTCCAGCTCCTGGCAACCACTATTCTGCTTTTATGAGTTTGATTTCAACTTTTTTAGATTCTACATGTAAGACTTTGTGTGCCTGGCTAATTTAACATAATGTCCTCCAGGTTCATCCATGTTGTTAGAAGTGGTAGGATCTTCTTTATGGCTGAATGACATCCCACTGGGTATATATACCATATTTTCTTTATCTATTTATCCATTAATGGACATTTAGGCTGATTCCATATCTTGGCTATTGTAAATAATGCTGCAATGAACATGAGAGTGCAGATATCTTTATGAGAGGGTCATTTAATTTCCTTTGGATATATACCAAAAGGAGGATTGCTGGGTCATACAGTAGTTCAATTTTTTTTTCTTTAGGATCCTCCATAGGTTTCCACAGTTGCTGCACCAATTTACAGTCCCACCAAGAGTGTACAAGAGCTCCCTTTTCTCCACGCCCTTGCCAACACTTCTTATCTCTTGCCTTTTTGATACTAGCCATACTAACAGGTGTGAGGTGAAATCTCATGATTATTTTGATTTGCATTTTCCTAATGATTGGTGATGTTGAGCATTTTATCATACATCCATTGGCCATTTGTATGTCTTCTTCAGAAAAATGTCCATTCAGGTCATTTGCCCATTTTTAAAATTAATGTATTTGGAGTTTGATGTTGTTTTGGGATTTTCTTTATGTTTGTTTGTTATTGAGTTGTGTAAGTTCCTTCTATGTTTCGTGAATAGATATTGACCTCTTATCAAATACATATCTTGTATTTTATTTTGCTGATGGTTTCTTTGCTGTGTAGGAGTCTTGTAATTTCATGTAGTCCCACTTGTTTATTTTTGCTTTTTTTGCCTGTGCTTCTGATATCATACCCCAAAACAATCGTTACCAAGATCAATGGCAAGGAGCTTTTCCCCTATGTTTTCTTCTAGAAGTTTTACACTTCAGGCCTTACTTTTAAATCTTTAAGCCATTTCAAATAAATTTTCGTATATGGCGTAAGACAAGGGTTCAATTTTCCTTTTTTGCATGTGCATGTCCTGTTTTTCCAGCACTATTTATTGAAGAGCCTATTCTTTCCCCATTTCATACTCTTGGCACCCTTGTCAAACTTTAGTTGATAATACATATGTAAGTTTATTCCCGGGCTCTCTATTCTGCTCCATTGGTCTACATGTCAGTTTTTATGCCAGTACCATACTGTTTTTATTATGGTGGATTTGCAATATATCCCAAGGCATTTATTGACACCTGAGAGTGGCATCCAAGTCAGAAGCTCAGTAGGCCTTCCCAGGTTTGGGTACAGTTTACATTTGGCTTTGGAGGCCACTCACTGGATACTGGGCAATGAAGCTAAGCTGCTGAGACCTCCCAGCTCTCTGAAAAGCTTTTCCATCTGACCACGTGCTTAAGGACACTTCACTTATTCAGGCCTCATGTCCTGACGAGTTCAATAGGGAGGGGGCACTGCCCTAGCTCTGGGGTCTGCACTAAACCTACATGTTATGCACCCTGATGATCAATAACCTTCCCCAGCTGTAGCTTCCACAACTGTACTTTCAGTGACTGATTTCTTTAGCAGATAGCAATACCTGGGCTCCACCCTATTGCCACCTTTTCCCCTCCCACCTCCCTTACCGAACTGCTTCCTGATGATTAAGCATTCTCAAATCCTAGAGAGAACTAAATGTGCTCCTCAGATATATCCCTGCAAGCCTAGATATAGGGTGCTAAGGGTGTGGAGGCCAGGTAGAAGTCCAGCCAAGACCTAGGGACATGTTACTCATGTCATTACCCCTCCTTTGGGGTCAGTTTTGAGAAGGAATAGGAAACAGGTGCTGGACTGTGGAGAAAAATTGCTGTGAGGAGAGTGATGACCCCAGAGCAGAGGCAGCAATAATGGAGCACACACAAGATAGCTAGGCAGGCTGTCTCAGGGCCTTATCTTCCTAGTGTGGAGAGTAGGGGAGGAGATCATGAAATTAGAGGAGGTGGTTGCTGCTAACCGGCCCCTTCAGTGGCCCCATCAAATCTCAGGCATCCGTGGACGCTATGATCTGTGTCCCTTGAGTAGTTCAATTCCTTCATTCCACAAGTAGTGATTGAGTGTCTACTCTGTGTTAGCACTCCATGAAGTCAACAGGACAGACAATGCCTCTGCCCTCATGGAGCAGGCAGTGCAGAGAGGGCACTTCTACAGCAAATAAATGTTTTGAGAGGAACTATGCTCTGATTGAGAACAAAGAGAGGAAGAGATGGTTTACTAGTGTGGTCTGGTGTTCAGGAAACCTTCCTGAGAAGGTGACATTTGAGCTGAAATCTGAAAGATGAGAAGTAATTAGCCATGTGAGCAGTTAGAGGAAGAGCATTTCAGGCAAAGGGACTAATATGTACTAAGGCTATGTGGGGGATGGAGGGTGGTGAGGAACTTCACTTACTCAAGGAATGAAGGCCAGCAAGGTTTTGTGCTTTGCTAGCTCTGAGGCTCTGATTGAGACAGACTGTCCACAGCTTAGGGAGCCTACTACCACCACTGTGAATCCTAGCATTGTGGCCACACACATCACTCTTGTACTCCCCTCTCTCATCCACTGCAGGACGGAGGGCTTCAGGATTCTCCTCTTTTTCCTCTCTCATCCCAGAGCAGCACTGCAGATCCAGCAACCGTGAGCACACCCATTCCTTTCTTTTGCCTCTCTTCCTGGATGCAACTGAGTGCTTTGGAAAGCCTCAGAAATGTGACATGAGAAGAGGTAGAAACGACTTACATATATTGGAGAAGAGTCTCTTTGCATTTGGATTTCCCTGTTCGTTGGCACACTTATATCTACAGACAGAGCTGACACTATGCTCCTGAATACTGGGCCCACCATGGTGTCTTTACTATATTTGAAACTTTGCCGTGGTTGCTATGTCCATTTGCAAAGATTCGGGTCCGACTCCTGAGGACTCATGGAATCAATAAGGACCCCACCCCCACCCCCACGCCACCTCTCGAAACTGATTGCCACCAGAAATCCAAGCCCTGGCAGGTGGTAGACACATTACACATTTTAACTCACCCAGACATCTCCCCATGCCAGCATTGTTACTGTCCTCTCTCTCTCTCCTCCTTTTCATCACCATGCAATGGAAGGAGCACTGGGCCAGGAATCCAGAAACTAAAACTATAGTCCCGGCTTTGCCACTGACCAAGTGACTAACTTTGTGGCTGTGGGCAAGGTATTTCAGCATATTCATTGAGCACTTGCTATGAGACAAAAGCAAAGCTGACATCTCCTGGCTACAATTCCTTACTCTGTAAAATGGGAACAATATTATCCACCTTGTTAGGCTGTCAGTGATATTATATGGATGACAGTTTGCCAAGTGTCCTAATATTCTGACCGACTCTGTAATAAAAGAACTTAGTTGCACTGATTAGCTGCTTCATCCAGATTTTTAAATCAATTATATTCAAGAGTAATTTACATAAATTGCACCCACTTTAAATGCACAGTTTGATGCAGTCTAGCAAATGCACATATACCTAATACCACCATAAAAATCAAGATATAAAGCATTCCCATTGGCCCCTTTGGAATAAATCTTACTCACTCCAACCTTCGGCAGCTATTTATCTCCTTTCTGTAACTGTGGAGTAGTTATAATTTTTCTAGAGTTTCACACAAATGGAATAAAGAGTAAGTATTCTTGTGTTTGTCTTATTTCTCTCAATATGATGTTGATTGATCTAGTTGTTGCTAGTGACAGCAGTTCATTTCTTCATATTGCTGAGTATTATTCTACATTCTAGATACACTAAAATTTTTATTCATGCACCAGCTGATGGGCAGTTAGGTCACCTCTAGTTTTTGCTATAATAAATAATGCCTCTATAAATATTCACAAACAAGCTTTTGTGTGGATATGTTTCTATTTTTTGAGTAAACTATTAGAATTGGAATTGCTTCACATGGGGTATACAGTATATGTATGCACTGTTTTCTTTAAATCTATTGATGTTCTCCTGGACATGAGGGTTGTTTCTAGTTTTTGGCTCTTGTGAATAAAATTGCTATTAACATTTATGTGGGCATATGTTTTGATTCACTATGGTAAATACCTACAAGTAAAATTGCTATCTTGTATGATAAATGTATGCTAAATGTTATTGGACCCTGGCAAACTGGTTTTCCAAAATGCCTGTACAATTTACATTTTCACTCGTAATACATGCAAGTTCTAGTTGGTCCACATTCTCAACAGCACTTGGTGTGTTCTGTCTTGGTATTGTGTGTCTTATTATTTAAAACTTTATTAATTCTTTTGTCTGTTTAGTGGTATCTTGTTATTTTAATTTGCATTTCCCTAATGACTAATGACATTGAAAATCTTTTCAAGTACTTATAGATTATTCGTATATCTTCTTTTGTGAAGTTTATTATTCAAATCTTTTGCCCATTTATAATTTATTTGTTTTTCTTCATATTACAGAATTTTAAGAGTTCTTTATAGACTCAACATACAGGTCCTACATCAAATACATGATTTGTGAATATACTCCCTCACTCTGTGGCCTGTCCTTTTATTTTCTAAACAATGTCTTCTGAAAAGCAGAAGGTTTTAATTCTGGTGAAGTACAAATTACTGTTTTCGTATGGTTTAGGGTTTTCATGTCTTAGTTAAGAAAGCTTTGCCTACTTAGTGTCAAAAAATTTTTCTCCTATGTTTCCTCAAAAGTTTCATGATTTCAACTTTTATGTTTAGGTCTATTATCCACATCGAGTTAATATCTGTGACTTGCATGAGAAAAGAATCAAGATTTATTTTTGGATATCCAGTTGTTCTGACACCATTTCTTGAAAGAAAATATTTTCCCAATTGAGTTACATTGGCATCTTAGCCAAACTTCAGCTTATCTATTTTTGATTTCTCTATTCTGTTCCATTGATCTATGCATCTATCCTTTCACCAGTCCACAATAACTTGATTACTGTAGCTTTATGGTAAGTCTTAAAATTAGATGGTGTAAGTCCTCCAGCTGTGTTCTTCTTGTTCAAGATTAACATATTAAAAACCTTTTGAACATATATATATATGATTAAGCTTGTTAGATTTTATTAAAAAGGTTTTGCTAGAGTTTTAATTTCCCTTTTGCTTTCTTCATCGACCCGTTGGTTTCAAGAGCACGTTGTTTAATTTTCATCTATTTGTAAAGTTTCCAAAGTTTCTCCTGTTATCGGTTTCTAGTTTTATACTATTGTGGTCAGAATAGATATTTGGGGCCAGACACAGTGGCTCAGGTCTGTGATCCCAGTGATTTGGGAGGCCAAGGTGGAAGGACTGTTTGAGGCCAGGAGTTTGAGACCATCCTGGTCAACATAGTGAGACTCCGTCTGTACAAATAATTTTAAAAATTAGCCAGGTGTGATGGCACATACCTGCAGTCCTCACTACTCGAGAATACCACTTGAGCCCAGGAATTCAAGGCTACATTGAGTTATAATCATGCTAGGTGACAGAACAAGACCCTCTTTCTAAAATAAAAAAGATACTTGATATGATTTTGATCTTCTTAAGTTTATTAAGACTTGTTTTGTGGCCTAATATATTATCTTTCCTATAGAATGTTCCATGTGCAGTTGAGAAGATTGTATGTAATGTAGCTGTTTGATGGCATATTCTATAAATGTCTGTTAGGTCCATTTAATCTAGAGAGCAGTTTAAAGCTGATGTTTCTTTGTTAATTTTCTGTCTGAATGATCTGTCTGTTGCTGTAAGTGGGATACTGAAGTCCTCTACTCTTATTGTATTGGATAGTCCATGTTTCTCTTCAGATCTATTAATACCTGCTTGATATATTTGGGTACTCCAAAGTTGGGTGCATATGTGTTTATGATTGTTGTATTATCTTGCTGAATTGACTTCTTTATCTTTATATAATCTTTGTTTATTTTTACAGTTTTTGACTTGAAGTCTATTTTATCTGAGTATAGCTACTTCTGCTCTCTTTTGGTTTCCATTTGCATGGAATATATTTTCCATTCCTTTTCTTCCAGTCTTGAGTGTCCTTAACAGTGAAATGAGCATATAAACCAGAATATAGCTGGGGTTTTTTGTTTGTTTGTTTGTTTTATCCATTCCAGCCATTCTGTGTCTTGAATTTACATTCAAGGTGATTATTAGTAGGTAAGGAATTATTGCTATCATTTTGTTATTTTTTTTCTAGTTGTTTTGTAGATCTTTTCCTCCTCTTTTACTGTCTACTTTTGTGGTTAAGTGAATTTCTTTAATAGTATATTTTGGGTTTTTGCATTTTATTTTTTTTGTATCTATTATAACTTTTTGCTTTGTGGTTACACTAAGTGTTACAAAAATATCTCATGATATAACAGGTTATTTCAAGCTGATAACATGTAAGCTTTTATAGCCATAAAAGACTACATTTTAATGACACTCTCTACTTCACATTTTGAATTTTTGACAGCATCATTCACATCTTTTTGTATTGCATATCCCTTAACAAATTATTATAGTTATCCTTATTATTTTTAACAGTTTTGTCTTTTAACCTTCATACTAAAGATGTGACTGATTTATACACCATCGTTACAGTATTAGAGTATTGTCAATCTGACTGTACTTACTTTCACCAGTGAATTTTATACTTTAAAATGCTTCGGTGTTAGTCGTTATTGCCCTTTGCATTCAGTCTGAAAACTGAAGAACTCCCTTTAGCATTTCTTTTAAGACAGATTTGGCGGTGATGAACTCCCTCAGCTTCTGTTTGTCTGGCAAAATATTTCTCTCTCCTTTAGTTCTGGAGGATAGCTTTGCTGGATAAAGTATTCTTGATTGGCAGGCCTTTTTCTTCCTTCAACACTTCATGTATATCATCCCACTCTCCTCTGGCTTATATGGTTTCTGCTGAAAAATATTGAGACTTGTTTTATGGCCGAGATTATGGTTTATTTTGGTGAATGCTCTGTGTAAATGTGAAAAATCTGTCAACAGTTGTTGGATAGTGTTCACAATTCTATATCCTTTCTGTCTGTGTACTTCTATCAGTTACTGAATAAGATATATTAACATTCAACTATATCTATTCTCCATCCCCTTCTGTCAATTTTTGCTTCACATACTTTGAGGCTCTATTATTAGTTGTATTATATCTTGTTGATTAGTTGACAACGTCATTATAGGGAATGTACCTCTTTTTAATGAAAATTGTTCTTATTTTAAATCTAGTTTGTCTTATATCAGTATAGCCGACCAGCATTTTTTTGTAGTAGTTGAGTGGCATATCTTTTGGGGCCCTCTTATATTCAGCCCGTTGGAGTCTTTACATTTAAGCTGTGTTTCTTGCAAATGGCATATTGTCTTGTCTTTCATTTTCATCTACTCAATTTTTTTTACATTACATGCATGGAGTTTTTAGATTATTTACGTTACAAGTATTGTTGATATGGTTATGTTTAAGTGTAACATCTTGTTATCTGTTTTCTATTTGTCCCATCTGTTCTTCCTTCACCTAAACCTTTTTTTTTTCTGCTATATTAGGCCATTCTTGCACTGCCATAAATAAATACCTGAAGCTGGGTAATTTATAAAGAAAATTGTTTTAATTGGCTCACAGTTCTGTAGGCTATACATGCATGGCACCAACATCTGCTCAGCTTCTGGGGAGGCCTCAGGGAGATTTTATTCATGGTAGGAGGCAAAGCAAGAGCAGACATGACACATGGCAAAAGCAGGAGCAAGCAGGGGAAAGATGCCATACACGTAAACAACCATATCTCACAAGAACACACTCAGTATTGTGAGGACAGCACCAAGCCATGAGGGACCTGCCCCCATGACCCAAACACCTCCCACAAGGCTCCACTTTCAACACTGGGGATTAAAATTTAACATGAGTTTTGTTGGGGACATATATTCAAACTAAATTGCCTTCCTTTTTGTAAGATTTTTAAAACATTCCATTACATCTCCATTACTGACCTCTGTTTCCAACATTTTATTGTGAATTTTTCAAACTTATAGTAACATAGAAATAATTTTACAGGGAACACACATATAACCACCACCTAGTTTCTACTATTATGATTTTACTATAATCGTTCTATCACATACTTATGCATCCATCTATCTATCTCTCCACCCATTAATCAATCCATTTTTCAGTGCATTGTAAAATAAATTAGAGATGTTAGTACACTTCTCACTAAATACTTCAGCAATCATATCATGAAAATTTGATGCTTGTTTATGACTTTTTATCCATTAATATAAATTTACATGAAATGCAATGCTCAAATTGTAAGTGTACATTCTCTGAGTTTTAACAAATAAATACATCTATATAACATAAATCCATAACAAAATTTAGAATAACACCATCTCCCCGGAAAGTTCCCATATGTCTCTTTCCAGTCAATCACCATGATACCCATCCAATTTGATTTTTTTCTATTATAAATTAGTTTTACTTATTTAAGAACTTTACATAACATGAATCCTATGAAATCCTCTTTTATGTAAGGCTTATTTCACTTAGCATAATATTTTTGAAATTAATCCAAGTCGTTGAATGTATGAACAATTCATTCCTTTATATTTCTTAGTAATATGTCATTTGTTTGACTATACTACAGCTTTTAAATGCATTCTCCTTTTGTAAGACACCTGGGTTGTTTTCAATTTTTAGCTATTATGAATATAATTTAGCTATTATGAGTGGATAAATGCTTCCAGTTTTCTTGGGTCAATTTCTAGAAGCTGAATTTCTGAGTCACTAGGCGGGTATACAATAATCCTTATAAGAAACTGCTAGGTCTTTTGTCCAAGAGAGGTATGTAATTTTGTTTTTCAAACAGCCATCTATGACATTTTCAGCTCTTCCACATCATTGCCAATGTTTCGTAGTGTTTCAGTCTTTTTAGTTTAGTCATTCTGGTACGTATATAGTGGTATCTCACCATGGTTTTAATTTGTTGAACACTTGTTGATGTGCCTATTGGCCAGTCATACTCTCTTCTAAAGTGAGTGCTGAAATATTTTGTTTTTCATAAAATTGGATTACTTGTCTTATCTTAGTTTTAAGATTTCTTAATATATACTGGCTATCAGACCTTTCCATATAGTTGTTTTTAAAATATATTTTCCCTGTAGGTGGCTTGCATACTTATTGTTTCTTGTTTTCTTTTGATAATTAGAAATTTTTAATGTAGATAAAATCTAATTCATTATTTCTCTTTTTATTGTTATTGTTTTCTGTGATGTGTATAAGAAATATTTGCATAATACCAAATTCAAAGTTTTTTCTTTTTCTCGTAAATGAATTATGGTTTTAACCTTTTTATCTTGGGGAATTATTCATTTTATTTTTATTATATATAAATATATGTGTGTGCATATAAATATATATATTTCAATAGCTCTTGGGGTACAAGTGTTTTTTGGCTACTTGAATTATATGATGGTGAAGTCTGAGATTTTAGTGCACCTATCACTTGAGTAGTGTACATTGTATAAAATATATAGTCTTGTATCTCTCACCCTTCTCCCACCCTTCCCCATTCTGAGACTGTAAAGTCCATTATACCACTCTGTATGCCTTTGCATACCCATAGCTTAGCTCCCACTTATAAGTGAGAACATACAGTATTGGGTTTTGCATTCTGGAGTTACTACACTTAGAATAATGGCTTCTAGATCCATCCAAGTTGCTGCAAAAGACGTTATCTCATTTTTTGTATGGCTAAGTAGTATTCCACAGTGTATATATGCCACATTTTCTTTATCCACCCATTGGTCGATGGGCATTTAGGTTGGTTCCATATCTTTGCAATTGTGAATTGTGCTGTAATAAACATATGCATACAGATATTTTTTGATATAATGACTTATTTTCCTTTGAATCGGTACCTGGTAGTGGGATTGCTGGATCAAATGGTAGATTTACTTTTAGTTCTTTAAGAAATATCCATACAGTTTTCCATAGAGATCGTACTAACTTACATTTTCACCAGGCGTGTATAAGCACTCGCTTTTCACCACATCCAAACCAACATCTATTGCTTTTTGACTTTTTAATAATGGACATTCTGGCTGGGGTAAGATAATATCTCATCATAGTTTCAATTTGCATTTTCATGATGATTAGTGATGTTGAGCATTTTTCATGTATTTGTTGGCCATTTTATATCTGCTTTTGATAAATGTCAATTCATGTCTTTTGCCCACTTTCTGATGGGATTATTATTTTTCTTGCTGGTTTGTTTGAGTTCCTTGTAGATTCTGGATATTAGTCCTTTATCAGATGCATAGTTTGCAAATATTTTCTCCCATTCTATGAATTGTCAGTTTACTCTGATTATTTCTTTTGCTGTGCAGAAGCTTTTTAGTTTAATTATGTCTCGTTTATTTATTTTTGTTTTTGTTGCATTTGCTTTTGTGGTCTTAGTTGTAAATTCTTTACCTAGGCCAGTGTACAGAAGAGCTTTTCCTAAGTTTTCTTCTAGAATTTGTATCATTTCATGTCTTAGATTTAAGTCTTTGATCTATCTTGAGTTGATTTTTTTATATGCTGAGTATTACGGAACCAATTTCATTCTTCTACATGTGACTATCCAGATTTCCTACTGTATTTATTGAACTATTTATTGAACAGGGCCTCCTTTCCCCAAATTATTTTTTGTATGCTTTGTTAAAGATCAGTTGGTTGTAAGTGTTTGGTTTCATTTCTGGATTCTCTATTCTGTTCCATTGGTCTATGTATCTACTTTTATACCAGTACCATGCTGTTTTGGTAACAACAGCCTTGTAGCATAATTTGAAGTCAGGCAATGTGACTTGATACCTCTGGATTTGTTCTTTTTGCATAGGAGTACCTTGACTATTTGGGCTCTTTTTTGGTTCCAGATGAATTTTAGAATTGTTTTTCCTAATTCTGTGAAAAGTTATGTTAGTATTTTGATGAGAATTGCATTGAATCTGTAGATTGCTTTGGGCAGTATGGTCATTTTCATTATACTGATTCTTCCAATCCATAAGCATAGGATATATTTCCATTAGTTTGTGCCATCTATGATTTTTTTCAACAGTGTTTTGTAGTTCTCCTTATAAAGATGTTCGCCTCCTTCATTAAATATATTTCTAGGTATTTTTGGCAGCTTTGTAAAATGGATTGAGTTTTTATTTTATTTTCAGCTCGGCTGTTGTTGGTGTATGGCAGTGCTACGGATTTATGTACATTGATTTTGTAACCTGATTCTTTACTGAGTTCATTTTCCAATCTAGGAGTCTTTTAAAGGAGTCTTTAGGGTTTTCTAAGTATATGATCATATCATCGACAAACGGAGATAATTTAACGTCCTCTTTTCCAGTTTGGATTCCCTTTCTTTCTTTCTCTTGCCTGGTTGCTCTGGCTAGGACTTCCAATACTATGTTGAATATGAGTGGTAAGAGTGGGCAGCCTTGTCTTGTTCCAGTTCTTCGGGGAATGCTTTCAACTTTTTCCCATTCTGTATGATGTTGGTTGTGGGTTTGTCATATATGGCTTTTATTATTTTGAGGTATGTTCCTTCTATGCTTAGTTTTTTGAGGATTTTTATCATAAAGAAATGCTGGATTTTATCTAATTTTTTGCATCCATTGAAATGATCATATGGTTTTTGTTTTTAGTTCTGTTAATGTGATGTATCACATTTATTGACTTATGTATATTACGCCATTCCTGTATCCCTGGGGTGAAACCCACTTGATTGTGGTGAATAATCTTTTCGATGTGCTGTTGGATTCAGTTTGCTAGTATTTTTGTCAAGGATTTTTGCATATATGTTCATCAGGGATATTGTTCTGTAGTTTTTTTTGTTGTTGTTGTTGTTGTTATATCCTTTCCTAGTTTTGGTATTAAGGTGATACTGGCATTATAGAATGAGTTAGGAAGGAATCCCTCTTTCTCAATCTTTTGAAATAGTTTCTGTAGAATTGGTACCAATTACTTGAAAGTTTGGTAGAATTTGGCTGCAAATCCATTGGGCCCTGGGCTATTTTTTTTGTTGGCAATTTTTAAATTATTGATTTAATCTCACTGCTACTTATTGTTCTGTTCAGGATTTCAACTTCTTCCTGTAATAATCAATTTTAAATTCAGTTTTGTGTAGAGTGTGAAGGAGGTGACTGGAGTTCATTTTTATCTACATAGCTATCCAGTTGTGTTAGCATTATTTGTCAAAAAAAATTCTTTTCCTGCACTAAATTGCTTTGAGAATGATATAGAATAAAATCAAATGACAATGTAGTATGGGCTTATTTCTGTACTCTTAATTCTATTCCATTAGTTTGTTTGTTAATCTTTATGCCAGTATCACACTTTTATGATTATTATAGCCATTTTAGTAATTCTATAGGTCAGGTCATGTAACTACTCCAATTATGTTTTTATCAAGATTCCTATATACATGCAACAGCTTTTGTCTTTTCATACATATTTTAGAATCAGCTTGTCATTTCTATACAAAAATTATGATGGAATTTTGACTGGGACTGCACTGAGTTTATAAATCGATTTGGGTAAAATTGCTATTTTAACAATATTGAGTATTCTATTCCATAAAATGGTCTATACCTCCAATTATTTAGTCTTCAGAAATGTTTTGTCATTTTTCAGAATAGAGGTCTTATATATATTTTGTTAAACTGATTCCTATTTTGGTTTTGATGCTACAATAAATGAAATTTTCAAATTTTCTTTTTGTATATTAATTTTATATTTAGTGATATTGCTAAATCCACTTATTATTTAGAGGAGATGCCTTTTAGATTCCTTAGTATTTTCCACAATAAAGTTTTGCTATCTGCAAATACAGACAGTTTTACTTCTTCTTTTCCAAATATTTTGACTTTTCTTTTAAAAATTTTTTCAAATTTCACTGGCTATAACTGCCACTACAATATTGTATGAAAGTGGTGAGCATGGGCATCTTTTCTTTTTCCTTATCTTACGTTGAAAGCTTTCAATATTTCACCATAAATATGATGCTAGCTGTAAGACTTTCATTTGTGCCTGTTGTCAGATGTAGTATGATCTTATGAATAGAAGTTTGCTGAGAGTTTTTATAAAAGAAGATGGTTGAATTTTGTCAAATACTTTTTCTGTCTATTGAAATGATCATTGTTTTTTACTTTTTCCTTCTAACACAGTGAATTATATTGATTACTTTTCAAGTGTTAAATCAATCTTGCATTTCAAGGAGACACCATGCTTGATTATTATGTGTTATCATATATATATGTATATACATATATATGCATACACACATATATAGATCTGATTAAATTAACATTTGGTAAGTATTTCAAAGTCAATATTCATGAGGAATATTGTTTTGTAACTCTTTGTAATACCTTTTGTTATATTTTGGTACTAAGGTTATGCTGGTTTGATAAAACAAGTCTGGAATTTTCCCTCTTCCTCTATGTCCTGGTGCAGTCTGTGTAAGATAGGTGTCATTTCTTTCTTAAATGATTAATTGTATTTACCAGTGAAACCATCTGGACTTGAAGATTGTTTGCATGAATGTATTTGATAATTAATTTGATTTCTTTATTAGATATAGACCTATGCAGATTTAATATACTGTCTTATGTTGGTTTTGGTAAGTTGTATTCTTTAATTAATTTGTCTGTGTCTTGTAAGTTTTCAAATTATTGTTGACATAAGCTTTTTCATGATTTTTATTAACTTGTTATGTTTTTTAGACATAAAAAAGGCTAATTAGACATGTAGTGATAAACTCACTTTCACCCTTGGTATTAGTAAATTGTTTTCTTTCCCTAAGTAATTGTCTAAGTAGAAATTAATCAATTTTATTGATATTTTTAAAGAACAAATTTTAGTTTGGTTCATTTTCTCAACTGTTTTTCTTTTTGTGTCCTTTCTTCTACTTACTTCGGGTTTACTTTATTATTTAGTTTCTTTATAATAAATTAATAGATTGTATTTTGTCTTCTTTTCATTTTTAATATAAGCATAATGCTATAAATTTCTTTGAAGCACTGCTTTATCTACATTACTCAAATTTCGATATCTTGCATGTCATTATCATTCAGAATTCAAAATAAATTATAATTCTTTTTGTGATTTTAAAATGCCTTTTCATGTTATTCATATGATCTGTATCTTTACTAAGTTTTTTCTCTAGTTATTCTCACAATTGTTGAGATAGGACTGTTAAAACCTTCAAAAATGATTGTAAATATGTCTATTTTCTTCTTTTAACTTTGTTGATTTCTGCTTCATGTATTTTTAATCTCTTTTATTAAATGCATATGTATTTATGATCGTTATGTCTTTCTCATGCATTGGCCCTTTTATTATTATGAAACATTACTGTTTATCTCTCATGATATTCTTTGTATTGAAGTTTATTTTGCTAATATAATAGCAATGCCATCCTTCCTTTGGTAACTGTGTGCAAGATGTATCTTTATCTCTTTACATTTAAAGTTCATCTCTTATAGACAGTATATAGTAGGATATTGCTTATATACAAGTCTAGCAATCTCTGCCTTTTAATTCAAGCATCCTTTGTTTAACATTTAATGTAATTATTGACATTATATTTAATTGTTTTGGTTTCAGTGTCTCTTCTATTTTTTCCCCTTATGTTCCTCCTTTCCTGTTATTTTTTTGGCTTAGTTACTTTTCTGCTTTCATTTTATCCATCGCCCATTTACATCTAACTGTCTTTATGTTACTTTTTTACATTTATAAACTTTATCTTTAAATCAGTTTTAGATTCATGGAAAAATTGAGAGGAAAATACAGAGATATTCCATATACTCCCTGCCCCCACAAATGCATAGCCTCTCCCATTATCCACATCTTCTATCATAGTGGCACAGTTGTTATAATTAATGAAGCTGCATTAACACATTATTGTTACTCAAAGTCCATAGCTTATATTAGCGTTCACTCTTGGTGTTGTACATTCTATGAGTTTTGACAAATGCATAATGACATTTAGCCACCATTTTAGTATCACACCACCATCGTAATATCACACAGAGTATTTTCACTGTCCTAAAATCCTCTATGCTCCACTTATTCATTTATCCTTCCCCCTAATTCTTAGCAAACACTGATCATTTTACTGCATACATTTTCGCCTTTTCCAGAATGTCATATAGTTGGAGTCATACAGTATATTGCTTTTTCAAATCGGCTTCTTTCACTTAATTTCCTTCATATCTTTTCATGACTTGGTAGCTCACATCTTTTTAGTGCTAAATAATAGCCCATTATCTGGATGTACCAGTTTGTTTATCCATTCACTTACTAAAGGTCATCTTAGTTGCATCCGAGTTTTAGAAATTATCAATAAAGCTGCTATAAATATCCATGTGCAGGTTTTGTGTGGGCATAAGTCTTCTATTTACTTGGATAAATGCTAGGAACACAATTGCTTGATTGTATGGTAAGCACATGTTTATTTTTGTAAGAAACTGCTTAACTGTCTTCTGAAGTGGCTGTTCCATTTTGCATTTCCATCAGCAACTAATGAGAGTTACTGTTGCTCTACATCCTTGCTAGCATTTGGTATTGCCAGTGTTTTAGATCGGCCACTCTAAAACGTATAGTGGTATCACATTATCATTCTAATTTAAAACTTCCTAACAACATATGATGTTGAGTGCCTTTTCATATGCTTACTTGTCATCCATTATTTTTTGGTAAAGTGTCTGTTTGGGTCTTTTGCCCATTTTAAAAAATCAGGTTATTCATTTCCATATTGTTGAATTTTATGAAATCTTTTTATATTTCGAATAACAATACTTTATCATATATATCTTTTGCAAATATTTTCACTCAGTCTGTGGTTTGTCTTCTTATTCGTTCAGTATTGTCTTTCACAGAGCAGAAGTTTTTCATTTTCATGAAGTTCAGCTTATCAATTAGGTTTTTCATGTATCATGCCTTTGGCGTTGTGTCTAAAATGTCATCTCCATATCTGAGGTCATCTAGGTTTTCCCCTGTTATCTTCTAGGAATTTTATAGTTTTGAATTTTACTGTCTGTGATTAATCTTGATTGAATTTTTGTGATGGATGTAATTTCTGTGTCCAGATTCATTTTTTTTCTCCTTGTAGATGTCCAGTTCTTCTACCAATATTTATTAAAAAGACTCTTTTCTCCATTGTATTGCCTTTGTTTTTCTGTCAAAAATCAGCTGACTAGAGTTATGTGGGTCTATTATTGACTCTCTGTTCTTTTCTGCTGATCCATTTGTCTATTCTTTTATCATACTATGCTGCCTTGATTACTGTAGATTTATAGTAAGTCTTGAAGTCAGGTAGTGTCAGTCCTCTGACTTTGTTCATCTCCCTGAATATTGAGTTGACTATTCTGTGTTTTTTGCCTCTCCATATAAACTTTAGAATCAGTTTTTGTGAGCAACAAAATAAGATGCTGGGATTTTTATTGGGATTGCATTGAAATTATAGATTAAGTTGTGAACAACTGACATCTTGATAATATCGAGTTGTCTTATCCATGAACATAAAATCTCCTCCATTTATTTAGTTCTTCTTTGACATCTTTCATCAGAGTTTTGTAGTTCTCCTTATATGCTGTACATATTTTGCCAGATTTATATCTAAGTATTTCATTTTTAGGAAGTTCTGTGTTTTTTATTCAAATTCTACTTGTTCATTGCTGGTATATAGGAAAACAACTGACTTTGGCATATTAACTTTGCATCCTGCAACCTCGCTATAATTACTTATTAGCTTCAGGAGGTTTTGTTGTTGTTGTTGTTGTTGTTGTTGATTCTTTCAGATTTTCTACACATATCATTCATGAAGAAATATGTTTTTATTTCTTTCTTCCCAATCTATATATCTTTGGTTTCATTTTCTTATCTTATTGCATTTGATAGGACTTCCAGTATAATGTTGAAATGCTGTAGTGAGAGGAGACATCCTTGCCTTTCTCTTGATCTTAGTGGGAAAGCTTCTAGTTTCTCACTATTAGGTATGTTAGCTGTAGGTTTCCTGTAGATGTTCTTTATTAAGTTGAGGATTTCCCCCTCTCTTCCAGGTTTTCTCAGAGTTTTCATCACAAATGGATGCTGGATTCTGTCAAATACTTTTTCTGTATCCATTAATATGACCATATGATTTTTTTCTTCTTTAGCCTATTGGTGTAGTGGATTATATTAACTTATTTCTATTGTTGAAACAACCTTGCATACCTGAAGCAAATCCCACTTGGCTGTGATGTACAATTCTTTTTTATACATTGCTGGATTCCATTTATTAATGCAAATATCTGTTGAGGATTTTTGCATTTATGTCAATGAGAGGTATTGGTTTGAAGTTTTATTTTCTTATAATGACTTTGCCTGTTTTTGGTATTAGGGTAATACTGGTCTCATAGAATGAGTTACGGAATATTCCCTCTGCCTTCATCTTCTGAAAGAGATTGTAAAGCATTGGTATAATTTCTTTCTTAAATATCTAGTAGAATCCACCAGTGAGAACTCATCTGAGCCTGGTGCTTTCTGTTTTGTAAGGTTAGGAATCATTGATTCAATTTTTCAATAGATATAGGGCTATTCAGATTGCTATTTGTATTACTTTTTAATGTTACTCTAAGTGCTTAATATACACCCCTAATTTTTCGTGGTTTAGTTAGAGTTAGTGTTCTACACAAAATACTGTCACACAAAATGTAAAAATCTTGCAACTGAATTGGTCCATTCACTTCACCACCCTTCATGCTATAGTTTTCATACACACGTGCACACACACGCACACATAAATGTACTACATGCTATATATGTTATATGATACATATATATGCTATACATATGCTATATGCTACATGTGTTTGTGAAACAAGAGGGGGGGAATTGATTTTTCAAATTTTCCCATTTATTTAACTTTTCTTATGTTATTCTTTTGAATCCGGATTTATCTCACCCCAATTTAACAAATCTGCCTTCTCCCAGATTTGTTAAACATTAGAGTCACCTGAGGAAGGTTTTGTAAAAGCAGGTGCCCAGTGCCAGGACAGTACTGTTCATAGGTGAGGCTTAAGCATGGGCCTTTGCAAGATGCTCCCAACATTACCTGATGTACAACCAGGGCCAAGCAGGCCCAAGCTCCTCCTGAGCTGCCAAATAGCATGACAAATATCGTGGGGCCTGGGGCTGGCTCGCTGTTTTATCCTGTTCCCACCTCATGTGTTATCAAGCTATTGGCCTTATATTATCTGATTATGAGTGCCTTTTTTATCTCTCCTAAAATGTCCTTCTTCAAACTTCAAAGTCTTCTCCTAACTCATGAATGCTGGCATTAGAAGACAAATTTGGTCATTCTTTCTTTTAGCCTCTATCTTGCCATTTGACTCTTCCTATGATGTATCTTTAGGTTCTCCAGCACTGTCTACCCATCCCAAAAAACTCTTTCATTCACTCTTTACAAAAAGTATGTGTTACTTCTAAACTTCACCCTTATGGATATCACAGTGACATGAGAGGCATGTAGCAATATAGGAAACAGTGTGTTTTCTTGAGTCAAGTGGTCTCAGTTCAAAATTCATCTTGACTCCCGATGAAACTCATGATAATAGACAAGCAACTTAACTTTCTGTCTCTCAGTATCCTCACATGTAAAATAGGGATAATAGTAATTCCAACCCATAAAGTTTTAGAGAAATTTGATATGCGTTGTTTAGCACAATACATGACACTAAGAAAGTTCAAATCTATCAATAATAGCTGGTTATTGCCGTTATTAAGACAGAAATGGTCTCTGTTCTCTACAGAGCTTACTAGGCCAGTACTAACCTAAGTGTGGTCCAGAGAGTGCTACTTGTCCTTGATGGGACAGGGAGCTTGTAACAGAATGTAAACCAAATCATCACTAAGCACGCTGTTTAATACAGTTGACGTTTATTTTCTTTCTTTTTTATTTATTTATTTTTTGGAGTCTCGCTCTGTTGTCAGGCTGAAGTGCAGTGGTGCAATCTCAGCTCACTGCAACCTCAGGCTCCCAGGTTCAAGCAATTCTCCTGCCTCAGCCTCCCGAGTAGCTGGGACTACAGGCACACGCCACCACGCCCAGCTAAGTTTTGTATTTTTAGTAGAGATGGGGTTTTACCATGTTGGCCAGGATAGTCTCGATGTCTTGACCTCATGATCCACCCCCCTCGGCCTCCCAAAGTGCTGGGATTACAGCTGTGAGCCACCGCACCCTGCCCAGCTGACGTTTATTTTCTAGCAAGACTTTCTCAATGAAGGAGGTAGAGCATTGATTTACATTCTACAGCAAGTGTCTCATTTTGTAACCAACCTGTACTTTAAGGAGCACTTATTCTGAGGACTTGTAACCTCCCTGGTGTAGCTAGGTAGTGGAAATTGTTCTGGGCTTGAAGGCAGAAACCCTGATGCCAGCTTTAGCTCTGTCACTGGCAGGCAAGGTGACCGTGGACAGGCCATTTAAACTCTGAACCTCTAATTATTCATCTGTAAGATGGAAATAATTACCTCTCTCTCCTTCCTTCTTGCCACCATGAGTTTCACGTGCACTAGAGGGCTGCAACAATGCCAGGAAGTGCTTCCAGGCCTCTACCTGGGAGAGTAAGCCAAAGCAGCCGCTGGGGTCATTTAAAGTCAGCAGCTCTCCAGAGCTTCAGACAGAGCTCTGCAGCAGAGTAAAGAAGAAAGGCTTGCTACTAGCTTCCTGCATACCCAAACCCAGACGTTGTGACTCCCACTCTCAGGTTAAATAGAGGTAACCAAAGGCAACCAAAGCCATCATTCATTCTCTTTCAAATAATGTTTTGTGTTCAAGCTAAGTGCCTTCCACTTAAAGGGTACTTTGCAATTTGGGGCCTGGCAATGGCATTGGCCACCCATTACTTAAAATCTTTGCAAATGTACAAACATTATTAGTACAAGCATGGAACAGACAAAATAACATAATGCAGCTGGTGGATAATGGGGAGGACATTGAGGCTCAAAGCATCAAGTGCATCCTCATAGGCAATAAGCCAATCCAAGAAAACATTGGGCCCATACCCTCACCAGAGCACTAAGGTAGTTCTTCTTGGAATCAGTAATAGTGCAGCACTAATGGCTGCAAAAAGGACCATATTTTCTCCCCATTCATTAATCCCCAGAAAAAGGACTGCATGGACCTCTTTACTGCTTTAACACACTCATTAGATAAAATGTACCAGTTAACCTCCTCAGAGGAAGACCACGATCTGAGCACATGAATTCTGTCCTCCCCACCCTCCTCCACTCCAGAAGTCCTCTACCTGGCAACAACTGTCAATTCTTTGCTAGGTAGCTGCTTGGACCCACCTAACAACATTGCTGTTTATACTCTCAGGTTCTCTGCTGTCTGCTTGCTAAGGGATTCAGCTAGCTAACAGAGAGAGAGAGAGAGAGGCCAGACACAGGGGGAAAGAGGAATTGGTACAAAGACGCTGCTTCTGCTTCTGTTGCTGCGGCCGCTCAGGAAGAGGTGGATGGTTTTCAATAACAAAGTAGTAACCTGTTGTCATAGTATGTCAGACTCCATGGAGGAATTTTTAAATATACACCCTCATTTTGATCCTGACAAAAGGGCTATTATTAATCTCATCTGAAAGGTTAGGAAACAGAGGCAAGGAAGGTATATAAATTACCCAAGGTTACATAGTTAGCGAGTAGCTTAGCCAGAATTAGAAAGTAGATCCCTGACCCTAAGTCCACTAGACCACGGTTAACAATATTTGTCCTAATGTAATGTCTTCAGTGACTATCCAAAGGCAAGCTCTAATAATTATAGCTCCCATAGTGTAAGTGCCTCTCTGGGACAAGGCAGTTTATGACCAGGGTCTCAGGGGCCTCCCTCAGCTCTTGCTTTGGAGCCTAAGTGGCATTGCCAGTATGATGTCAACTCTGTTAGCAATATCATGACCCCCAGAACTCCTATCCTCCATTGTCATCCTAGAAACTGCCTCCCTGATTGTGTGTCAAATTAATTTCTGTCCATCTTGAGCTTCCATCGCACCTGCAGTAGAGTAAGGAGTGCAGCGGAGCTTGGCAAGGGTGGGTAGCTGGGAGAAAGCACCGTCAGTATGGAATTGAGTTTGGTTTTGATTTGGGAAGCTAGGCTGTTTGTATAAACCCCTACAACCCCTGTGTCGCCCCATCATGGCATTTAGTTGGCTGTATAAATTGCTTTTCCCATAAGACCATAAGTTTCTGGATAATAAGGACTCTCTTTCTCCTCTTTGTGACTTCAGCATCACATAATATGCATTCAATAAGCGTATGTGAACAAGTTCATGGCCAGCTGGCCAGCTACTGCTCATGCATTTCTTTGCAGCTTCAGATCACTGGTTCAGCAGAGTTGGTTTTGGGAAAGCAGTCTGAGGTGTCACCACAGAACAAACGTCATGGATGAGTGACATGGGGATAGTCTTTGCCCAGCGTGTGTATACCAAGGGCCCACTTGACAGACATTTCCTCAGACCACAACAGCCTGCCCAAGGCCAATTGGAGAAAGCCCTACACAAATAAAACTATCCCTTCTACAGGCAACCTGACCAGTCCTGTTCCTGTGTATGGCAGCTATGCATCTGGGTCAGCTGGCTCCACCCCTGGTGCTTGTATTAAGAAGCCCTAGTGTGAGTGGGCAGGCCCTTGGGTGGAAAATTTAGATGTTTGAGCACTCAGGTCTCAGCTATGGAGTCCAGGGGATAAGGGGACTCCTGGAGATGGAATGGCTAAGGGCCACACAAGCCTTCCTTGACAAGCTGAACAGACTGCTCTTTTCCATTTCCTTGTGCTCCAAGAAGAGGTTTTCAACCAGGTTTGGGGGCAGAAAGAAGCTGTGAAATAAGACTTACGTCAGGGAGTAGGATGGCCAAGGGAAAGCATAACAAATATTTCGTTTTCAACTCTATAGGTGCCTCTACAGTCATATTCTTAAATCAGTGATAAGAAGAAATGGTGGTGTCTTTACTTTTCTCTGTTCTACAAAAGCTTTTGATAGAGTTGGGAGGTTACGGAATAATGCATAAGGAAAAATTGAGGCACAATTGATGACAGTCTGCAGTTAAGTGCTAAATTGTCTGGCACAGGCCTTAAGTGCTGCAGGAATCCAGGGGAAGGGCAGTCAATGAAGGCTGAGTAATTTGTGGGTGGGTGGAGCACTGATGTCTGAGAATCTATAATATGACTCCAGTCAGCACAGATTTCCTGGAGGAGATGGGATTGGCACTGGAACTTAAAAGATGAGAAGAACTGGGCTTGAAGGAGGGAATGGCTCTGGTTCAGGGCACAAGGAATGGTAGAGCAAAGGTAAGGAGGCAGATGGAGATTAGATCCAAGTGCAGAGGTCTGGCTCTGACAGGGGCGGGGTGGGCTGCACAGGGAATCAGAGTGATCATATGACTGGCTGCCGGGGCAAGGATGATGTGGAATTCTGACTCAGTGCCTCTGGGTAAGTGGGCTAGGTTGCACCTGTGCGCCAGGTGAATCTAGAACTCAACAAATAAATTCCCTTGCAAAAGTGAGTTTCCTGGGCAGTCTGCAACAGGATTCCTCCCTTCCAGGAGCTCTCATCCCTGTACAGGAAAAATCTCTTTCAATGCCCACAACAACCCTGGGAGGAAAGGAGGAATTGCTAAGGAGTCATAAACTCCAAATACACATGGTCTCAGCAGAGACAGCAGAGTGGGTTGGAAGGTCACCTGTCTCCTGGATTTCAAGGCAAGCACTCTGGGAGGCAGCAGAGGTAGCAGATATCAAACGGTGCTTCCAGGAATCCAGAAGTACGTTCAACTCAGAATTCCTCACATTGTTCACTCCCTGCAAATGCACCTGGTTAACAATGACAATAATACTGTCATCGATTGAGTGCCTACACTGTGCTGGGTACTTTAAATGAAATAATTCATTTCATCCTCACAATAATCTTGGGAAGTGTGGAGTTACTGTCTTTATCCTACAGTTGAAGGAACTGAGGCAAGGAGAGGTTAAATAACTTGTCCAAGGTCACATGACTAGTAAATGGCAGTCAGGATTCCAAACCAGGTAGCCTCTACTTCAACTCTCTCGCCTGCCTCATTCCACAAGCACCTGCCCTCTGGGTAGATCTGCGATGGATCCCCGATAGGAAACGTCTTATTCACTGCCTATTAAGAGACTCAAGACTCCAAAGAGATGTGGTCTGACCAGAGATAGTGGAGTGGGTAAGAATGTCGTGGCTCAGAGCCAGTGTGTTTCTATTTTCCCACTTGCTGTTACTACTGCTGCCTTCACTCAATCAGCAGCAGCAGCAGCAAAAGCAACCTAGCACTTCCTTGGAACCCCAGTCCCAGTTTCTCCATTTGAACACCCTGAGAGTCCTATAGGAAGAGGCAGGGCACGTGCTGTGGGCCTGGAAGGAAGGAGGAGGAGACACAATAATGTTGCCAGAGGCCAGGGAAGGAGGCAAGGGGAGGAGAGTATGAATGAACCCAGGGAATCATGACCAAAGGCAGAGGAGGATGAGGTCCCACAGGCAGAGAAGGGGAGAGGTCATGAGGTGCAAGCCTTTTAGCAGAGCCCAGACTGAGGGGCAGAGAATGAGGGCAAACAAGCCTCAGTGAGATCCAAATGACACCTCAAAGCAGCCCTTGTGGGAACAGTGAGCTGCCTTGATTGTTGACAATGAATGGTGACTTCCAGACTGCCATCCGACATAGAGACACAGTAGGCACCTGAAGCAGGGTCCACTGCAGCAGGCTCTAAGCCCTGTGCTTCACAGGCCGCTGTGTTCTTGCTCTTTTGCTGTGCCACAGACCCTTAGCTGAAAGATGATGCCCATAGATTCCTTCTATAATAATTCTATAATTACCAATAATACTTGAAATGCATAAAAATACACAAGGTTATAAAGGAAACAAATTATATCCAAATGTCAAACAAAACTTGTATGAGATACTAATATAAATTTTTTGTATTAACGCATGAAATCAAACCTAGTGGTGACTCTAACAACTACTGTAATTTCAAAATACTGTCCACTATAAGGGCTGTCTGGGGATAGCCACGATAATAATGTGATATGAAAATCCCTCTGATTTCTCTCAGTGGCAAAGCCTCACGTACTACTAATGCTACTGTGGTTCATTGCCTACATTCAAAATTGAATGAAATTAGAAATTTCAATTAGAAGTTGATGAAAATAGAAATTCATTTTTTTCCCTCCCAAGATCCTGTTTGATGGGCAACGGGAATTCACTGGTCTCGAGACAAGATGATTAGAGAGCTAGTCCCAGGTTTCCTTTTTTTTTTTTTTTTTTTTTTTGAGACAGTGTCTGGCTCTGTCGCCCAGGCTGGAGTGCAGTGGCGCAATCTCGGCTCACTGCAAGCTCCGCCTCCCGGGTTCACACCATTCTCCTGCCTCAGCCTCTCCGAGTAGCTGGGACTACAGGCGCCCGCCACCATGCCTGGCTAATTTTTTGTATTTTTTTAGTAGAGACGGGGTTTCACCATAACCTGCTGAGTTATCTGCCCCGGTTCTGGAAGGGGAAGTTCAATCCCGAGTCCAAGTCTAAATCCATCAACCTTCCAGCTCCTATACAGGTCCTCATGCTCACAGGACCATCCTTGGATATGGAAGGGGGTTGCTCCTATCTTTGTCAACTGGTTCCAGAGGCCATGACTGAAAAGGAATTCAGACAAAGATCACAATTCTGCCTTGTTGGAGTAAGCCAGCCCCACCCTAGTGGAGTCCTGTGAAGCAAGCACACACATCTGGTTGGATATAGCATGGAATGTTCATTACAAAATCAGTTATGCTTTTACAGTAAGCCCCAGGGAGTTTGGCAGACAAAGCAAATGACATAAAATGAGATTGAGAGTGAGAGTGAGAGAGCCAGGCAGAGCAAGCGAAAGAGAGACAGAGAGAGAGAGAGAGAGAGGGAGGGAGAGAATGAATCTTAGAGAATTAAATTTGAAAGAGGCCTTAGAGGCCCTGCAGCCCAGCTCCTTTGTCTCTGTTGGAGATGTCAAGGCCCAGAGAAGGGACATGCCCTAGTGGGGCCCCTAAGTAGCTCAGTGCTGAGTCACTGGCTAATTTCTTGCTCTTTGCCCTTGGCAACTCATGTCTATTTGACCAGAGATGAACCAATTGGCTTGGAAGATGCTTCTGGAAGCACTATTCAAATTAGCCAACAGCTCCTCTATGCTGCTGTATTTGTCATAACAAACACAAGAATAAATAATGCAGCCTTGAGGAGGGGCAGCCAGAAATGCCTGTAGGGATGCCAGAAGCAGCCAGGGATCCCCTTTGGGGCATGCTGGGGCCCTCAGGAGGGTCCCAGGTGCTGGATTTGGCTATGACTACAGGGCATAAAGTGTGAGTGCAGCTGAGGCTTTTCTGCATGTATAATTTCCTTCTCTGATTTCCCAAGGAGTTAATGAAAAGATTATAATCATCATCATTTTCAGCAGCATCATCGTTTTGCACTTTCATTACTTAGGTGGGTTTTAGCCCTACATAGGTTGATGGGCCTCAGTCCTTACTTGCACCCAGGATCAAATGGACCACTGGGCCAGTGCAGGACTCTGAACTCTAGCTCAGATTTCAGCCCCAGCTCTGCCTCTTTCCAGGTGAATGGGATGACTTGAATGAATTCCCAACCTTCCTGAATCTCAGTCCCCAACTTGCAGAATAGAGAACTTAACCTCTAGCTTGTGAGCTGATGGGACAACAGGTTCTGATTGCTGCTCACCATTCTCCCTCTTTGTGTGGGGATTACACAGATAGCTCCTATTGACAAGCCTGCTCCCTGGGGGTCATACCGCTTTCTTGTTTGCGAGAAGGAGCGCTTGACAGAGGCACCAGCACATTCAAAAGCGAAATCTGAGAAGAATGTAATTTTCTACTTTTTTCTTCTTGCACAAAAGGGAAAATGATTTACTGCATCGCTCCCCAGAGCTTGATGTCAGCTGGCTGTAGCCACTGCTACATTAGGGAGTGACAAATCTGAAGCTTGCCATCAGAGTTTATGAACAATTTATGAGGGCAAAATATGCATCAAGCTCTGATCTTTCAGGCCAGGGAGGTAAGGCAGGGGAAAGGCCAGAGGTCACCTAGCCAGCCTCCTGCCTCTGACCACACACATTTCAGCTTTACACTAAGGTCAAATGACCAGCAGCTATAAACATGATGCAGGAAGAATGTCTTGCTGAGCACTGCAATTCACAAACCAACCTCCATCCAGAGGCAGAGGTTGGAAAAGAAAGAGCACAGGCCCTGGAATCAGACAGACCTAAGTTCCCCTCCCAGTGCTGCCACTTAAGATCTACCAACTTTGCATCATTCCCTTTCCTTCTGTGAACAGAAGTTTCTCCAGTGACCTTCAAGTTGGTCTGTAGCCTTGACCTTTATCCTATTTCCTGTCCTCCAGGTATCTACTAGAGACTCCTGTGTGCCCCACCTCTGAACTCTGAATCTTTTCCTAACTGAGTCCTGCTCCTCTTCCTTTGCATGCACATCCATCCACCTACCTACATTCATTGTCATAGACTCTGCCTTCCCCCTGTCACTCTAGATGAACTGTCCCTTCTCCGATCTTAGAGCAGCCACTCCAATTGTGCCTTTGATCCTGTGCTTTTTTACCTACTCAAGGACATCACTGTAGTGGTTTTCTCCTCTATCTGCATCATGCCACTTTCCCTCTCTACTAGATCATCTCCATCCACGTGCAAACATGGCTTCTATCTACCGTCTTCAAAAGATCCAAACCTTGATCCCGTCTCCTCTAGCTACCTATTTTCTTAACCCAAAGGGAGCCAAACACCTGCAAAGAGTTGTGTTCCTTTCTGGTTCCTCTTCTGTGTTTCAAGTTGTTTCCCCATTCTTGTCAGCTTCTGATCCACGATTTCACTGAAATCGTTCTTAACTAGGCATAAATGGGTTTAATCAGCAAAAGCCCACATCTTCCTGAAGCTTATGATCACTTCTGTTCTCATCGCTCTAGACCTTCCAACAGCATTTGACATGGTAATCACTCCTCTATTCTTAAAATGTTATCTTCTCTGGGCAAGACCTAGAATTACTCTCACCCAGTTTTCAACAGATTTGTAGCTTCTTCTCTTTTACTGGAGCTTCTTCTTCTTCTTAATGTCTGTCCAAATGTCGAAGTGCCCTAGGGCTCCATCCTTGACCTTCTCTATTTCATCTATACTCCCTCCCTAGGAGATCACTTGATTTGCAATATTGTTTGGGCAATTATAACTTCCAAATTTATCTCTCCATCATGACCTCTCCCCTAAATATTGGACTCATGTAGCAAACTACCTACTTGTCATCTCCACGTGTATGATAGATATCTCAGACTCCACATATACCAAACACAATTCTTGATTAGCCACCTTCTGCCATCACTAAGTTTGTTCCTCCCTCAATTTCTCCCCAAAGGGCACCACCATTTACTCATTTGCTCTGGCTTCCCTCAAAATTATGAGTCAAACTTGACTCCTCTCTTTCTATCAATCACTTCCAGTAGCCTACAAATTGACAAATGCTATGAGCAATATCTTCAATATCTAGCATTCAACCACTACCCACTGCCTCTACTGCCACCACTGCGTTCCAAGCCACCATTATCTCCATCCCTGATTATTGCAATACAGTCTCATCTAGTCCAATCTGACTACTGGCTCCACTACTTGCTTGATCTTTTAGGAACACTGGGAAGAGGAATCCACAAGCTTGTCTGGTTTCTTTTATATCTCTCTGTATATTTATTATCAGCCTCCTCTGTTGGCTCTTCCTTCTCTACTGTACTTCAACCTCTATCTCTGGTTAAAACATCAGCTCTGAGCTTCAGACCTATATAACCAATTGTCTACTAGCTATTTTCTCTTAAATGTACCAGAAAATGCCTCAACGTCCAAAACTGAACTCTCGATCTTCTTCCCAGGGCTTCTTGACCCCCAGTGGCCCCCATCCACTATGCTACCTAAGCAACAAACCAGAGAATCACCTTTGACACCTCTCTCTCCTTTACCGCACCTATCCAATCAGCCCCTAAGTCTAGGACATTCTACCTCTCCCCAGTCTCTTAGCTTTAATCCCTTCTCACCACCTGTTTTAGTGGCACTTTTTAAGTCCAGATTATAATCATCTCTCACCTGGACTTCTGCAACTGCCTCCTCTCTGGTGTCCTCACTTCTACTTTTGCCACCCTCCTGTCCTCTCCGCATGCTGCAGGAAAAGGGATCTTCTGAAAACATGGAGCTTGGCCGTAGCTCTCCTGTGCTCTACTCCCCCAGGGGCTTCTTCCTCAGTGTTCCCAGGATCAAGTAAAAGCTCCTGAGATTGGCATTCAAGGCACTGCAGGACCTGACCCCGGGCAACCTCAGCCTGTCTTCCTCCCGCCACTCCTTGTATTTAAGGTCCCAGCCTCACCAGAGCACTCATGCAGTCATAACCAGATAGCTGTTCCCAGGACTAGGGGATCCTCAAATGCAGGAATCTGGTCGGAGTTGCTTTGTCATCTCTGCCCCCAGGTGTGTGTCCCTATGTACAGGAGTCACACACAGTCAGTTTCATGTTTTCCTCCATCTGTCTCCACAGTCCCTGTCTATGTATAATCCTGCCCTGCTTGCAGTTTTCCCACCCTTAAAAATATTAGAATTCTGTTGTCAAATCTCACCAATGAATTCCACGTGTATTATATTGTTTCTGATATTTTTGTGTTTTGTTGTGTTTTATTTTGTTTTTGTTTTATGTTATTCCTATAGTGTCATGGCTGCCAGCCCCTGGAGGCCTAATGGAAATTCTATAGGAGCCACATAGCAGCAGAACAACAGCCACAGCTACTGTATCTGCACAGCACTTTACAGTGAAAAAGACTTTTCTCCCATTTTCCCACCACAGGCCCCTTCCACTACTCAATGATGTAGGGAAGGCAAGGACTCCATTATTCTTGTTTAGCAGATGAGGAAACTGAGGCACTACAAAGGTTGGAAGGGTCACTAATGCCTCTGAGAAAAATTCTACTTCCTGAACAGGAGGTCAGGGTAGCCTCCAGCAATGGACTGGGCTGGGGTGAGACAAGCAAGGCACTGAGGGTGTAAAATTTAAGGATACATTTACTTTCAGGGTCATGCAAGTTCAAGGTTGCTGCCAGACAGTAAGCGCCTGCAGGTGGAGAGGCAGACCCCAGAGTGGCCCCATGGGAACATAGCTTTTACTGGAGTCCTAAGCAGGAGGAAGAACCCTAGTCCAGGGCTCCAAAGATGGCTTCCTGACTGACTCACTGGGTACCTTTGGGTCAATACCTCCTCCCCTCAGGGCCTGGGGTCCCCAAAAGTACGCAGGGATTTCACATTCTCTGTCTTGTGAGGTAGTTTTGTTTCCAAGCTCTCCTCTGTGACTCTGGTTCCCGGTACAGCCTCTAAGCCCAGAAGACAGCCAGTGCTAGGGAGCTGCTATTATCAGCCCCTTAGAAATCCACTCTGCCTGAGTCTGAGCAAGCTGTTGTGCATAGGTTTGATTTAAGGCCATTTCAGTAAGCCCCAATTCATCATCCTGAAGGCCTTTGAAGAAAAGACAACTGCCATTTTCTAAATGCCATTATGCAATCAAGCCTTTTGCAGGCAGCCCGGCAGGTCCACATGCCCATACGCGTGCCCAGACTAGTACATCTCACGTCTTGCTGAGTGTGCCTGGGTTCCCTTAACCATAGGGCCCTGATGGTATGGGGGCTGGCGAGGATGACGCAGGAAAGAGACCGGGAGCCCGAACAGTGAGACGGACCACAGAACAGGCATTCTGTGAAAAGCTGTAGAAAATCCCATAGCAAGGAGGCCCTGCCTGACCCAGTATCTTTCTTGTCTGTCAGGAGCTTGAGCCTGTTCCCTGAGCTCCCTTTCCTTGCAGGGCAGAGACCCAAGGCAGCCTTCTAAGAGGACGATTGTCTCTGGAATGCAGTGCTAACAGCAGTGACTTAGGAGCCAGGTCTGAGTCTTGGCGTCAGTACTTCTTGGCTCTCTGACCCTGGGAAAGTGAGCAACAGCTCTGTGCCTCAGTTTTCTCATCTTTAAACTGAAGGTAATAATAGCATATCAACTTCCTAGAATTTTGTGAAAATCAAATGCTGTGCTATCTATAAAACTCTGAGAATAAGGCTTAACGTGTAGTAAGCTTTATATCAGTATTATGATTCTTGTCATTTTCACAGCACCACAAACAGGACTGGCAACTGTGGGAGCTGGAAAGTAAGCTAGGGATTCCCCTAGACCATGGGGTATGGGAGAAGCAGAGCAAGGTATGGAAAATGAAGGCCCGATTTTAAATCCTGGCTTCACTTTTCTATAGCCATGGGTTTTGGGGCAAGACTGGGTACTGGACCGAACCTCCTTCTCCATCTCTAACAGGGGTAGAGACTCCCCAGCTCAGGGGGTTCTTTGTAGAAGTTGATGAAGAAACACATGGGACACTGCTTTATACCAGGCAACACAAAAAAGTACCCAGCAGGGTACATGTGAGAACAAGGTCTCTTGTTTCCCAGGCTGTGCTCTTGGTAGGACACTAGCTTCTGCAGTGCTCACAGGTATCTCCCTAAGAAATAGCCTCTCTTCCAGCCATAGGCCTAGCACTCAGAAATGCCCCATTTGCACATTTTAAGGAGCAGTCATCAGAGTCTCATGTTCAACCTGAGCTCTTTGATATATCTGGCCAAAAGAAAGGTTCTTAGGCCATTGCAGTTGTCTCACAGTGGTGACCAGCCACAGTAAACCTGGGCCACAGTGGCCAGCCTGTGCATTTGTTAGCTGATGCCTGTGGCGTGCTGAAAGGATGGGATATGGCCCAAGTTAGAAGCCCCACATTAAGCCTTGGCTGCCTTTGTCTACCCAGAAGCTATCACTCTCGGGTGCTGACCTTGCATTGGCATGGAAGCATGGGAAATGGTCGAAGTGCAGAGCCCCACTTTTAGCCTGTAACTCTTACAAATGGCTGTTTTCCGGGTGATCTCTTGCCCTACAACTTCTGCTCTTCCTCAACTGCCCTAAGCCAAACCTCTTCCTTCCCCACATGATGAGGGAAAGGAGAGTGTGGGAGGGGGGTCCCCAGCTTCTTAGCAGCCTGGAACCTCCTTGGGGAAGCACAGGAACCCTCACTCTATTTTACCTGGTAGTCCAGCAGGGCACAGCTCTACTTCCTGAGCCCTCATAAAGAGCTTCCCTCTGTCACATCACATTGCCAGGTCACGATTGATTTCCCCCCAGGCCAGCTGCAGTAGCCTCAGTGATGCGTGGGCACTTTCCCCCTCCACATCTCCCCACTCTCCAGCCCAGCCATGTCAGCACGAAACTCTCCATCAGAGGGTGATTAGATTTGGATAGGGCTTTTTTTTCCAGACGTAATTGTTTCTTAATTCTTTTAATTTCGCTACCTTTAAAGATTACAAGCAACAACTAGCACTTGATAAAAAGAACATTAGTAATTAATCGAGTTTTCAAGTAGCGCTGCTTTTGTGGCAATTTTTCAAAATATATGGGTAATTTAAAATCTGCAATTTAAAATCTGAGGAGGCAGAGACCCTTCCAAATGGTGCATGAGACCCCTACCAAGAGATCAAGCAATGCAAAAACCTAAGTAAGGCCCCCAAACACCAAGGAGAAATAATCTGTTCATTTATTCATTTGCTTATTCACTCAATCACACATTTGCTTGGTCATTAAATTAGTTAACTTACTCTGTCACACATTCATTCACTCCTTCATTTATTTGTTCTCATCCTTCTTATATGCTCACTCACTGGTTCACACATTGACAGAATCCCTGCCTCCCTCCCTCTCTCCTTCCCTCACTGTATACCACCCATAGCTCCATGGTGACTTAGGGCTTTAGCGGATTTTATAGATTTTCTCCAAAAGTACCTTAGTGTTCAAAGAAAATGATGAACTTTCATACAATTAGCCAACTTGAACCACACTCCTTTCATTCAATACACACTGCTTGAGAGTTCACTATGTGCAGAGGTAGCAAGAGACAGATGACATTGACCACACCCTCACCTGGCTTATGGTCAACTTGGGGAGATAAGCGTTTTCACAAATGCTTATATTAGATACAAGAATCCAAAAGAGGAAGTACATAATTCTGACAGAAAGGCTGCGTGCAGGCATCCATTCAGTGAACTTTCCTGAGCATTTACTATGCATCAGGGCCTGGGAATACAGAGAGAACTAAGACATGATCTTGCCTTTATGGAGCTCAAAATCCAAAGGTGGAAAAAGACACAGGACCAAACAATTGCTACAAAATATGGGAGGCATTGGATTGCTGGGAGACCGTGCAAAGATCAAGTAGTGATGAGCTCTGTTCAGTGAAAACTTATGAAAGAGTCAACCCTGGTCTGAGGTCTTGAAGGAGGAGTAGGATTTTGTTTGACAAATGTTCATAAAAGGAGAATGCTTCAAGTATGATCCATGGGTAGAAAACACAAGGTATATTTGAAGAATAGTAGAGTCCTAATTTTCTAAAGCAGAGGATATGTTTGAGGGAGTTGGTGGAAATAAGACTTAGCCCTTGAGCAAGGTTTTGAACGTCCATTGGGATTTTGTTGTGTGGGTAAGAGGAGGAGACATGGATGGTTTTTGAGCAGACTTATGTTATGATGACAGCTGGGCTCAAGAGATGAACTTGGAAGTTAGATCGGAGAGATCATAGAGCCTTGGGGTAATCAGACATTGAAGAAGCCAGAGGTACTGATGGACCAAAGTCGGACAGTAGGGAGAGAAAAGCCGAGGCAAACCTGAATGTGAGTGCTGTGGGGAGGCTGAATCAACAAAACAGACTTAACGGGAAAGATGAGAGTGAGCTAGTCAGAGATACTCAAGAGGATTTTAGAATGAGATACCAAGAGTATAGTGGTGCCATCATGAGAGAGAAAGAGACAGACAGAGAGAGAGAGAGAGAGAGAGAGAGAGAAGCAGGAAAGAACAAGGGGAAAAGGGTGATGGGTTTGGTGGTAGATATGTTAAGGAGCCTGAGGAACAGTCAAATGAAAGTGTTCAGCATGCAGTTGGACAATAGGCCTAGAGCACAAGAAGGAAGCCTAAATTACTACAGACAGATATTTGTGTCACATTGATTAGCCTCTTGACCAGAAATTATTAACATTGGGTGCATAAGTGAACTTCTGGGAGCCTATAAGATATATCCTAATGGTAGAATTGACACCTGTTGGTAGTGGGTTAGATGTTGGTGGAAGAGGAATCTTCCAGGTGTCTGTGAGGAAATCTGGTTGGTTAATAATGTCATTTACAAAGTTAGGGGACAATAGAGTAGGACAGGGCAGGGGACTTGTGTAGAAAAGAACATGAGATAAGGGTTAGATATGATGAATTCAGGATGCTTGTAGGCTGTCCAACTGAAGATGTCTGCTAGGCATTTGTTACATGTATCTGGAGGCTTGAAAGAAGGTCTGGGCTGAAAATTGATTTGGAATGGTTAAGGCCAAAGGAATAGATTAGATCATGCAGGAAGAGTGTGGAAAGTGAGAAGGGGAGACAACTTTGGAACTGATTAAGAGTCAAAAATGAATTCCAAATGTCTGGCTTCAGTATATAGACTAATGATGGTGTTTGTTCCTGAAATAAAGAACACTTTGAAGTATTTGAGAGAAGTGTGAACATGAGAAGTTCCATTTGACCCAGATAGGATTCTAGGTGGTTGTGGGATATGCAAGTGGAGATTCTCTAGTATCTCCATATCTGACTCTGGAGCTTAGGAAGGAGAATTGGATTGAGACAGATTCTTGATCTTACCACAGAGATAATGGCTGAAGCTGGGACATAGGTGTGGTCTCTAAGAGAAAGCAAGAAGCTGTCCAAGAAGGATATGTGAACAAGCAGCTTGCTGCACAATGGGAGCTAAGGAATGAGTGGCTCTAGGAAAAACTAGAACATGAGGCTGAGCAAATTCTGCAGAATGAAGCTTGGCATGTTGACAATGAGGGAGTCATGAGCAACCCTGGGGAAGTGGGGATGAGAGCAGAGTCTAAGGCCTTAAAAAGTTGCAAGAGGGAATAGGAGGCACCACATATAGACCTACTCTTGCAAAATTTCAATCACGTGGAGAGAGGCAAGCTTCACAAAAAGTGGAGTTTTCTTTATAAGATAAAGGAGATAAAAATGGTTACAGGCTTAGGAGAAAGAGCAGGAGAAAGGAAGAGAGAAAATTCTGGAGAGAAGCGACAACTGATAAGGAGAGTCTGGGTGGGACACAGGAGTATCAACATCAGAGGCCGATAAAAAGCAAATGCTTTGGCAAATATGCAATTGCAGGGAGGAGAATCTCAGACAAATTACCAAAAACATGGTGGATCCGTGTGAGGATTTACTTGATTTACTCCACGTACACTCACCAACAATTACACATAATAATTCTTGATCCAGACATTATTGTTATCATTAGTTCTAAACATTGCTCTGGGTAGTTGGATCAAAGGTGACAAATTTCCAGGCCACATGGAAACAGGACATTTGCACATCTCCATTTCTAGGGAGGAGCAGGGTAGAGCTCTGGAGTTTAGTTGCCTCCTTCTTGCCCTGTAGCCCCTCCCATACTGCCTTCCACCTATTCCTTCTCCAATCACCTTTGTCCCAGGGCTGCCTAGCAGCAGCTAACTCAGAGGAACTCAGAGGGAACCAGAAGCACAGGATCAAATGTGTAGCTCTTGTGGAGGAAGTGAGAGAAATCTTTGATTCCACTAGGCTAAGAAGAGAGAAGGTGACAGACCAAGTAGATTCAGAGGGAAAGGGCAGAGGAGAGGGCACACAACAGGTCTGCTCAGCAGCAGGCAGGTGGCTGGCCGTGCTAAGAGAACATGCGTATGTGTGACACGAATGGAGGTTGTCCCCGCCCCAAATTCCCAGCATCCCACAACTTTTCTCAGTCCCAGAGGTGTGGATTCCTAACTGACTACAGTCCCTGTGGTGACTCTCTCGCCTGAGTTCGCTGCTAAGAGGCTGGTGCTGATATTTGGAGGCACTCCTTCCTCTCTCCCACCGCCACTTCTACATAGAGCCCAGGACATCATAGAGGCAAGCGGTATAGTGTGTGAAAGAATTGGCTTTGAACCACTGAACCGTTCCATGCCTCAGTTTCTTTGTCTGCAAAATGGGACTAATGATGTTTACCTTGAAGAGGCATAAGGATTAAAAGAGATAATCCACACAAAGCAACTCTCTTTGTTAATTAATCTTTCTCCAGAGGTCACTAAAATCTCATCAGAGGAAATAAGACCACAGTATTTGATTCACTTCAGCTTGGAAACAAGCAGATCTTAACATCTCATTAGGTATTCCCAATACAGTTTTATCCCCCAACCAACACAGATGATGTTGTCTGACTTACAAGGAAAAATATGTGATTCACAGTGACTGCCAATTTCTCTTCTGCTCCATGGGGGATTCGGCATTTTTGTTCTGTTGTGTAGGAGGAAATTCAGCCTGATTGTCACTTACCCAGTGTCCCCCATGGTGGCACTCTGTGGGTTGCCTTGTTGGGCACAAACTCCAAATCAGGAATGGCCACATAATTTGCGGAACCCAGTACAAAATGAAAACACAGGGCCCCTTCTTCAAATTATTAAGAATCTCAAGATAGCAACAGTAGAGCATTAAACCCAGCATGGGACTCTACTGAGCACAGGGCTTTGTGGAACTACAGTAATCACACACCTGTGATGTGCGCCCTGCCCTGAATCCACACCCAGTGCTCTGATCTCGGTGAAGGAGAGCCCACAACAAAGTCATAGGTTCATCTGAAAAAAAAAAAGAAAAAAAAAGTCCACTGGAAGAGATACCACTAGGCAAAGAGCTCATTCCTGATTCTTTTTCCCAAGAACCAGTCAGGTAGATGCCAGGTGGTTATCCACAGATAAATCCTTCAAGGTCAGAATTCTGGAAAGGCATCTCTGTTGGACAACTCTGTTCCCTCTCACTATAATCCACCAGCAACTGACTTTCTTCCTTCTGTTACTTTTTCTAACTGCTCCAGGTGACTTCCACTCTCCCAACCCCTGCGCTCCGCACATCAACCCCCAGCACAAGGGTACTCTAGGACAGCGACCAAGAAGCCTGCTGAGCCTTGGGGCTCTGCACCCTCTTTTCTAGCCGTACCCTGCATCCTGACAGTAACCATCTCCTTAGTGGGTGATAATCTCTCCGGTAAGTCTGGGAGGAGGGAGGCTTCCCTGCTGTATTTCTGAGAGCATGTGAGGAGAGCAACAGGGATAGAAAGCTGAAAGAATGTACAAACCTAGAACAGTGCTACTTAGGAGGTCCATGGATCTGTGCCAGTCTGCAAGAAAGTAAGAACAAAGGTGCAGAGTGTTTCTAAACTTTTATAGCAAGTTGATAATGCCTATTAAATTTAATAACAAAAAATAATTTAAAAATAATTATGTCTTTAGTCTCATTATTCCAGTAATTCTGTTTTATTGCGTTTTACCAGAGTACTGGCCCATGCTCTTTGGAAATCTAACAAGCTAATAAAAAAAAGTAAACAAAACAAGCAGTAGGTGCTTCACAGTAGATAGATGGCAACCATGGTTGCCAGCCTTGCCATGCCCCCCTGCCCCCGCCTTCGGTGGAGTGGGCAAAGCGCTGAGGCAGAAGTCAAAGGATCAGTGTGCTTGGCCTGGCTCTTTTATTTCCTTGGACAAGTTGTTTATCTGCGAGCTCCCTTTTTCTCATCTGTAAATGCTTCATGAGGACCCCATAAGGTCTTAAATGAGAAGGTGTTTTACAAATAGTAAGGTGCGGTATTTAGTCCAGCCACCTCACACCTCTGCCACGAAAGCAGTACTGGATCCTAGCACAGTGGTTAAAAGCACAGCCTTTGAAGTCGAGCTGCCTGGATTTGGATCCTCCCTTCACAATTCACTAGATGGGTTACTTCAAGCAAGCTGTTTAACCTCTCAGAACCTTCATTTTCTTACCTATAAAGAAGGAATCATTTTAATACCCACCTGATAGGGTTGTGATGAGGATTACCTGGGTTGCACTTAGAACAGCATGCAGAACATGGTACACAATAAATGGTAGCCAGTAGCATGATCTGATTACACCCTATTCTTGTCACTACATGTGATCATTGTCAGCTTTACCCGTGTTCATTGTTCTCTCCTTTCGCTGCTACATGTCCCCATCATTTTTATCTTTCATACTTCGTTTATCGAGTCCCAGATTGGTGCCTTTGTATTTTCTACTAATAATTGGTTCTTGCTGGTGTAGAACATACTATTGATATTGGAATATTGATCTTCTATCTAGCAAATGTGCCCAACTCTCATTAGTTCTAACAGGTTGTCTAATTCTCTTGGCTTTCCATGTAAACAATAACATAATTTTCAAATATGCCCATTTTGTTTCTTCCTTAACAATCCGTATACCTCTTATTTCTTTCTAGGACTTACCATACTAATTTGGGATGTGATGGCACCATCCTCATCTTGTTTCCTATGTTAAAGGGAACGCTTCTAAAGTTTTTCTTCTACTAGGTATGATATCTGCTGTTTTTAATGGGTATTATTGACACAGGTGAAGGAGATCCCTTTATAAAGAATTTTAAATTTTTATCTTGAATAGTGTTAAACTTTATTAAATGTGCTTTATGCAGCTATACAAATGTTTTTCATTTTTTTTCTCTGAGTGCATTAACATAATAGATGACATTGACAGACTTCCTGATGCTTAACTATTCTTGCATCCTGGGGATAAACTCTACTTGGTCATGATATAATTTTTTTGTTGCTGTTTTGTTTTAATACATCTTTAGATTTAGTTAATGTTTTGTTTGGATGTAGTTAATATTTTGTTTATTATAGGTGTCCTGTAAATCTTTTCTTATGTTATTCCTCTCCACTTTTGGTATCAATATTACAGTAGCTCTGTTACTCAAGTGGACACATTCCCACTTTTTCTGACTGCTGGAATAACTTATAGAGGAAAAAGATTATCTTTTCATGAAAAATTTGATATGACTATCGACCTATAAGACTTTCTGGAACAAGACCTTATGCAGGAAAGTGAGCTTTCAACCTCCACTACAATCTTACATAGTCATTGGCCTATTCCATTTCCTTAGAGCCCAGTTTAGCATAAAAAAAATCAAGACATCTGTTTACTCTCTGGCTTTCAGCCTTTTGTTTTAGCACCAGCTTTCTCATAACACCATCCCTAAAGAACGAGGAACCAGGCTTGCAGTTTTGCTTCTGAGTCTGCCATTCTTTAGATAAGTGAAGAAATGGAGACAAGGAAAGTCTTCGTCATCTGTTATAAGAGTTGGACTAGTGGATCTTTAATGGTACTGTAGATAAAAATGATATTGTCCACCCTTGTCTCTTAAGAACAGCAGTTAACTCAGCTCAGATACAAATGAAAAAGATTTAAAGAAAGAGAAGAGGAAGGGAGAGAATAACAGCTGCCAGATGGTTCCTGCCTGCCTAGTCTAGTACTTTTTCTACCCTGGGTGATCCAGTCTTCCATTTGGAAGAACTCTTCTAGATGCATTTTCACATAAAATCTCTTACTGGTATTTTGCCAGGAAAATATTGGCCCAGTTGGCCTTTGGTTTGTCTTGTCTTGAAAGAATGTCTCCCACCACCTTCCTGTGGGCTGTCTTGGACCTTCAGTTTCCTGCCTGAGAAACGGACTCTTTGCTACTGATGATGATGAACAGTTTGACTTGCAACTCCTTCTGGACATACCAAGTACCTGTGCCCAGGGCTTAGCCTTGGCCAGGCCACCAGAGAAAAAAAAATACAACAACAATAAAAGGAGGGATGTATTGTTTCCCTTCTTTGCTTATCAGGAAGCCAGTGACTTTTAGTATCACGAGAAGTGATCTTTGTTTCATTTAATGGGACTTGAAGTAGCCCGCAAGAGAAATTGTTGACATGATTCTAATAACAGTGGGGACATGTGGTGGGAAAAATTCTAAAGATAGTCCCCCAAGATATCTGTTCCCTGGCTATTCAATCATACATTGATCTATATACTGGTATAAAGACATTTTTTCAGATGTAAATTTTCAAGTCAATTGACTTTAAGATATGGAGATTATCTGAGCTGGTGTTTTCTCTGGCTGGTAGCAGAAGAGAACGTCAAAGAGATTCATAGCAAGAGGAGGATTTGATGCACTCTTCCTGGCTTTGGAGATGAAGGGGCTCATGTGCAAGAACCAAAGAGTGACTTCTAGAAGCTGAGAGCAGCCCTCAACTGACATCCAGCCAGGAAACTGTGAACTTAGTCCTAAAACTGCAAGGAACTACACTGCACCAATAACCTGAATGTACTTGGCAGTAGATTCCCCCCTAGAAACTCAGATGACAACTCAGCTCAGCACATATCTTGATTTGTGAGACCTCAGGAAGAGGGCCCAGTTAAGCCACACCCAGATTACTGACACATGGGAACTAAGAGAGAATAAATGGGTGTCGTTTACAGCCGCGAAATTTGTTTCACTACAGTAGAAAACTAATGCAGGACATCTAATTGGTACTCCCAAAGTGTACTTCCAAAGCCTACACCTCAGCCCTCTGCATGCATGAAACCAATGTGGGCACACGAAGTTCCTGCTCCCCTCTCCAGCCCTGAGCAGTGTCACCAACCTTTGCTTATGGGCTGAGGCTTCCGTGTGATCTTCTGGTTGCTGAGCTACTGGGAAGAGACCCAGTTGACTTGCCCAAAGCTGGAACTTCTTTCAGGCGAATAGGAACAATCCCTGCGATTTTCAGAGAGCTGTGTACAAAATGCTTCCATTGTCATTGTTTCACAGAGGCCTCACAGAGACCACCCCAGCTGAGCGGGTTTCTCTCTTGATAGAAACAATTATATACTCATTTCCTAGATGAAAAAAAAATGAGGCCCAAAGAGGGCAGATGGCTGGCTCAAGGTCACAGAGCAAGCATGTTAAAAAAACTCCTGCTACATAACATAACTTAAATTGGGTAACTATTGGTGAATTCCTCAGCTGGTGATTTGCAAGGCTCTGAGCTTTTGCAGCTCTAAGCAGTGTACTGACAAAACCTGGTCATCCAGGCTCTTTCTGCTCATGTTTGTCTGCACTTAATGAGTGGAGATGCGAGGATGCCTATGAGCCGAGATGTACCGGTTTAACATCTACAGTCACAATGCCCCCCATATTGCCCCCTTGGCTTGCAAGGCTCTTTGCCCAGCTTGCCACACGGCTGTCTCCCTCACTTCCTTCAGAGCTTTGCTCAGTGGGGCCTTCTATAACCATCCTGTCTAAAATCGTAATGCCCCTCCAACCCTACCTCATGCTTTATTTTTTTCTCCATTGCAAGTACATCTGATATTCCACGTTTTTATTTCTTTGTTGTCTATCTTCATGAGAACAGGGATTTTTGTGTGTTTTGTTGACTGCTTTATCACCATTACTGAATACATTGTCATATAATAGATACTCAGTAAAATTATTCTTATTCTTATTACTACTATTATTATTATCATTATCATATCAGAGCTGGGATGGAAATCCAGGTATGCATATAGTCAACCCCTCCCTCTTCTCTAATCACATGGCCACCTTGACTCTGTAGAAACAGGCTGTGTCAAGGACCAGCCGTCATATTTCCCACTCACTGGGGATAAGGTAGAGGGAGGCCGCTCCTGCCCCAGACCTGTCATTCCCGGAACCACGACTGACTGCAGTGCCACCTTCTCTCCCTTTTTTTATGCAAAGTAATTTCTCAAAATGATGGCTCAGGCTCCAAGAGAAAAGATCTTATCTGCCTAATAAGCTGGGATTCATTCGGACCAAAGGGAGCAGAAGCAACAGATTAATCCTAATGCCTGGAATTTATTAAAAATTTCAACTGTTCCTAATGTGAAAGATGAAATTGCACCGCCTGAAGTGACTGAGACATATCAGGTCTGGGCGATCTCCCTGTGGCCAAGGCCACAATAACTAACTAATATCCCTTCCTATTAGCAGAGCTTTTAGGACTATGAGACTGGACCAAAACGGACAGGTCAGATCTTTCTAGCAGGGTGAAAGAGAAGCAGAGGCTGCTCTGTCCACTGGCTCTGCCACTTGAGCTGCCCAGACCCTGCCCAGAAACCAGAGTTGAGGAACCTATCTAGGGCATATGAGGCCTTTGACTGCAGCTTCTGAGGCAGAGTCTGCAATGAGAGATGTCTGCAGAACACTAAGACTAGGCAGAGGTGTCAAATAGCATGTGCAGTGCATACTTCTGGAAAGATGGGAGGTTGCTGTGCAAACGTACATAGTATTCAAACAGCTGACATCTTAAGGGTGTCTCATTTTCTTTAGACATGTCACAATGTCCAAATATCAGATACACCCCTCTCCTGCCCAATAGCCTTGCCTAATGTCATGTGCCCTGCTAGGACACAACCTCACTCTGGCCTGCTTCTTGCTCTTCAACCCCATCGTCACACATGTGTATGTGTGCATGCACACGCGCTCATACACACACCCACACTGCTGCTCTACCTTCCATCCTTGGTCTCAGTCCTTTCCCTTCCTCACCTGGTCCCACCTCCTCCCTTGGGTACCTTTTTACTTACCACTAAAGGTAAAGAGACACGTTATTTTTTACCTTAGAAAGTGGAAGTCCAAGCTGCATGGGGATCTATTAGGTTGTTCTGGCCCCTCAGCAGGAAACCATGCTTGCATAATGCTTCCTTTTAAGAGGAGAGAACTAGGGCAGTCCTTTACTCCAGAGTAAGTTAGGGTCAGCCAAAATTAGAACCCAGACACAAAGTAATTTGTTGTCACATTATCTGTAATAGCAAAAAATTGAACACAATCTAGACGTTAGGCAATATGAACAGGGTTAAGAAAATTGTTGCACATCATCTCCAAAGAATATTATGCAGCCATTAAAAATGATTATTATGAAGACAATATTGTGACATAGAAAAGGCTTATAAATTCGATAGTAAGTGAAAAGGCCAATTGTAAGACTGTAAATATACTGTAATTATAGCAATTTAAAAATAAATGCACACCTGTGGCCAAGGCCTTGGAGGCAATGTGGGATCGAAAATGAGCTCTTATGGACTAGGATGCAGGGATTATGGGTGATTTTTTTTGTTCGTAAACATCCTGTAATGTTGTCTAGTGCTGTTATAATATTGTTGTTACAGTAAATAACTACTGAGGAAAATTAAAGCAAGTCTGAAGCCTTTTGCTGGTTACAGCTGCCTTGGACGATGCTGTACACATGGTGGCTACTTACTGTCTAGTTTATGGTCACTACCATGAGTCACCACCCCTCCCCTCTAACTGAGAAAGATTCTGGTTGCTCCTCGGTGCTCTCCATCTCAGTGAATCATGCCTCCCTCTTCCACATCCTCCAACCCTTCCGTCACTGGGTCCTGTGGATTTTGTTACATGAAGAGGCTCAAATCTTACTTCTCTCCTTCCTAAGTCTAGGCCAGTATTCTCACACCTGAATTACAAACCAACAGGTCACCCAGCCTCCAGCCTCAACCCCACCAGCCACACAAGTGTTATGAGGTGCTTATGGTGACCCACTAGCATGCAGGCTAGAAAGATGTAAACATTCCTTCAACTTCGTTCAGGTCATCTCCCTTTATATTTAGCTGTATTTTGTACACAGTGTATCTGGCTCAGTTGTACATGTTTATATGCTGTAGGCACATATTTTCAAAAATATTTTATTGATAGGACAGGTAACCAAAAATTTTGATTGTGAACACCAACTAGATGTTTCTAAAATACTGTTTTGTTTCCCTCTCTTGTTTAAAATCCTTCAGTGGTCTTTCACTGCCTGTAGCATATTTTCCTACATAACCTGCCAACCTTTCCAGACCGGGTTCTGCTGGCTGTTCCAGCATTATCACCCATCGGCCCAAGTCCCACTTCTTTAGCGTCTAGGATCACCATGCAGCCCAGAGAGGCTACTTTCAGCCTTTGTGGGGGCTGATCCTGTGGTGTGTGCTGGAGCCAACTCATAACAGGTCCTGACAGCTTAATGTATGTATCTCTTCCCAACTGTGCATTCAGCTAATGCCAAGTTAGTAGCTTAAGATGGGCCATGGTGGGATTATTTACAGCACGGAAATTGGAAAACACTACACATCAAAGATTTCTCCTTTTTTTTCCAGCAAGCTGATTGTTGAATATTTACCGGCACACCACTCAGCTGATCCCTCTTCTTGGAATGTCCTTTTCTAGACTCTTCACTGTGCCCTGCTTCAATATTTACTTCAAGCAACATACCATGCAGGCAGCTTTCCCTCACTCTCCTTTGCCCCTTCCTGCATTCATACCTCCTCTCTATAAACTCCTTAGGGGTAGCAGCCAGGTCTGAGTCTCCCTGCGTTCAGGGTGCACAGAACTGTTCCAGGTGCTGAGTATGTGTTCAGGGAATGTTTGTTAAAACTGAATGCAATTTCTGATACAGCTGGGAAACCTCCCTGCCTATGCCCCAGTGTGTCCTGGTGAGCTGGTTTGGGAGAGTTCAACCCTAGGGACAGCTAGAGCAGGAATTAGGAAATTTTCAGTCTGTCTGACTACAGGCTGCTATGGGGAGTCAGTTCTCCTGCTGAGGAAATGATCACTCACACCACACACCTGAACAAACAGCTGTTACAGAAACCATTATGCCAGAGGGAAGGATTATAGAAATGTGTCCCATTAGATGGCAAATGGAAATTTGTTTTCCTTTTGTAATAATCGCTTATAACATTTATCACTGCACAAGCAAGTTGGTACTTGAAGGATACATCTAGAGTCATTCTAAATATAGAACTTCAGATTCCAGGCTTCCCTGAAGGAGGAGAGGTAAAAGCCCTTTGGAAAGGAGAGCAGAGACATGTCAAGTCCTGCCAAAAAGATACCAGCATGGCAGAGAAAAATCATGAGATCTGGGGATGATGCCTGCCTCTCTGCTTCTCAGAGCAGAACCCAGACACACAAACACATTTTTTTTTCTCAAGGTATTAGCAAAAGCCTGACTTCTTAGTGGGAAATGGGAGAGGCAGATGAGATTAGCTTCTGGTTCAGGAAGGAAGACTACCTTTCGAACAAGTTCTTGTGAAGACTCTGTACCCTCACAAAGGGCAAAGGATGGCTGGCTTCAGAGATCCATAGGAAGGAGCATACAAAAAAGAAAAAGAGAAAATATAGCCTAGTGTCCCTCTGACTGAGGCAAGAAAAGTACTGCTAAAGCCCCCACTCAAAGCTCAAGACAGCCTAAGGCTCAGGAGAATGGGTGAAATAGATTTTTGGTTTCTCTGGTCTCAAGAGAGGCTGTGGCATCCCAGAGACCTGGGTTTTCATTCTAGCCCAGTCATCCATCCACTAGCTGGGTGATTTGGGATGAATTAATTGGCCTTGCTGAGCCTTAGTTTTCTCTGCTTTGTAGGAACAATGATATCTTCCATACAAGATGGTGAAAATCAAGTAGATGTGATGGTGGATTTTATGTGTCAACCTGGCTAGGCTATGGTGCCCTGTTTTTGATTGAACACCTGTCTAGATGTTGCTGTGAGGTTTATTTTTTTCATATGTGATTAACATTTACAGTGAATAGACTTTGAATAAAGTAGATTATCCTCCATATTGTGGGTGAGTCCCATGCACTCATTTGAAGGCCTTAAGAGCAAAGACTAAAGTATCCCAAATAAGATGGAATTCTACTTTCTAGCCTCCAACATAGAAACTCTGCCTGGGTTTCCATCCTGCCGGCCTTCGCTATGGATTTGCCACTCCTCACAATCACATTAGCCAATTTCCTAAAGTCTCTCCCTCTACACACACACACACACACACACACACACACACACACACACACATATCCTGTTGGTTTTGTTTCTCTGGAGAACCCTGTGTGATACAGTAGATGACAAGTATAAAGCACCTCACATGAACCCAAGCACAGAGATTGCACCCAAGGCATAGTAAGGACTCTACCACCTAATAAATATATTCATTTCTGACCATCTTTACCCTCTAACTTGATAGCTTCTAATGTTGTCTTAACTAGCTTACCTTTGCTAATTATGCAGGTCATCCAACAGGCCCCCACCTTAAATACTTTCAGTTTGATTATAGGCTCTGATTGTACATCTACTTCCATGGATCTTAAAGCTGGATGCACATTACGATCATCTGGAAAGCTCTTTAAAATTATCAGTGCCTAGACTCTATCTTCTGATATTTTGATTGAATTGATCTGGGATGGATTCAGGACATCCATAGATGTTAAAAGCTCCCTGATGATTCTAATGTACAGCCAGTGTTGAGAGCCAGTGATACAGAAGATGCCAAGGCATACAACACTAATTTGCCAGAAGCAAAGGCAAATTTGACAAGGATGCCTCCTTTCATTCAAGCATTCTATTGCCAAATAAGTGCTCTTCCCCATCAGCGAAGGGTACTACCCTCACCCAATGCCCAAGCCAGAATACTAGGAATCATCATCAATTCTTCTCTTTCCTTTACCCTTCTATCCAATTCATCAGTGTCCAAAAATCCTGCATCTGCTTCCTTCTCTCCAATTCCACTGCTGTTCCTAGTCCAAGCTCCACTATCTCTTTCCTGGGACACTGTATACTTCTGTACAGTCTAAATCCAATCAGGACAGTGAAACTATACAACCATTTAAACAGGAAAGTTTAATATAAATAATTATTAACTAGCAGTTTTGTAAGACGAAAAAGATCAAGAGAGCTCTAACACAACAATTTGACCATACTTAACACTACTGAATTACATAATTAAAATGGTAAAGATGGTCCATTTTTAGATTATATGTATTTTACTACAGTTCATAAAAAATATGCTCAGTGAAAGAAGCCAGACACAGAGGAACGCATATTCTAGAAATGTCCAGAAAAGGCTAATCTATAGAGAAAGTAGATTAGTGACTGTCCAGGGCTAGGGATGGGGATGAGTGACTTCTCATGGGCACAATGTTTCTTAGACTATGGAGATGGCTTCATAACTTTGCAAATTTGTTTTAAAATCATTGAACTGTATGCTGAAAACTAGTTTTGTGGTATGTAAATTTTACTCTAATAAAGCTATTTTGTAAAAGAATTATTAATTATAACAAGTGGCTGGATTAATAAGGGATTGGCTAGGAACGAGTAAAAATAACTCTGAAGAGCATAGGAATCACAGATATAAGGAATCTCTAAGAGTGTCATAGAGTACCCAGTGAAGGACCCGGTCACAAATATAAATTAGTATAGCCACTATGGGAAACAGTATGGAGGTTCCTTAAAAACAACTAAAAATAAAACTACCATATGATCCAGCAATCTCACTGCTTGGTATATACCCACAAGAAAGGAAATCAGTATATTGGAGAGATATCTGCACTCACATGTTTATTGCAGCATTATTCACAATAGAATGTGAATCAACCTAAGTGTCCATCAATGGATGAATGTATAAAGAAAATGTGAGATATATACATAAACACACACACATGCACAAATACACAAAATGGAATACACTTCAGCCTTTTAAAAGAAGGAAATCCTCTCATTTGCCACAACCACAGATGACCTGGAGGACATTATACTAAACAAAATAAGTCAGGCACAGAAAGACAAATACCACATGATCTCACATATATGTAGAATCTAAAAAAGTTTAACTCACAGAAGCAGAGAGTAGAATGGTGGTTACCAAAGGCTGGTGGAGGGTGGGGGGAAAGGGGAGATGTTGGTCAAAGGGTATAAAAGTTAGACAGGAGGAATAAGTTCAGATTTATTGTACAACATGGTGATCACAGTTAATAACAATGTATTGTATACTTGAAAGTTGCCAAAAGAGTAGATTTTAAATGTTCTCACAACACATACACACACACACACACAGAAGATAAGTGTATGCAGTGATGTATATGTTAATTAGTTTGATTATAGTAATAATTTCATAATGTATATGTATATCAAATTATCACATCGTACACCATAAATATGTATAATTTTTATTTGTCAATTATATTTCAATAAAGCTGAAAAAAGCAATGCATCTACCAAAGACAATGAGGTTATTGTATGCAAATAATACTTTAAAAAGAAACAAAGCAAAACAAAATCCAATTGGGCTCCTCTCAAAAGGACACAGAAACCAGCACAGAGGGGCTCCCTCTGACCAAAGAAAAGATAACTACAAATAACTACAATAGATTTAAACAAATCAAACCCATGTGTTCATATATCACCTTTGGAAGATGTTAGGAAACCAACATATTCTGAAAAGACTTACTGGGAAGATCTTCTTCATAAAGAATTCCAGCTAACAAATGTAGAAGGAATGACAGAATTGTTATATCAGTATTTTGCAGCTTCCAATGAAATAAGAATGCAGACAATGATCAACAATGGCTGCTGTTAATAGAATCATTAGGTGAAAGGCTCTCAGGCAACTTTATTGTGGATGTGTGAGACTGACAATGCCTAAACCCAGGAAGCAATTTCAACATCACAAAAAACATACACCCTGCCCCAACCCTCCCCCCAGTTTGATATAATACAAACACCTGTGGTATGTGTATCTGTGAAGTGTTTTGCACTACAACATTCAAATCTATACCTGGTCAAGCCTCTCTATATAGCTATTAGCTTACAGAAAATTCAGGGGTGAAAGATTATGTTAAATGACACTATGGGAATGCAACTAGCAATATCTGGACTGTGGAATATTCTAAAGGACAAACGACCAGGTTTCATCAACAAATAAATAGCAAGAAAAATGGGAGGTGGAGACAGGAAACCTGGAGATTAAAACAGATGAGTAAAACAAATACAATACTTAGATCTTTGGGATCTGTATTATTAAATGACATTTTGGATCCACTTACTGAATGACATTTATGAGGCAATCATGGAAACTTGAATACTAAGTAAATAGTAAGAAACCATTTTTAGATGGGATAAAGGTACCGTAGCTTAAGGGAAAAAAAAGAGCCCTAATATTTTAGAGATATATACTGAATTATTTCAGGATAAAATGATGTATTTTGTATTTGCTTTAAATCAATGGGAGGATAGGGGTTTGGGGAGGTTTATAGATAAAAGTAAGTTGGGCACATGACAATAAACGTTGAAGCTGAGTGATGGGTATAAAGAGTTTATCGTATTATTCTACTTATATACATGTTTGAAACGTCCCATAATGAAAAATGTTTTTGAAATGGGAGAAATAAATAAAAGCTCTCTTGTATCCCCCAGGGCTGAGACACACATCTTGTTAGAGAGAACATGGGCCATGGCTCATTGAGTGGCTGGTAAACTTGCTGGACATCCATTCTCTGGAACTGGTCAGAAACTGCCTTCTAGGATGCTGAGGAAAGCTGTTCACTGGGAGGTGTCCCAACAAAAGTGCCCAAATTGGGTGCCAGAGGAAGGTGCTGGCCACGGGGCACTGCTGATCACTGTCCACTGCAGAATCTGAGTTATAAAAAAGCTGCAAGTACCACAAGAGAAGCTGGTCATGCTGTGGGATCTGGGCACTGGGGAAGCCACACATGCTTCAGGAGTCAGACGCTAGAAAAGCCATGTTCGCAGCAGGTACTGGATGACAGAGAAGTCATATGCCCTGCAGAAGCCAGGTACTGGGAATCTATGTGTGCTACAGAGGTGAGATATGGAGAAGCCATCTGCAAGGGCCACCAAGAGCCTGCTGAGGCAGCACGCTAGAACAAGGAGGAAAAACCCATTCCCTCTGGCAATGTCTCTCCAGTGCCCTCTCCTGACAGAACTTCAGCGAGCAGGGACAAGGAAAAAAATATTTAAAGGGCCCAGATCCAATTTCACAGAGCAAGCAAGAAGGATAAGCTTGGAGCTGAGGAGCAATAAATCAATGATTCCTCACGAATCTCTCTACTTCTGTTCTTGCCCATCGGCAACCTGTTCACCTCATAGCAATCACAGTAACCTTTTTAAAATAGAAGGCTTGTCTCATCATTTCACTTTTCCTTGGAATAAAATTCAAACTCCTTCTACGGCCTAAAGGTTCTGCATGTTCTGGCCCCTTTCCTACTGATGGCAGCTACTGCTCCAGATGGCCTGCTGCTGCCATCATGCTGGCTGCAGCAGGGAGGCCCTGCCAGGGCCGCACACTGTGTGGAGCTGGCAGAAGTCAGTGACAAGTGGTAGCCCTGCTCCTTCTGAGTTGGAGTGGGAGCTCCCCAGGTGTCCTCACTGTAGACCGCAGCCTCCCACTCCATGGAGTGGGCAGGAGCCCCAACCTCCGGGTGGAGCTGCAGCCACCCAAGTTGTGGCTACGGATCCAAACCTCCGTATGCCCTTGGTCGGGGGGAGGGGGGTGCCGGAGCAGGCAGGACCCCTGTGCTCCCGGGTGCAGCTGTAGTAGTACCCTGCCCTCCATGGTACAGCTGCAGCTGCCCAAACCGGCAGCTGCAGCCTCAGGCATCCCTGCACTCTTGGGGGCCTGGGAAGGCCCTCCTGCCCTTGCAGGCTCAGAAACAGAAGCACCTGCTCCTGCTGCCTGGCTTCTCCCTGCTGTTGGTGTCTGCTCCGATCTTGGAGCAAAGTCAGGGCCCAGCTGGGGCACTGTGAACTGTGAACGGCAATAGAAGGCAGACGGATTCCTGGGCAGAAGGGGGCGGGTCCCCAGTAAGGCCCCACCTTCAGGCCAGGGAGGGCCTGAAGGCTGGAGGCTGGGCTGCCAGTCCCATGGACCAGAGTGGGGACTTGTGCTGCCTTTTCCAGCCCACTCATGGCCGCCCATGGACCAATCAGCACACACTTCCTCCCCTCTGAGGTCCACAAAAACCTGGGAAGATTAGGCAGAGGATGACCAGCTGCAGAGAGGAGCTACCCTGTCTGCTGAGAGCTGCAGAGACAGAAGGACGACCTGCCAGCAGAGAGGAGCTACCCCTGCAGGTCGCCTCTGAGCTGTTGTAACACTCAATAAAGCTCCTCTTCATCTTGTTCACCTTCCACTTGTCTGCATACTTCATTCTTCCTGGATGCAGGACAAGAACTTGGGCAAAGGTGCCACCAGTTTCCAGCCGGAAAAACGACTCCTCAAACTCTCCCTTGCTTCTGTTTCATGAGGCCATCCCTCTGCCCAGAACTCCTTCTCATCCTGCCTTTGTCCTACCTCCTGGCCAGCTTAACTCCTACTTAGCCTTAGATTACAGTCCAGATGGCCCTTCCTCAAGGAGGCCTTCCTTGACCTCAGGCTGGGTCAGCTCCCTGAGCACTCTGCCCTTGGCCTTTGGAAGTAGTCATCACACTTGAAGTTACTTGGCGCATGTCTGGCTACCCCACAGGACTGTGGATTCCATGGGGAAAGGGCTGTATCAGTCGTGGTCATAGCATATCCTCAGGGCCCAGCACAGTGTCTGACACTCAGTCAGTGCTCAGCAATATTGTTAAATAAAATTTAAATGATGGTAGACACCTCACTGTAACCGCATTAAATCTGTTGGGAAGAACTGTGTTTGACAAACTGAACCAGAAGATGTCTGAAGATAGTGGGTTTAATCGGGGAAAACTCCTGGAAGGAAATTATATTTTATGCCAGACAAGAAAGGGATGGTGGACCCAGATTGGCATAAAATTGTGGAACTGATGGATGGAATAGAGTACTTAGGAAGAAGGGCTTGACTAAAACAAAAACATTGAAGTAGAGAGTGGTGGAGATGAAGCTAGAGAGGTGAGGGTGAAAGCAATAGCAGAAGGGACATACCCATTCAGCAGATCCTGGAGCCCCTGAGGATGGTTAGAGCCAGATGTTTTTGGAAGATGAATATGGCCTCTGCATATCTGAATGGGGTGCAGGGAGTGAAGATGGAACAGGCTGGACAAAGGAGGGCTGGTGACTGGTGGCTAAACTTAAACTGCATGCCAGTGAAGGTGGAAGAGGAAGGGGGAGGAAGGGAGAAAGAGGTGCCTGGATTACAGTGGCAACTCCAGGGGTGGAAAGAAAGGTGATTATCCCATATTCTGGACTCTGTGCTGGGTCCCAGGGGTGAAAAAGTTGTGCTCATCTTTTGATGGAACTTGTTAGTGGCAGAGACAGACATTCACCAAATATTCAGACAAATAAATATTACCAACTGTGGTAGCTGCTAAGGAAGAAATTTGCAAGCTGCGCAGAGTGAAGCCCAAGAAGCCTGACCTCATCCAGGCATTCATAGGAGGCTTCTTCAAGGAACTGATTGGGAGGCTGAGATCAGAGTTACCTAGTCCATGGCAGGGGGTAGTGAGGCAATGGAGGGAGCACTCCAGGGAGAGACAACCTCATGTTCAGACACAGGTGCCTGTACATACACATGGTTTCCACCCACTCCGTTATACTTGGAGATCCTAAGGGACCTCCAGGAACAGCTTGGAGCCAGCAAGTCTTACGCACTGTGGTACATTTGTCCTCAGCCTCCACTAAACCCTTTGGGTAATCTCTGAAAATCAGTACACCTACTCACAACAAACCTATTGACTTCACGGGGAAACCAAAGCACAGAAGGTTGAAGTGATTGTGCTAAAAGCACAGAGAGGGAGCCACGTGGTCACTAAAGGTGCTATTTGGGACAGATTCTAGTTGGGAATCAAGTAATCAACTAGGTCAGCAAACGGTCAATCGGCCTCAGCCTTTAAGACAACAAGTTGGTGGCACTGTTATCGACACAGCCACAATGACTTGAAGACAGGCTCAGAAGCAAGACCATAGCTATCCTGGTCAATAAAGCATTTTGGGTCCCGACAAAGCAAGTAATTAGGACCAACTGTGTTTCATTTTTCACCTCCTAAGCCAGAGTGGCCCTCTAGACACATTTATCAATGAAAGAAGGCAGGGCTGAGGGTAGAAGTTTAAGTCATTCTAGGGCAATTGAGAAAAAGAAGAGTATAGGCCAAGAAATCCCACATAAGCTGTTTCAAAACTTAAAACCTCTGAAGTATGAGAAAATAGGAAATGAGGAAGCAACCCAGAAGATGGCCCCTCCCTCCACCCCTATCCACACTGCAAAGCATTACCAGCACTAAATCATCCCAAGTTGGGTAGAATAAAAGAATCACTGCATGTTGGAGATGGGCGGAGAAGTAGGGTCTCCATGTCTCCACAGGCTAGGCTTGGGGACATTGCTGACCCTTCCCAGTTTCCATCCTTCCCTCCCTCCCACCCGTTCTCTCCCTCCTAATTCCAGACACACAGGAGCTTTTTCAGCTCACGGGTCTACTGATGATGTAACCCCTTCCAGTCTAGACCAGAAGTTTCTTGAAGGAAGAGACAGAGCAAGAATCAACTCTGTGTCATTTGCATGTCTGCAAGGCCTACCCAGTACCTGGCACTGAGCAGGCACTCCGTAAATACTGCTTTTGTTGACCCCCTCCCCGAATTCAGAACAAAGCTGCTTTCTTAGGAATCCTCCAGCCCTGACTTAGCAGCCCCTGAATCCTGCCCAGAGATGTGCCCTGCACTAAGTTCCACCTTTCCTGACATATTTCTGAGCATAGGCGCTCCTTCCCCTCCCACATTATTTAGCCACTGCCTTGTCATCCTTTCTGACCTAAAAGACTCATTTTGTTAAAAGTCTCCTTGCAATTCTGGCCAAGTCATCCATCTGTGCACAAGGAAATATCTGGGTGCAAGCTTCTCCTGATCTCATGAAAAACCACCCAGACAGTGCCCTGTCCTTTCTCAGAAACTTATATCCCTGGTGCAAGCCATTGATCTATTGGTGGCCAGGCTCCCCAAGGCCTCCTGGATGAGGGCACTGAAGTAGAGCCTTAAATCAGGGGGATGATATGGACAGATGGGATATAAGGGAGGGGATTCCAGGTTGAGCTAACAGCATGAGCAAAGAATGGAGGTGGAAAAAAAAAAAAACAGCAATTGAAGGTAACAGCAAGTTGTTTTGTCTGCTTAGACTCCAGGACCCCAGAAAAGAAGTGTGGAAGATGAGGCTAGGGAGGGCTGTCTGAGCTGCCACTGAGGGCTTGCACTTTGTGCTGAGGGTGGTGCCAAGCTTCTGGAATGTTCTGAGCAAAAGGATGATATAAGCAAATTTATACTTGAAAGGCTCCATATGGCTGCAGTGCGGAGAACAGACTGCAGGAGACAAAAAGTGGTGTTCGGAAGACTACTCAGGAGGTTCGGATGGTTGGGCATTGAGATGGTGGTGTCCTCAACTAGAAGGAAGGTCCTAGGCTGAAGAGAAGTAGACTGGATCAAGAGATAATTAAGAAGATAAAGGGATAGAACATAGTGAATGACTGAATTCAGGATGTAAGAGCCAGGAAATAGGTGAAGCTTTATTAATCCATATAATACATTATAATTTATGAATATATAAAATACATTAACTAGCTCTTACCGAACATCATGTATATACAGAGTTCTGTGTTTAGCAATAGGAACACACAGGTACATAATACATAGTTCCTGCACACAAATAGTTCCGGGTCTAATAGAAAAACAAGACAAGAAAGTGCCAATGACAATGAAGTATCCCTAGTTGCTGAGGAGCACAAAAGAGGGGCTCCACATCCTGCTTCAGGAACATGGGAAGGCAAAGGGGGAAATTTGCATAGGCGTTAACCACTGAGCCAAATGTTGATGGGCACCAAGTGAAGGAGAAGGGCACAGTTACTGCAAGCAAGTACACAGCATGCGTGAAGGCAGTGAGATGTGAAACAGCATGATGCATAAGTGAAGCCAGGGATGAGGTGGATGGTGGCACCATTAGCTGTGATCTGGGATGCAAAAGGAAGAACAGCTTGTAGTGGTGGTGGCAGGTAGGGGGGAGGCAGTGTTGGACTCTGTCTTGGACATATTGTGTTTGTGGTGCCTGAGTAGTAGTTAAGTAATCTCTGCAAAGAGCTCCCTTGTGGAGATGAAGCCAGGCTTAGGAGGGATGGTGATGGTGACTCACCGAGGCACCTTGCCCTTCACCTTCTCAGTAGCATAAGACCAATGGAGCTTAGCAGGGCTGAGATAAGGGGGTGGAGGCTACCCATGGCAGTGCCTTTTGTTTGCAGGGCTTTGTGATTCTGCAGCACACTTATGTTTGTGGTGAGCTGGCCTTCCCAGGAACTGAGTGGTTGAGGCCCGTTTGATGCCTGAAGGCATTCACTCCTTCTGCCTCCTGTGATGTATCTTGGAAAGAAGGTGAGTCACCAAGATCATGTACATGATCATGTACAAGATCATGTCTGCAAACAGCAGACAAACAAGGGGTGGCAAAGCCCACCTTGGCCACCTGGTTCCCCACCTGGGTATTTTCTCAGCCACTGTCTCTGTCCCTGGTCCGGGTCTGTATTCCCAGTCCTGCCTCTCCTGCAGCACTTTGGTTGCACTCAAGGGGAAGGTTGACTTCCTGGTTGCCAGTGAATACCTCTGAAACCAGGGCTGCACTTGAAGAATGAAGCAAGACCCAGTAGTCCACAGAGACACCTTATTTTGCCCATTGTCTGCCTCACTGGGCAGGATAAACCTGCTCTCAAAAGTAGTAAAGAAGAGGAAAGAGGAAGGGCTAGGCATGCACTAGGAAGAATGAGTCTGTAAGAGTGTCAGAATCCCAGGAAAATGTGCGGGATAAGAGCATGGAGCTGAAAACTTGACTAGAACCAGATTATACAAGTTCCCAATGAGGAATCAGGCCTCAGGCTCGGCATCAGGGAGGTAAACTAGGAAGATTCTTCCTGTTCTCCAGGAAGATGATTCCAGTATTGTATGCAAAATGAAAAGGAACGAGATGAGTTTGGATAGGAAAAAAAAGCTCATTCCATAGCCCAAGCAGGAACTGATAGGAACAGATCCAGGACAAGGTCAATGGGACTGCAGACAAGAGGACAGACACAAGCAAAGCCCTGGAGATGACAATAAGTGACCATTCTGACGAATGACTGCAATGTCAATGTGCTTGGAGCTGAAGACAGCAGTGCGGAGTGGCCTTCAGTGAGGAAAGAAAGGTTGGCAGAGGTCAATCATGGAGGGCACCTTAAGCCACATGAAGGAGTTTGAACTTTGTCCCAGTGATAATGATAATGTGGAACAACTGGAGGTTTTTTTTTCTTTTTCCTGAGGAATGACTTTATTATTTTTGTAAAATTTATGTGTTCTCGTAATTAGAAATTAAATCAATATAGAAAAGTCCAAAGAACATTAAAAGTAACTTCAACCCCCACACAATAATGATTGTCAAGGCAAGCCTTACTCCAATCTTGCCTTTAAGTTCATTATTAGAGATGAGAATGGATAGAGAAACAGAGAGAGGGGTGAACAATTTTCCATGGTATCCATGTGTAGATATTATCTGGAAATAAAGATATAAAATTTAAATTCCCTATAATTTAAAGAAGAGGCATCTCACAAGGGGAAAGAAGTAATCAGATCTAGGTTGTAAGAAGATCCTTCTAGCTGCTGATGTGAGGGAGGGGTTGGGAGGAAGGAAGATTGGATGTCAGGGGACCACGTAGGAGACACAAGGTAAGAATAGTGAAAGCTTGAAAAAGCCAAGGCTAGCAGACTTGGAAAGAAGAGGTGAAGAGTATCCCCACTATATGAGCAGCTTTCCTGGGACCTGCTTTCTGGTGGGGGGAGATAAAAAGGAGGTTCTCCTAGATGGCTCATAGGTCTAAAGCCTTGGTGATTAGGAGGTGTTAGTTCCATGACCAGAAATAGGCTAAGCAGGCAGAGCAGGTTTGGTGGGGGAGACGGTGTTTCTTCTGATGCATGAAGATTCTGTGTCTGGTTGGGCATCCAGCAGGCATGTGGAATGGGAATCTGGGGCTCAGATGAGAACGGGACTGAAGATAAGGACCTGAGAACCAGCCACACAGAAATGAGCACAAAAACTGTGGGAGTGTGGAAGATCTACAAGGGAGAAAGTGTCAAGATAGAGACCTGGTCCAAGGACAGAAGCTTAAGAAATTCATCTGTTAGCAGATGGGAGAAGGGAGAGGAGCCAAAGGAGTCAACAGGGTTCAAAAGAACCCAATAATCTTGTCTCAGTGCTTTGTTCATTGTTGTTTTCAGAAACTTTCTGGGCAACTCAAATGCAAGGTGTATTTGGTGAAAGAGAAGAAAACCATGATTACAACACGAGTGAGGGAAAGGAGCTGGGAAGTAAAGTACTTCATCTCAGGAGGGTGAAGTTAGCAGCTCTGTGCAGAGGGCTTGGGGAAGTGGAGGCCAAGAAAAAGCCATTGAATTTGCTAGTTAGGTCTTCAGTAACTGCGGTGGGATCATGGTCTGGAGAGTACTGAGAGCCAGGAACAGATGGCTGGGACTTGAGGAGGGAGCCAGGGCAAGCAAGAGATCACTTTGAAGGCAAACTTCACTCTCCAGGAAACTAGGAACTACCTAAGCATACTCTAGGCTGCAAGACTAGAGCCAGCAGAGCCAGAAAGGCTGAAAATAAGCATGGGTGGTGACAACTCACAAAGCTGGGACCTCAGGAAGCTGGGAGAGAGTTCCAGTAGAGAGGGCTAGGCCACTGGATCAAGGAAAGAAGAAATATTGAGGTGGAGAAAATGTCAACATTTTAGGCTTGACAGCATAAATTATACCACTTACAACCACTACCTTTTAAGCATATACACTGTGCTGTGCTGAGTGTCGTCTGGGTATTATTTGGTGTCATTTTCACAAGAACCCATACGGTAGGTACAGTGATTACCCATATTCTACAGAGGAAGGAAATAAAACTCATAGAGATCAAATATCACATTGCTGGCCAGTGGGAGAGACAGGACTCAAGCCCAGGTCTGTGAGACAGCATGGTCCAAGTTCTTACGGACCACTGCACACTGTTTCATGTTAATGGCTTCACATGAGTCAAAACAGGAGATAAGTCTCCTGGGGTGGAAGAAAAAGGAGGTGAGGCTGTGATTGGATGTGAGAGACGTAGAAAAAGGCCTCAGAAGAACTTATTTGGACACAGAACGAAGTTTGGGTTAAACCAGATGTGACTAGCAAATAAAATGTGACTGGCAGCCTTGCCAAGAGTCAGGGAAAACCCAGTTGCCTTGTATTCTCCAGCCTTTCTTCAATGTCCAGACACATAGAAAGATCATTTCTCTTTGACTATTAAAAACCTGAGTTTCAGAAATAGTCAGTGATTTTTTCCACACAGATAGCCAAACCAGGAGTGGTGCGCAAGGCTTCTGACTCCAGGGGCAATGCTACTTCTTCTAGCCTAGCAGGTGCGTGCACACGGATAGCTGGGAACGCCAAAGCGCCAGCTCTCACCAGTGCACAAGGGTAGCACAGATTAGAAGCTGCAGTTCAGAGCAACCAGACTCACTGGAGTCTGCCATATCTGGATCTAAGTACAGGCTCTACCACTTATTGACCATGTGCCCTTCAATCAGTTGCCCAAGCTCTCTAAACCATCAAATCCTCTCTCAACTGGAAATAACAATAGCACCTGCCTCACAAAATTATTGTTGGGATAAAACACGATAACCCATGTGAGGTGCATAGCACAGTGCCTGGCACTGAGTGAGAGATCAATAAATGCTCATGGCAGTTGTTTCTGCTGTGTGGTTGCTGTTGGTGGGGAGGACATGACTTAGAGGCAGACAGTCTGGGCTCTAGTCCCTGGCTGACCACTTAATTGCTCTGACCTGAACAAGTTCCTTCACATAGGAGACAGATTTCTCAGCTCTAAATTGGGTATAATTCACGGGTGGCTGAGGAAATCAATTAAGTAGTGGATGGGAAAGTGCTTTGAAAACTACAAAGTGCTCCACAAAGGTTAGTTATTTAATTCTACCTTGGAACTAAAAGATCAGCCTTCTAGAGAAGCAGGCACAAAGGATGAGAAGAGAGGAGAATAACTAAGTTAATGAACTCCATAAATCAAAACTGAGAAAGTTTAGAAGAAGAAGAAGGAAAAAAAGATTTTCTACTTCTCTGAGATAGAAGAAATGCATTTAATTCCACCAAGTGTGTATTTGGAACCTGTTCCAGATGAGGATTTGGGCAAGGTCTGTTGAGGGAACAGGGCTGAGTCAGCCTTGGTCCCTGTTTGCCAACAGCTCCCCCAGGGCACTTGCACGTACCTAAGTCTGCCGCCAAACAGAAGACAAATAAAGCGGGCAGCACAAAAAGGGAAAGTTATTCCAACTGTGAGGCACATATCAGCGCCGGCATCTTGGAAGAAGTGGCATTAGACTGGGCTTTGAAGAATGAGTAGGTGATGAATGTGTGAGGGCTGGGGGGAGTTGTCAGAGGGACGAAAAGAAAAGCTTGAGCAAAGGCACAGTAGCAGGGAGGGGCATGAGTTTGGGGAGCAGCAAGTCAATCCATGCGACTAAAGAAAAGGTTTCACGAGTGAGGGATGGAGGTAGCAGGTGAACCTGGAAAGATAGATTGGGACTGGCTCAGAGAGTCTCAAGGTGGATGAAAGTCTTGAGCTTTGTTTTATAGTCAATGCCTTCCAATCGTGTTGGCCTGGCCTGGCCTCACACAGTGTTCTGAGCAATGTAGGTGTCAGAAAAAAAAAGTTTATTTGATTGATGAGACATACTCCATAGTTGGAACTTCAAGCTAGCTTGTTCCCACCAGAGCAGAATTGACTGTAGCCAACAGGAATGGTTGGACATGTCCTCTGCAGCTCAGAAAAGTAGTTCTCTATGCAGGTCTCTCCAGGACCCTAGGAAGACTAAGCTCTACCTGAGCCAGACACAGCTCTCTACTAGAGAATCGGAGGCCCCATGAGCACTATGGAGAGAGCCTACTGATTCTTATGCTCCTCAGTTTGCCTTAAATGTTGTTTTTTCCCCTTTTGTGGCTTTCTTCCCCAGTGTCTGGCCCACCGGTTTCCTGGTCTTTCCTGAAATCTGGTACTCTATGTTCACTTTAATGCCTTGATGACCTAGCTAGCCTTTGATCTTTGCCAATTTGTCAACCATTTCTGACATGCACCTCCCTCCAACACACATAAGCAACCAAGTCCCTGACAATATGCAGAGGTGGGCTTAGCTGTTTGAGTGCAGATTCTTCCATCTTGCCAATATTGGGGAGCCGTTCTGTCTGGGTAGGTCAGCCCTTTACAAACCTGACAACGACTAATCTGCCAAGTAGCTGCTTCACTGTTGAAAGATTCATAGCTTTGTTCAGAAAAGGTCAGATTCATTGGTTCTAGTCAATTAGAGAATAATTTATTGTGTCTCTTCCTTCTGTGACCTCCAAGACCATATGTAGTTTATCAGCAAGGGGCCAATCTCCAAGGCAAAGTCAGGCACACTGATAATCCCCCAAAAGGCAGAATTGGGGCCAGTGAGCTACCTGAGGTTCTCTGGATTGGAAGTCTCAGTTGGGTCTTGTTTCCCACAAATCCCCATCACAAGGACGTTAAGTGGGCACCTTGTCCATCAAACAGATTTGGAATTGCCAGTATTGTACAAATGTGAGATTGTGTGGGCAGACTCTAAGAAGATGGCTATTTCTTCTCTCGTATCATCCCACAGTTAGGACAGCCCCCGGGTAGTAGGTATCAGAGCCTTGGTTATGTCTTTCTGGTACAAACAGTGAGACTCTGTTGGGGAATGGCTAAATAAATGAGATTGATAAGCTTTACTACTAAATTTTAACCTAACAAGGAAAGCACTTTACTAATATGGCAAAGCATCAAGATAAACTAGAATGGCTATTTAAATGTGATACAAAACTAAAGCAAGATTTAGAGAAACACAAGCCCTTAAGAACTTTGAAGAAAAAAAACACTTGATAAGCCTAAATTCATTAATTCTAGTACTTTCCCTCTCTTTCCCTTACTTAATCCACTGGTTTCTACGTCAGGTTTGTACTAGGCTTCCTTCAAATTTTTGACTGTCTGCTATCTCAAGCAAAGAATCTAAGAAAGAAGAATGACTTGGCCATGTTTCCTTTGACACCACTCTCCCCTGGTCATGAGCTGCAACGTTGAAGGAATCATTCTCGTGGCTCTTTTCTAATAGCCATCTTCTGAAGTCATTAATCAGAGATGTAATCTTCTCCTCATTATAGTGCTCCTGACTTTGTTTCCAAGGAATCTGAAAGGAGCCAAAGGAGAAATAAAGATAGCCATGTATGGGCTACTTTCCAGCATGAAACCCTGTGATTGTTTTTTCTTCAATTAAGAGGGATTAAGTGTTCCTTCTTTAAAACTAAGTCCCTTGCCCTCTAAGCCAGAGTGTATGGTATTCATAATATATGTTGGATGATCCCTTAGAAATTACCACTCCCTAAACTGTTTTTCTGTTAGGATTTGGACTTGGGAAACTGAATAATGCCAGAATGGAATGTTTAAAAGAATATTCCAAGACCGTAATTAGATTTCTAAACAAGCATACATAAATGTTTTTCCACATGTGCTGTGAAATCAGACCCGACGTGAGAGTCCTCCACTGTAGCTCTACTCTAGTTCCTTGTAGGAAATGCCCAATTGTGGCTTTTTCCATGGGGCAGGAATAGGGTTCCAGGGACATGAGATTGCTTCATCTATAGCCTCTGAGACGGGAAAGACTCACTTAAGTCTGATTGGAAGATAGGCATCCATTGTGGTTTATAAAATTTTTTTAGATAAAAACTAGGAAGAAGTCTTTGGAGACAAGAAATTGTCAATCTAGGAAATGGGAGAGTTCAAAGAAATAGGAAAAGTGTGATGAGCTTTTCCATCCAGGATAGTAGAGAAATTCTGAGGCATGAGATTATGGGCACTATCACAAAGGAAGTTAGGGAAAAGTGAGGAGATGAAAACCAGACAAAAAGGGCCTTTGAAAGATTCCAGAATATCTTCCAGAAGTCTTCAGTGCAAAAAGCCTGTTACTTCTTTAGGACAGGAGAAATGAAACTGGGAGCCAGGAAGACTCACATGTCATTGTCCAATCGAAGGAGAGGAGCACAAAAGGGCAAGAGGAGGGGAGTGCAAGCTGACAGTGGCCATAGAGCCAATGCGAAGGAAGTGAGGGGAGTTCTGGGAAGAAGGCCAGTCACAAAGGCACACCTTGAGAGTTTCACAGAACCCAGAGGTCCCTATTAGCCCTTTGTCCGTCTCTGTCTATAGACTTATCTGAGACCCTGTGAGTCCTTGCAATCACACCTGCCATTTCTACCATGACCAGTCTGGGACTCAGCTTCAAACACGGCCTCTGCCCACTTTGGATTGGCATGGATTTTCCCAAAACGCCTATCTCTGCCCTGCTCTTTCTCCTAATCAGCCTCTGTCTGGCCAGACATCTACACCTAGAAACCTAGATCTTCAGCCCAGACCCAGAGAAGCCTGTATTCCATTTCAGCCCCTATCCTGCATCCCTCCTGCTAACTTTGCTGTTTGAGGTTTCTTGCCTGCCTCAGCCACTCATCTAGCTTCTGGTCTTAGCTGATCCACTCTGAGGAACCTTGCAGGTGAGTCGTCTTCTACACTACATGACCAACCATCTCAGGAATGACTCTGGATGCCCAGAAGTTTGGTATCTGCTAGCATTCCTTCTTTCATTGCTCTCTGTTTCCAGCCTCCCCTGCTACCTCTCCTGGTCAAGTCTAAGCAGAGACTGCCTGGTCCCAGAATCTCAGTGTGTCACTCCTGGCCTGTGGTTTGGCCTTGGCTGTTAGCTGTGTGACTCATGGCAATGACCACTGGCTGAACCCCTTCACTGATTATTTACAGCAATTGGACCAACCCTCCAGTTCCTGGAGACCTTCCCTTGTATAAGTCCCAGCCCAAACATCAGTGTGCAGACCTCTATCTTTGCCTTGGATGTTCTTCCCATTTTCCAGTCAGCCCATATGGCAGTGACAATGGAGGGCCCTAGAGAAGACTTTACTTCCTCTTTCATGTGGGGGTTACAGAAAACAAATTATCCAAGTTCTTGATTCATAGGACCAAGGTCTGATGGCATATCGTGAATGAAACTAAGGAGGCTTGAGAATTCTGTCCATCTCGAGCATCACCAGAGAGTTCTCTGACTGAACTTGGATTGCCCCAGGAGCACTCAGATAGCCAGAGGTTACTGCTAGCAAAAAAGATCAAAAAGGGCCTTTCCATAAATAGCATTAGTGTGTTTGGATATTGGAGCTAAGGACAGCTAACAACCTCCTGATGCCGTGACTTTGGTGGCCAAAGTATTCACATGAATAATTAGAACTATCATACCACCTCCCAAATCCCAGGCTTACCTAGAAATCAACATCCCAGATCATCATTGTCTAATAGTGACTACCATATTGGACAGTGCAGATATAGAACATTAAGCCTTTCCCCAAAGGAAGTTTCTGAAATAAAGATAAAGAATGTACAAATGGCTAGTGAACACTCATGAGCCGAAGGGGCCAGACCAGAAGGGAGCGGCTGTTGCCACATGAGGAGAGGAAGAGGGATGCTTGTGCTTTGTTATTCCCTGGCTAGCTCCCTGCCCAGCGAGCGACTTTGGACTAGTGACCTTGCCTTGCTACACCCCTGCCTTAGTAGCCACTTCAATTTTCACAAAATGACAAAAACTATAAAATTTTATCGTGTGTCATTTAGGAAGATTTAATGAAGAGAGTTTATTCCCATATGGGAAACCTGATTACCAAATAAATGTCAATTTTCTCCAAATCAATCTACACTTAACATATATTTCCAATTGGAATTTGGGGGGCTTAGGTAGGTTTATTCTAAAGTTAGTCTGGACAAATTCAATTCAAACAAACTGAAAGTAGCAAAACTTTTAAATTCTGGATTATCATATATTAATTTCATGCATTTAATTCCAAATAGTTCATGGAAAGGCACAGAATATAGATCATGCCTCATTCTTTGTTTGAATGGCATCTGGCCCATAATAAGAAAGCCACAGAAGTAAAAACAAGTTGGCTTATATTTTCCTATTAAAGACAGAGTTCAAAAACTAAAAAAAAAGTTAATCTGGAATATAAATAATTAATAATAGCTAGAAATACTTTTTAAAAATAAACAAGGGGATACTTTCCACAGAAGATATTAAAATGTATTCTAAAGTCACAGTAATTACCATGGGATGTGACAGAAGAGACAGATTAGTGTACAGAATATGTCTACAAGCAGACTCAAATATATGAATATTTGGTATATGATAAAGGAGACAACTCAAATCAGCATAGAAGTATGTTGAGATAAACGGAGAGACATTTGGGGGAGAAATTAACTTAGATCTTGTTATGTAGACAAAAAAACAAAATAACAAAGCCACAGCCTAATACCAGTCTCTTTCACAGTGTCATCTGGAGAAAGCAGAAATCTGAATCTGAACAACACTGTACTCTTTTGCATCTTGATTCTTTCACTTGGCATGATGCTTTTGAGATTCATCCATTGTGTTATGCGCTTTGGCAATTCTGTTTTATTGCTGAGCAGTGCTTCATTGGATGAATGTGCCACAGTTTGTTCATACATTTTGTATATCCAGTTTGTATATCCACCTTTATGCAGTTTGCTTATCATTCTCCCATTGAGGGACTCTTGACTTGTTTCCAGTTTTAGGCTATTAGTAATACAGCTGCTATGAACATTCTTGTATGATTCTTTTCATAAACATATACTTTCATTGCTCTTTTTTTTTTTTTTTTAGACGGAGTCTTGCTCTGTCGCCCAGGCTGGAGTGCAGTGGCGCAATCTCGGCTCACTGCAAGCTCCGCCTCCCGGGTTCACTCCATTCTCCTGCCTCAGCCTCTCCGAGTAGCTGGGACTACAGGCGCCATGGAGGTCGAATGAGTGGGCCTAGGGTAGGTGGATGTTGAGTTTTGTGAAACACTGTTAGACTTTTCCCAAAGTGATTGTATAATTTTACATTCTCACCAACAACGTGTGACAATTTGGCTTTCTCCACATCCTCATCGGCATCTGGTATTGTCAGTCTTTTCATTTTTAACCACCTTGGTGACTGTGTAGTGGTATCTCATTGTGATTTTAATTTGCATTTCCAAGAGGACAAATAATGTGAGCAATCTTTCTTGTGCGTATTGACCATTTCTATATCTTCTTTTGTGAAGTGTTCGTTCAATAATTTTTGCCCACCTTTAATTGGTTATTTATCTTTTAATTATTGGGTTGTAGAAGATCTTTACATATCCTGAATACCAGTCCCTTGTCAAATATATGTTTTTTAAATAATATTTCACAATATGTAACTTACCTATTCATTTTCTTAGCAGTTTTTTGATGAGCAGAAGTTTTTAATTTTTATGAAGTTTAATTCATCAATTGTCCTTGTTAATTATGTTTTCTGTATCCTCAGAAACATTTGACTAGCCTAAGGGATGAAGCAATGCTTTTCTAAAAGGTTTGTGGTCTTTTACTTTATGTCTAGGTCCCTGGATCTCTCCCCAATTACATTTTATGTATGGTGGGTGTGAAGTAAGGTTCAAGGTTCATTTATTCATATGGATAGCTGGTTCTTCCAGTGCCATTTATTGAAAAGACTTTCCCTTTCTCATTAGATTGCTTTGGCACCTTTGTCAAACATAATATGACTATATAAATGTGAATCTATTTCTGGACTCTGTATTTGTCACACAATATATTGGTCAGGACTTATACCAGTAATACACTATTAACATAGCTTTAGAGCAAATCTTGAAGTCAGGTTAAATTTCATCCTGTAATTTTGCTCATATTTTTCAAAATTACTCTAGGTTTCTAGGTCCTTTGCATTTCCATATAGCTCTTAGAGCCAGCTTGTTAATTTCTACCAAAACAAATTGTCATGATGATGACATGCTTGTGTTAAATCTATAAATCTATAAATAAAATCTATAAATTTGTAAATCTATTTGTGAGTTGACACTCCACAAATAGTGTCTTCCAGTTCGTGTATATGGTATATTTTTCCATTTCTGTAATGAGTTTTTAATTAAAGAAGTGTCTTTGTCAGAGCCGTGCTTTAGGAAGATAAATTTCATAGCAATACGAAGTATAGGTTGGACTGGAAGCATGGATACCACTTGGAATGCTATTGGGGTTATCCATGGACAGGAAATATGTGCTTGAAAAAGTGTAGTATTAGAGTGGAACTTAGGAAATGCATTCCAGAAATAGAATCATCAGAACTTGGTGATTTGACATGAAGAGTGAGAGAGATGACAGAGACTTAGATTATTCTGATATTTTTGTCCTGGATAACCTAGAGGAGGACATTTCTGTAAAACATTAACTGGCCTTCATGTAGAAGTATTTTAGTGCATATTACTTAACAGAGCTTGTGCTTGGCTCTGGGGACATAGCAAGAGCAAAAGTATACATGGCCCCCACCTTACTGGAACACCTTGTGGATGATAAAGATGTGTATTAAATAATCACACAAATAGAAATAAAATTGTGACTAACAAAAGTGCTTTAATGCTAGCACACCTAACACTTAGATCTTGGTTTCTAATACCGTTCTCCAATAAAAGGAACCTGAGCTCCTTAGAGAAAAGACTTATTCTAGGACTAGAAAATATACAGGATAACGCTAAAGTATCTTGTAGCACCAGAAAGTAAAATAAAAAAGTGCTAAAACAAAACAAATCTTTACCACGATGGGAATATATCAAAGTGACACAGGAGCCAACAAAACGTCTTCTCAGTGGCCAAAGCTAGAGTAATATAAGCAACAAAATAAATAAAACAATATTAGCGCCTTCCTTCCTTCCTTCCTTCCTTCCTTCCTTCCTTCCTTCCTTCCTTCCTTCCTTCCTCCCTCCCTCCCTTCCTTCCTTTCTTTCTTTTCCCTCTGTGGCCCGGGCAGCAATCTCCTCGTCTCGCTGCTGCCCCGCGGACTGCCTGGGACTGCCGGCGCGCGCCACCGCTGCCTGTTTTTTCTCCTTGGCCTGCCGGCGCGCGTTCGCCATCTTGGCCACGCTAGTCGCCAGCTCCTGACCCCGAACGCTCTGCCCGCCTCGGCCTCCCAGGGTGCTGGGACTACAGACGGAGTCTCGCTCACCCGGTGCTCGGTGTTGCCCGGGCTGGAGTGCGGTGGCGTGGTCTGGGCTCGCGGCAGCCTCCGCCTCCCAGCCGCCTGCCTTGGCCTACCAGGGTGCTGGGATTGCAGCCCCTGCCCGGCCGCCGCCCCGTCTGGGAGGTAGGGAGTGTCTCTGCCCGGCCGCCCCTCTGCCCGGCCTCCCCATCTGGGAAGTGAGGAGCGCTTCTGCCCGACCACCCATCGACTGGGAAGTGAGGAGCGCCTCTGCCCGGCCACCCTGTCTGGGAAGAAGTGAGGAGCCCCTCTGCCCGGCCGCCCCGTCTGGGAAGTGAGGAGCGCCTCTGCCCG